>NC_090440.1:1320376829-1320689079 GCF_031143425.1 Pleurodeles waltl | reverse complement strand
TACATTGTGATGACAACATACCAGTGTCACACAGCGGTAGTCCATGGGGAAAAAAACCAGAGGGCACTCCGTGGGGATCAGATCACTGAAATAGGAAGTGATATACACAACTAAGTTACCATACATTGGGGTGAAAGGTCAGACAGTAGAGAGCCACTACAGTTACAGATATAATACAATGCTGGAGTAGATTATTACCTGTGTGTCACTGGAAATACTGCAGTATCACTCTGTCCCTGTTGTCTGTGTCGTCCTCTTCGTCTTCCTCCTCTTCACTCTCCGCAGGCTCCACAGCGGCCACAACACCACCATCTGGACCATCCTCCTACAGGAAAGGCACCTGGCGTCGCAAAGCCAGGTTGTGAAGCATGCAGCAGGCCACGATGATATGACACACCTTCCTTGGTGAGTACATTAGGGATCCACCAGTCATATGCAGGCACCTAAACCTGGCCTTCAGGAGGCCGAAGGTCCGCTCAATCACCCTCCTAGTCCGCCCATGGGCCTCATTGTACCGTTCCTCTGCCCTGGTCCTGGGATTCCTCACTGGGGTCAATAGCCAAGGCAGGTTTGGGTAACCAGAGTCACCAATTAGCCACACACGGTGTCTCTGTAGCAGTTCCATCACATAAGGGATGCTGCTATTTCGCATGATGTACACGTCATGCACTGACCCTGGGAACTTGGCATTTAAATGGGAGATGTACTGGTCAGCCAAACAGACCACCTGGACATTCATCGAATGATAATTTTTACAGTTCCTGTACACCTGCTCATCGTCTTTTGGGGGAACCAAAGCCACATGGGTACCATCAATGGCACCAATGATATTGGGAATGTGTCCAAGGGCATAGAAATCACCCTTCACTGTAGGCAAGTCACCCACCTCAGGGAAAATGATGTAGCTCCGCATGTATTTCATCAGGGCAGACAACACTCTGGACAACACCTTTGAAAACATAGGCTGAGACATCCCAGATGAAATGGCCACGGTAGTTTGAAATGATCCACTTGCCAAAAAATGCAGTACTGACAGCACCTGCACTAGAGGCGGAATCCCTGTGGGTTGGCGGATGGGTGACATCAGGTCTGGATCCAGCTGGGCACACAGTTCCTGTATAGTGGCACGGTTGAGTCTGTAGGAGAGTATGACGTGTCTTTCTTCCATTGTCGACAGGTCCACCAGCGGTCTGTACACAGGAAGATTCCTCCGTCTCCTCGCAAGTCCCAGCGGACGATGCCTAGGAAGGACAACATGGAGCACAGAGTCAAGCAACCCACAGGTAAGTGCCCACAGCATGCCCAGTACACGTATCTCTCGGGATTGAATGGCTAGTATGATTGTCGATGCAAGGCCTAGCCATGTGTGACGCAGTAGGAATGAAGCCATGTGGGCCCTTGAAATGGCGGCTGCCTGACCTGTGAAGTGTGACAATGTGAAGTGAGGTAATTGCGCAAGCGTGGCACACCGTAGCGGTAGGCGGTCGCAGTCCGCGGCGCAAAGCCGCATTGGACAACATTGAACCCTATGGGTTTCAGGAGCCAATGGCGGTGAGCGCCGGCCGTCGCGGTACGCACCGCCGCGGCACGCACCGCCGCGGCCGTAACCGCCATTTTCTCTCTGCTTGACCACACGAGACCTGAGCATCCACAGGAGAGGACCTATACTGCAAGTGCTGCTGTGACCTCGGTCTGGAAGTGACAATGGCTGCTGCGACTGGGGAAAGGGCCCCCGCCTTCAGTTCCGAGGAGTTGGAGAAGCTCGTGGACGGGGTCCTCCCCCAGTTTGCGCTACTCTACGGGCCTCCAGACCAACAGGTGAGTACACGGGGGGCAATGCATAGTGCCCAATGCCTGGCCTGAGTGGGGAGGATGTACGATGGAGGGGAGGGCAGCGAATGACGAATGCATGGCACGACAGATGAGAGCATGTGCCACATGGCAAGGTTGGGGAGGGGGGGCCACTCACATTGGGCATGCAGAAAAGTGATGATGTTTCTCTTCCCCCCCTGTACATGTCACATAGGTCAGCGCCCATCAGAAGATTGACATTTGGCGTGCCATCGCCAAGGACGTCCGGGCCCTGGGGGTCCACACCAGAAGGGGCACCCACTGCCTCAAGAGGTGGAAGGACATCCGCCGCGGGAGCAGGAAGACCGCGGAGGCTCTGCTGGGGATGGCCTCCCAACCTAGGAGGGGTGCCAGTCGTACCTTGACCCCCCTGATGTCCCGGATCCTGGCGGTGGCCTACCCCGATTTAGATGGGCGCTTGAGGACATCACAGCAGACACAAGGGGGTGAGTACCAGCACATTCAGCTATTTTGCGCGCAGTGGAGGTGCCTGGGTGGGGGAGGAGGGCTGTGGGTAACCCAAGGCCAAGGCGATTTCTGTAGGATAGGCCCGTCCGTGAAGTATGGTCCTGTGCCCCCGCCCCCCACCTCTGTAGGTTGCCTAGTAACGCGATTCATGGACCAGTGTATACTGTGTGGGCAGTTGTCGCCCATAGGCTTGTAGGGCATGTCCCATTGAATGAGTAGTGTACCCCAAGTGCGCAGCGTAGTGCAGGGGGCTTCTGTGTCTGTCCTCTCCGCCAACGGTGTCCCCAATGCATGCACTCAACTTTTCTTTATGTTTTCCACCCCCCCCATTTTCTTTGTTTTTCTGTGAATGTGTGCATTAGCATCATCAGGCGGAGGAGAAGTGGTATCGGCGCAAGAGGGAGCTGCATCTCACATGGCCCCGGAGGGCCATGCAATGGACTCCGACATGACCAGTGAGACGGAGGGCGAGGGGGGCTCCACCACGGGGACCCGTGGAGATGGCAGGGACACCGACACGTCCTCGGAAGGGAGCTCCCTTGCGGTGGCGGTAACATCCGTCCCCACCGCAGAAACAGGTACAGCTGCCACCCAGCGCACCAGCTCCGCCCTCCCAGCAGCCCCTCGGCCCGTGCCCGCAAGGCCAGGAAGCCGGCCATCTCCTTCGCCCCAGGCACCTCAGGCCCTGCCCCAGTCACCCCTGCTGCCCTCAGTGAGGAGGTCATTGACCTCCTGAGGACCATCATTGTTGGGCAGTCTACCCTTTTGAATGCCATCCAGGGTGTGAAGAGGGAGGTGCATCAAAGCAATGCATACCTGGAGTGCCTTCATTCGGGTCAGGCTGCCCATCAACGATCGTTCAACGCTCTGGCCTCAGCACTGACGGCAGCGATTGTCCCTGTCTCCAGCCTCCCTCTTCTGACTCCCTCCACCCAGTCCCACTCCCCTGTTCCTCTGCCTATCCCATCCACACCTACAGACCAGCCTGCACACACCTCAACACCCAAGGGCAGCTCATCCAGACATAAGCACCACAGGACACACAAGCATTCACCCAAGCAACATCCAGATGCAGACATGCCAACAGCCACTACCTCCTCTGTGTCCCCCACCTCCTCGTCTCCCTCCTCCCTCCCTGTGACGTCTCCACACACACCTGCAAGCACACCACCATCAGCCATTGCACCCATCACCAGCACACCCTCCACACCAGTCCGCACACGTGCAGTCACCACCCCCACTGCCATGTACACGTCCCCTGTGTCCTCTCCCAGTGTGTCTGTCACCCCCGCTTCCCAACCACACAAACGCAGGCAGGCACCCAAACAACAGCCATCCACCTCACGTCAGCCTGCTGCCCAAGCACCTGCACCCAAAGACAGCACACTTGACTCTCCTACAACCACATCCTCTTCCTCCACTCCCATACCCACTCCAGCCACCCTTCCCATGGCTCCAAAGAAAATTTTCCTCTCTAAAGTGGACCTCTTTTCCTCACCTGACCCACCCCCTCCATCCCGTAAGAGTTCCACAAACACCTCAGCCACCACCAGCCCAGCAACTCCAAAGAACGTCGTGCCTGGTTTTTGGAGTCCGCCCTTTCCTTGGGCTGGGACATCGTCCAGCAGCAAAGGCATAGCCAGCCCCCCCCTGGGAAGAGGACCAAGAAACTGAAGGGCAGGCGCGACAGGCCTGATACGCCTGCCCCCAAGGAGGGTAGCCTTGCACCGTCACCTGCCACATCGGGTAAGGGAGCCAAGGGCCACGGACAGTCTGCCAAGGAGGGCAAGGGCAGCAAGGAGCAAAAGGCAGGGAGCAGCCGACCTAGCCATGAGGGCCCCACCAGCCCCATTCCGGGGGTATCGAAGGAGAGCAAGGGCCCCAGGACTCCATCACAGGAGGGCCCCGCAATGGAAAGGTCCGATGCAGAGTGAGCGGCAAATATTGGGCAGGTGTGGTTCACTGGAAACACAAGACAGGCACCGCTGAACAGGGCCCCGCCGTGAGGAGCACTGCTGAACAGGGCCCCGCCGTGAGCAGAACCGCTGAACAGGGCCCCGCCGTGAGGAACACCGCTGAACAGGGCCCCGCCATTAGGAGCACCGCTGAACAGGGCCCCGCCGTGAGGAGCACCGCTGAACAGGGCCCGCCGTGACCAGAACCGCCGAACAGGACCCCGCCGTGAGAAGCACCGCTGAACAGGGCCCCGCCGTGAGAAGCACCGCTGAACAGGGCCCCGCCGTGACCAGAACCGCTGAACAGGGCCCCGCCGTGACCAGAACCGCTGAACAGGGCCCCGCCGTGAGAAGCACCGCTGAACAGGGCCCCGCCGTGACCAGAACCGCTGAACAGGGCCCCGCCGTGAGGAGCACCGCTGAACAGGGCCCTTCCTGTCAAGCACCGCTCCGCTGGGCCCTTCCTGTCAAGCACCGCTCCGCTGGGCCCTTCATCTCAAGCACCGCTCCGCTGGGCCCTTCATCACAAGCACCGCTCCGCTGGGCCATTCATCTCAAGCACCGCTCCGCTGGGCCCTTCCTGTCAAGCACCGCTCCGCTGGGCCCTTCATCTCAAGCACCGCTCCGCTAGGCCCTTCATCTCAAGCACCGCTCCGCTGGGCCCTTCATCTCAGGCACCGCTCCGCTGGGCCCTTCCTGTCAAGCACCGCTCCGCTGGGCCCTTCATCTCAAGCACCGCTCCGCTGGGCCCTTCCTGTCAAGCACCGCTCCGCTGGGCCCTTCATCTCAAGCACCGCTCCGCTGGGCCCTTCATCTCAGGCACCGCTCCGCTGGGCCCTTCATCTCAGGCACCGCTCCGCTGGGCCCTTTATCTCAAGCACCGCTCCGCTGGGCCCTTCATCTCAAGCACCGCTCCGCTGGGCCCTTCATCTCAGGCACCGCTCCGCTGGGCCCTTCCTGTCAAGCACCGCTCCGCTGGGCCCTTCATCTCAAGCACCGCTCCGCTGGGCCCTTCCTGTCAAGCACCGCTCCGCTGGGCCCTTCCTGTCAAGCACCGCTCCGCTGGGCCCTTCATCTCAAGCACCGCTCCGCTGGGCCCTTCCTGTCAAGCACCGCTGGCCCATTGGCAGTTCCGGTTCTGTGTCGGGCAGGTCTTCACGACGCACTCTGCCCACCATGCCTCCTCCATGACCAGTGGTCTCTGTAATCCACCTGATGGACTGTGGCTTTGCACTCCCTAGGATGTAACAGTGGGCAATCCACCCAATGTAGAGACTTGTGAGACTGTGGCTTTGCACTCCCCAGGATGGCACAGTGGGCAACCCACCCACTGTAGAGACTTGTGAGACTGTGGCTTTGCACTCCCCAGGATGGCACAGTGGCCAATCCACCCAGTGTAGAGACTTGTGAGACTGTGGCTTTGCACTCCCCAGGATGGCACAGTGGGCAACCCACCCACTGTAGAGACTTGTGAGACTGTGGCTTTGCACTCCCCAGGATGGCACAGTGGGCAATCCACCCAGTGTAGAGACTTGTGAGACTGTGGCTTTGCACTCCCCAGGATGGCACAGTGGGCAATCCACCCACTGTAGAGACTTGTGAGACTGTGGCTTTGCACTCCCCAGGATGGCACAGTGGGCATGGAGGCCCTTCGTGGATCTGGCGTCGTGGACTCATGTGGCTGAGGTGCCCCCCCTTCCCTTCCCCCTGAGGTGCCTGTCTTTTTATTTTAGTGATGCCCCAGCAGTGTTCTCTCCAATGGACTGGATCTCGTGTGTGGGCTTTGCCCATGTGTTACTGCACATTGGCCCACGGACCTTTGGACTTTGATTGACTGGGCCAGACTTTTGCTGCTTGTATGGATAGAGTTCTAGATGTGTATTCATTCTTCATATATTGCTAAGGTCGCTATACTTTATTGTTGCAATAATATGGTTCTACTTTTACATGCATTGGCTTTTGTCTTTGTTTTGGGGGGGGTTGGGGGTGTCACTCTGACTTTTTTATCTGCATAGGTGTGTAGGTATTTCGGTGGGGGTGAGGGTGGGGGTGGGTGTGTGGCGTATGTGTGTGCCCGTAACCTTTCCTCCTCCCGCCTCCCCTGTGTCGTAGGTGCAGTACTCACCGTTGTCGTCTGCGGCGAGGTTAGTGATCCTGGAAGAAGAGCAGGAAGGCAATGGCTGGGAGGATGTGGAGTTCGGGTTCCATGCTGTTCCGATTCCGCGTGGAGTGTGTCGAGGTAAGCGTTTTCCATTGGAGATGTCTGTTTCCGCCGTGTTTTTATCGGCGGGGCTCCCGCCCCGGAAAAGGTGGCGGATTGGTGGGTCGTGATAGGGTGGGCGGTACATTGTCTGCAGCCTGCCTGTTGGCGGTGACCGCCGCGCTGTTTGTTTGTACCGCCGTGGCGGTCGGAGTGTTAAAGCGGCGGCCTGTGTCGGCGGTTCCCGCCAGGGTCAGAATTCATATTTTTAGGCCGCCAGCCTGTTGGCGGGTTGGCCGCCGCTTTAACACTGACCGCCAGGGTCAGAATGATGGCCAAAGTCTTTTGTCATCTGTACAGCAAAATCTTTAAGCATAGGATTGACATAGTGTCATCCTTGCTGAGCTGTACAATGATAAAAACCATTTACCACTCCAGGCATGGTATTACAGCTTTGGCCTGGGAAAATACCATCCAAGCCAACCTGGAATGAGTATCAACAACCCCCTGACACGTGTTTTGTTCTTATTAGAACACTTCAGAGGAGTTTAGATTTGTCCCGACACAAGGGATCACCCAGTATAAGTAAAAAAACAAAGCCCTTTCAGGGTTGGAGTAATGCATAAAGTATGCAAAAAAAAGAGAGAACTCTGGGTAGTTTCCAAGATTAGGTGGAGAGCAGCTCCAGCAAGGAGCTCCCTGCAACACCAGCGACACTCTAGATTTTTACCAGTGCTAGATAAACAGATATTTGAGGTAAGCAAATCTAGATGTTGATGGTGTTGCAGGGTGCTCCTTGTGGGAGCTGTTCTCCACTTAAATTTGGGAACTACCCAGAGTTCTCTCCTCTTTTTTGCATAATTTATGCAGCACTCTAACTCGGAAAGAGCTTTATTTTGACTTATACTGGGTGCTCCCTTGTGTCTGGGCAAAGCTAAACTCCGCTGAAGAGCTCTCATAAGAGTGAAACATATGTCAGTGGTTGCTTTTACTCATTCAGGCCCATATTTATACTTTTTGATGCAAAACTGCGCAGGCGCAGTTTTGCGTCAAAAATATTATCGCCGGCTAACGCCATTTCTGTGCGCCGTGCGGGCGTCAAATTTATACTTTGACGCACGGCAGTGCAAACCACAGGTGTGAGTCATTTTATTTGATGCACACCACAGGGTCACGTCATAAAGGAAAATGACGTTAACGCGGCAGAAATGACTGTGAGCCGATTTACGACACCGCAAAATGGATATGCTGCATTTTTTGACGCAATAGCGTCAAAACTCGCCGCAAACACAGCCATTTCAGCAGAGGAGAGTCAAAATGGATCCTAGATGCCTGTACACACACCAGGAAGATGACAACAGACCAGGAACCAGCCAGGAGGACCCACACAAGACCCACGACAGGGGGAAGAAGAAAAGAAAGTGTTGCTTCAGTGCAGAGGAGCAGGAAATTCTGGTTAAAGAGGTGACGGAACACCAGCACCAATTGTTTGTCACCTCAAAGTTGCCAATCAGTAGGAGAAAGGCAATATGGCAACAAATTGTTGACAAGATTATCAGTGTGGCAGAAGTACGCAGAACAGTCATCGAGTACAAGAAACGCTGGCATGACTGCAAGGGCAGGACCAAGGAAAAGATGTCCAGGAACAGGAAGGCAACACTGCAGACTGGAGGTGTGAGTCCAGTACCGCAGGAGGCGCTGGACCACATGGAGGAGATGGTCGCAGCCGTCATCCCTGAGGAGATCGTCACAGGGATTCAAGGACAGGACAGCGCCGACTACCAGGAGACAACGCACATGCAGGGTAAGTCGCATGGGGAATTAAAATGCACTAATGTGAACTGCAACCGGGGGGAATACCTACTACACAATGTATGTAAGTCATCACATACATGGAGTGGCATGGGTAAAGGGGCACGGCACGGGGGCATGGCCTGTTCTGAGAAAACCTGGGGCACACCATTACACAACACCAACAACCTTTCCATGGGGGTATGCTGCCATGCCAACAATGTTGCAAAGGTAAAGCCACGCCAGGAAGGAAGGACACAACGTCAAACTGACATCCCGTCACACGTCAGCCACTATACTCCCTAAATTAACTAGGGCCCAATTAACAACCTCTAGCCATACCGACAACTGGAATGTAACATTGACAACAGTTGCCACTACCACCTCTGCTGTGTGTACTAGTCAAGTAACCAATGGCAGTAACATTCCCATGGATCATACACACCCAAATTAGAGGGTTTAGGATGACAACGTTAACAATGCCCTGAAACAAGACAAATGTTCCAGTCCTTTCAAATGTGAATGTCCATAGTTGCTGCAAACATCAGCCAATGTCATCAACATTAGGAGGTACACAGCACTAATGTCACACCCATGCTGCATATGTCAGGGTCCATCCTGTGCCTGGGTCACAATGCAACATCTCAAATGTCATACTGCTCAGACAACAGCATTGAGGGGGAGGACACATGTAACTGGTCACTGAAATACACCTGCACAGTCAGAGGAGGAAATAGGACACTGCTACGACTATCAGGGCAATCCAATGTACCACACATTCCCCAACATCAGCTGTACACATTACCAATGCTGACATCCATATCGTGCCATAACAATGCTATGCATAGTATACACTACATTTCAACAACATATAGGTGGATGTGAAAGGTCAGAGACTGGGGCAGGTCCAGATTGTTAAGTGTGCTGCTAGTGCCATCAGAACACCCACAGCCAGTGAAAGGCCTCACCATGAGAATGGAAGTAGGGGGAGGGTTGAGTAGGAAAAGAAGGTGGCAATTCACTATTTGGACAGAACCAACACCTAGAGGAGATGATGCTGACAAGTCCACAAACTGACCACAATACATGTGACATGCAGGTGGGGCACAGGCCTGGGAGAATGCCCATCTGAAAGACTGGAGCAATGAACAGGAAACAAGATCACAATGTGAAAAGCATCACAAGGTAGGCATGTCACATCACAAATGCCACAACACACACACACTAATTGTACCATATTTAATTGCAGAGGACAATGGATCTCCTGCGGATATGCCTGTCCGGGACTACCCTGATGACATGGATGACGAGATGACAAACATCAGCCACCAGACCTTCCAAAAGGCACTTGGAACCCTCCAGACCCCACCTTAAGTCACAAGGAGGAGCACAGATACAGCAGCCATCGCAGAGGATCCACCCACCACCCCAATCGTACGACGTGCCAGCTCCAGTACAGCAGAGGAATCTGACGACATTGTCACCAGCTTTGAGAGAACTGTAGTCGGAGTACAGCAGGAGCTGGCCAAGGAGGTGCGGGTGGGGATGCAAACTATGGCAGCCAGCCTAGAGGGGGTGTGTTCGTGCATGATGTCAACTGAAGAACAGGCAGCAGCTATGCAAGGGCAAACAACTATCTTGCAGGAAGTAGAAAGAAGGCTGAAGGAAATCAGCAAAGCTGTAATACAGTTGACCCTACAACAGCAATCCTGTCAACGCGTTCACGAATGCAACATTGAACCCCTCAGGGCCGACCTGGCTGCCTACCATTGTGATGTGGCTGCTATTCTTAAGAACCAGCAGATCCTCCTTGCAGCAGTACTGCCCTTAAGACCCCCACAGATAGCAGCTACCGGGATGTCTGACTCCACGTCTACACACACTGAGGTGTGTGTTGCCCCTTCTCAACCACCACCACCAAGGGCAGAGGAGGCAACACACACATCAGAAGATGAAGACCAGGAACAGATCACCTTCACACGTAAAAGTACCCGGAAGCACTAGTCCCTGCCACATGGCCACCTATTACCAAGGTTCTGCACTTTGTAACATGCCAGTCTTGCAACAACTGTACTCAAGCACTGTTCTGCAAACCACTGTCTATCTTGTCAGCCTGCCCAGTGATTGTCTCTCACTAACTCATTGGCAAGTCCTGTCCCTCTGCACTGTCTGACACTTCACCCCAGCATGTCCAATGACATGTCCTTGTGCACTTGTGTAGGATCACAATGGAAGATGTCACTATAATGGACTCACAATCATGGACATTGTACATAGAGCACTACAGCACTTTTAAATAAACTGCACCTACACAACCACTTTGTCTCTGTGTAATGTGACACATCAACCATGCAGTAGATAACTGAATTTTGCCTCCTGTCAAATATCATAGATTATCAATACATCTGTCCTGAAATAATGTGGGCTGATAACTATGCACGGTGGCCTGGATTCTACCATACTCTGCCCTTCCTGAGGGTAATTTCTGAGGAAAAGAGAAACTATACAACAATACTGTGTTGGACAGAATAACGCTTCCTCAAGGGATATCTAAACCATAAAATAGTGCCTTCAAAATGTTGCTTCAATGCAACACTAACATATGTAACATTGCCCACAAATATAAACGAACACTCACCAAAAGTTTACATCCAAATAAGTAATGATGCTGAACAGTGTAACAAATGATCTATGTGAGTTATGTACACTATACTACAAGAGAGCTTACTACCACTCACGTTGTAAGGGTTTCCTTGGACATGAGACTGCAGTCAGACATAACACAGTGTCCCCAATCTTAAATCTGGAAGCACAGTATGTGACATTGAAAACATACATTATGAAAAAAACACACTTTGGGATCAATAGTAACTGTGATTGGTGGTTGCAATGAATGGCCGAATCTTTGCTAAGTAGCTTTGGGGTAGCTGCCAATGTTACAGCTCAGTTGTGATTTGTTAGCAGCATAGGACACAAAATGTAATACAAAAGAAACACTGTACACTCATACCAAGGCCCTGATCTACAAGCATGTGACAAATACTGTAAAGGGTTACCTACATATTTATTTAACAGTAAAAACAGAAGTAAAAACTGGGGGAAAAGCCTTACCTACCCTAATCTACTCTAACTACTCATTACTCACAACTGTCCCTAACAAACCTAAGCTAAACTTACTTATCACATTTAACGAAACATTCTAAACATCGACCCCCCACCCCCCTTATGGGACACATGGAGGACAACAGATAATAACCTAAACACATATTATCCTATACTAAACAAAGATATATTTTTTTGTAATTTTTTGTTTTAATTTTAAATTTTCTTTCTTTGTAAACACACAAGAACCCCAACATTGCAACACACTTAAAAATAAGCAGTAGAAATATTCAGGACCCCGCACCCACTAACACTAACTAAACTAACACCCTCTACTAACCTAACACTAAGCCCCCTAAACCCACAAAGTATAAGAACCAGGAAAGATGAGGGAGGGGAGGGAATCATGTCCGTCTAATTATCTGCAGGTTGGCCCTCCGGAGGGTCCTCTTGATCGAATGCACCCGCCGGTTGACCTGTCGCACCTCCTGCCGCAGTTGGCTCATCTTCCTGAGGACACGGTCCAATTTTCCCTGCATTTGTCCAAAAGCAGCAGGGTCATTGGCTGCAGCTGGGGTGGTCTGGGTGCCAGCCGAGGAAGTATGGGGCTGTGTAGTGTCCATGGCTGTGGGCTGCACTGCAGGTGGTGCTGTGCTTGGGCCTGGAGCATATGCTGTGGATGTTCCTGCAACGGTCACAGCTGCTGGTGGTGCCACCTTGGTGGTAGTGGTGGTGGTGCTGGTGGTGGTTGTGGTAAGCAAAGAAGGTCTGCCTTGTGGCAATGCCCTCCAGGCTCCGGAGGCTCGTTCATGGCGATATCTGTGGGCCATTTTTCGGTACCCAGACTCGACTTGAAGTATGTGTTGGTACCTCATTGCCTGCCGTTGAAACTCCCTGACCTGGATGGGTGTCATATTTGCAGCTGTTAAGACAAATAGAAAATCTAACATTAGGTACTGCATTGTGTGAAATAGTACAAGAAGTAAATCAGACAATACATCTATTGTACTTGTAACAGCTCATATCATCATACAGATCAGTGATTGTCCCTGAGGAAGTACATGGCAAGCCAGCCTACAAAGGTCCTATCACACATAGCACATCCAAACCCTACAATATGGGTAACAACAGCCATGAATATGCCATCTATGTTCTGCCAGTTGTCAGCTAATAATCATGCTGCACATCCTCCACCACTGCCAGGGCTACAAATGTCATTGTATGGGATGGAAATCTAGGGCCACATGATCTGCAAGTTGTAAATGGACTTGCCAGTATAGTAATCATGTGCTAAACATGAGTGTGTATACTAGGTTCAGACAAGTGATTCACTGATTTACATGTCTGTGTACCAAACTTGTATCATCAGTCCTAGGTACACTATTCACAAACCTATGCCTGTGTTTGAGGGGGGGGACTAACAACTAATAATTTCTAACAGCAAGGACACCCAGGAAGCGTAGGAAAGCTGGACATGTGTTTGGCTCAGCACACACACCACAGGTAAGGAGGATCTCCAAATAGGAGACAGCAAACCCTTGACCAATCCCATTGCCACTCATGTTTGGAAATGCAGACCTTTGTCCACATCATTTACTACCAGTAAGCCATGACTTACAACAAACACAGAGATGCAAGAACACCCCTGGCCATGAGTTGCATGCACACCTAGGCCATAGCACTCAAGTGCCACATACTCGTAGCACCACATGAGGAGCTATATGCTGCTAGGAAGTTTAACCTACAGTTTAATAAGTACATTAGTGAATTGGGAAGCAGACGTCTGTGGGTAAGCATTTGGCAGACCCATTCTGGGAGAATTTGGGTCAGACTGGCTGACAAATTCACTAATTTCGTCCAGTGCGACTCTTTCTGATTCATGTTTTATCCACATGACTCATCCCTATTCACATTGCCGTGCCTGCAGGGCTGACCTAGAATACCTAAATAAGACAATAGGATAAGGATTGGCCAACTCAAAGATGGTGATAAAATGATATTCCACTCATGGAACAAAACAAATGATTGGCCAGTGCATCACTCCTTGCTATGTGTCCAACACACTGGAGTCCATCACACATCACCAGCAAACACAACACATAACACACACATCAACACTTACTGGAGTTGTCTGGGTCCTCGAATCGAGCAACCTCGCCAACAGTTTAGGGTGCCGGTCCACCTGTAAGTCATGGAAGGGAGAAATGTGCTCAATGTCTGTGCACTGTACAACAATTCCAAAGACAAATACTATGTATAAGATTACATCAGAAAGCAAAGCCTCTCAGACATGATGATACTGCATCCTACATAGCACGCCTATCAAGTACATACCATGGGTCTCCAGTGAGTGATACACACATATCTGCACACATGCAGTGGCCCTAACTATCATGCGTTGGCAAACATGCTCCTTCATTAGTGAGCAGACATAATAATGGAGTGTATTTGTCTCTTCATGTGTATCCATGGGAGACATCAAAATCCATTTTCCGTGAGGACTGCATTACCAGTCAACTAGCCATTGTGACCATGAAAAATTTATGACACACATGTACAATGTACAGAGGGGCAGGGACAGTTGTTAGCCCTCATGTTGTTACAGTTTCTTCATTTGATGTGGCACAGCTATGATGAGTAGCACCAACCATAGAGATACAAACCCATGTGCATACCTTTGGCTAGCCATCCCTAATCAAAATGTGGCACTACAAACTCCAAATACCAGTCTAAGATGTTAGCTGAGCGAAGCTAGAACTTGTTCCCTATGTGTCCAAATCCAGATCAGACATGTATCCGAAACGAAGGAGGGACACAATAATCCCTAAGATTTTGGGAATTTCCATGATCGGTTTCCTTACACATTCACCAGACACACATGAGACATGTGTTCGGGCCACATTGCTATCATCAATTGACGTGAAGCCCGCACTCATTTTCAGCCTCATGTTGTATTTCAAAAGCCAGTCTAGCTGTTGCGTCAACAAATGATTGTAATGATTTTGAAATTTCTATACCTCACAGGCAACTGTGGCCTATATCTATACATCATTGGCTCCTAATTTGTGTGCTGTTTGACACAAAGGCGGCACTAACTTACACAATGTAAATGTATTCAGTACGTTTGCGGAGCTCTTGCTTCCTAACAGCTAGCAATTGTGGTCCTTAACAATGTAGATATATGACCCTGTATGTTTCAGAAGCATTCCACACACTCAACAACATTGCCGGCAGATATTGTAAAAATCAGCTGATGTCACTACAGAGCATTTAAACGTGCACATTAACATGATTTGTACTCACCAACAGGGCCACCAATCACAATCCCCAGGTGGTCCAGCAGATCTTGCTCCCTGGAGACAAGGTCAGCCCAGCGGTGCTTCAGCTGGTGGTCGTTTCTTGGTGTCTGATAAATCCGTTGCCGATAATGCAACACCTTTGCCCACCTGTGCCTCCGTGCCTCAGTGTGATACCCCTGTATCACCCGCCCACCTGCCTCAATCATTAGGGGTAGGAAATGACACACCAGCCATATGAATCCATCCAGCTCCTCCTCTCCCATCTTGCCAAGACAAGGCCTACCCAACATCTTTGTAGCAAAAGAGAAATAGGGGATAAAGGGGATCAAAGGAGAATAGGGGGAAGTAGAACAGGAAAAATTCAAATAAACAACTAACACAGCCCAACTATACCCAAACTAAAACTACCCACAACAGACTCCCAACAAAACAAAGACAATACTTTACAACACAAATGAGCACAAAAAACACTCAGACAGG
This sequence comes from Pleurodeles waltl, assembly GCF_031143425.1. Lineage (NCBI taxonomy): Eukaryota > Metazoa > Chordata > Amphibia > Caudata > Salamandridae > Pleurodeles > Pleurodeles waltl. The sequence continues at coordinate 1,320,673,933 of NC_090440.1, read as the reverse complement.
ATACTACAACAAGTTTTTATTCACAAAAAGACAATAAAAAGACCACACAGGAGACAAATTCCCTAAATATACAGAGACAAATTGAGACACAGCCACACAGTCAGGAAATATCACAGACTGCAAAGTGAAAGTGAAAGTACACCCACTGTCCATAATCTGTAAACAGGATATCCTATTACATGACTTCCTGCCTAGAATGGCGGGCGTTTTTATCGTCATGCATCAAAACATTTTGACCCATACAGTCTGCGTGTCATTTTTTTGGACGCACAGGAGTAGGTTTGAGCCCGCATCCATATGTTTGGAAATAGTTGCACACTTAACCAATTTTCTGAGGTACAGTGTGGAATATACAGCTCAGGGGCAATGGTTATTTCAGGGCATTATGTGTCGTTTTTCGGCCATAAGCGTCATTTTTTGATGCATGTGCGTCATTTTTTTATGCATGTGCGTCATTTTTTGACGCGTATGTGACAACATTTCTGGCATTAACTGGGTTTGGGTCATTTTACCATTTTAATGTAATATTACAGTTGTGACAATACTGAGATAGGCTGATTGCACCCACTTTGGTCATGATGGTGTATGGGCACATGTGACACTCCATACTACTGAGGACCATGATCCGCTACTTCATGTACAGGATTTTCACTCTTGACTGATGCAATAGATGGGCAAACGTGTGGCCTACATATCTGTATTGCACAAATTGGGCATGTTTGGCGTCAGGAGAGGATAGCAAGGTGACGCATATAAGTGCAATACCTCAATGCCTATGGGTGCATTGGCCACTAATATTGTTGTTGACCCACTGTGTGAGCATCACAAGATGCATTATTGCAAATATACTTGTATGAATGTGGAGTCAATGTGTCCAACCCTCAGATGCAAGTCAGTGTGGAAATGAGAGAGGACATGTGTTAGTCATACATGTAGCAGCATCTGCTGTGTGCACTTTCTAGTTTTTGGGTAACGTAAACACCACAAATGACGGAGCATGCACCGGATAGATAGCAGACGCTTGTTCATGTCAATGGCCCAAAACTTGGCCATCACATGTCCTGGAATTTTGGATACTGCTTCCTAGGCACTTGTTGGTGAACCCACCATGAGTCAGGCACATGTACTGACTAAGTGGGTACTGTGTTATTGACACGGAAAGCCAAAGGTGAACCACAATTGTAATATCACGCCACAATTGTGTTCATATGACAGAGCCACAACTCTCCTGTGGCAGTGGCGGACCGGCAGACCAAGCAGCACGTGGCCATATATTTCCAGTGATCAATAGCACAGAGGTGTCTGGTTCATGTGTGTGGGCCAATGTTAATCCTGTATATTTTTAGGGGTCTATGTTGTCACAGTTATGTCCAGGTCTAGTCATGAGTCAGTGGCGGCTATTCCTGTATCTACTGAGTATCCTTCAGAGACCAATGGAAGTAAAGCCAATGAGGATATAAGAACCCACATGGGGATGGTCCCACCCTGTCACTGCAGACGTGTTATGAGACTGTCAACAGGGAAACCTTGGTGTGCTGATTGTACCTACGTGAGGCCCTCAAAAACAGTTACAGCACAAGCATAAGTATATACAACAAAAATGTAGTGAAATAATTACACAGTTCCAATTAGGTAATACAGTCAGTCCATGTATAACAGATCGAGTTTCTCGAAGTTTATTATAGAGAACAGTTATCCTGAAGATGAAATCACAAAGTATCCGATCACTGAAGCTTCACAAAATGATTTGAGACACAAAACAGATCTTGAGATGCAATCAAGCCAACAAGTGTTTCGTCACGGGACCAAAATCCCACACGACTTCTTCAGGGCTGTAAATTGCATAGACACAACATTTGAGTAGAGAACAAAAATTCCAGGTGTTTGAAACGGGTGAAAACACCCAATAATGCACAGAAACAGAGAAGAAGGAGAAAATCTCAAGAAGAGAAATAACCGAAAGCAACAGGAACACCCGAACATCCCCAGAATAAAGAACCAAAAGTTTCAAAGTGCGCTACACAACGAGTCAAATGGATCACCAAAGACCCCTAGTGCAAAAGGCCAAATCTTAAAACAAATGGAAAATGTGCACTGCAAATTGTGGACCTGAAAGTTAAGCCTGAAATAGAGCACACAGAATATCTCATGCAAGATCTCAATGAAACTTACTGGTAGAACATGCAGAAAAAAATATATATAATAAACACCCCAAAGGGTCATGTATAGTGTTCAATGAAATATAAGTAACGTGAGATTTGTCAGAATAACTAACTATAACGCTCACATTTACCTCAGAGTACTAAGACCATCACCAGACCCGTTAAAGAAAACCAAAAGAATAATTTGTATACCTGAATAAGATCCCTCGTGAATTTTGCCTGGTAGATCTATTGTGTCTGGCATACTTGGCCCGATGGAGAGACTTTCCGAATATGTGGATTTTTTTCTACAACCACTGGTTTACAATATTCCGTCTTTCATTAAGAACACCACATATATTCTCAATATTCTGAGTGACATAGATTGAGAAAGTGGTATGTTATTGGTCACTTTGGATGTTACCTCTCTCTACACATGTATTAACCATGACTTAGTACGTAGGGCTGTCCAATACTTTTTGAATAGGAGATCGGCTAGCCTATGGGAGCATACTGACATGTTAATTGAAATGATGGACTTGATTCGTACTAAGAACTTTTTTCTGTTCAATGGGAACTGGTTTTGTCAAAAACAAGGTGTAGCGATGGGCTCCAAATTCTCCCCCTCATATGCTAATCTTTTTATGGGGTGGTTTGAGGACAAGTGGGTATGGGGCCTTGGACCTACTCAGTGGCAAACACATATTTTGTACTGGGGTCGCTACATAGACAACTGTTTTTTAATTTGGACGGGTGGTACAGATAAATTGATGGAATTTTGTGAATTTCTGAATTCAAACACCATGAATGTGAAGTTCACTTATCAATTTAGCTCGGAGAGTATCGAGTTTTTGGATGTGGAGCTTTTTGTTGTGAATAACAAATTACAGAGTAGGCTTTTCCGCAAGGCAACGGCATGTAACTCCATTTTACATGCCAGTAGTGCTCACCCTGAACATCAAATTGTCTCTATTCCGTATGGTGAATTGGTAAGAGCACAACGTAACTGTAGTTTGGACCATGAATTTTTGTGTCATGTCGATGATATGGGGATGAGGTTTGCCAAACGGGGTTAATCTAATCATGTGATCAAAAAGGCGCAACAACGGGCCAGACAACTTAAGAGGAGTGACACTTTAAAAGTAAAGCATGTTAACTATGACGTCAAGAATTCGAACAAGGTTAGATTTGTTACAGACTACAACAACTCTTCGTTGATTTTGAGGAAATTTATGTTGAAACACTGGGATTTATTACTGCAAGATAAATCTTTGAAAGATGTGGTTCCTATGAAAGTACCTACGTCCCCTTGCAGAGGTAGAACTCTGAGGGATATTCTGAGCCCCAGCTTCACAGTCACTACGCCCATTAAAACATGGCTCTCACCACGGGGTGGGTTTCTTTAAATGTGGACATTGTGGTGTTTGCCGCTGGGCCTGCCATAATCCTCATGAGTTCTCCACATGTAATCAACGGACTTACAAGATCACTTCAATGATTGACTGCAATACCTCATTCGTTATCTATATCATACGTTGTAGATGTCTTCGTATATATGTATGTAGTACTATTCACATATTGAAGGTCAGAATTAGTGAACATGTCAGAGCTCTTAAAAACTGTGGTGTAAGGTTTCCTGTTGTGGCACACATTATGAGTTGTGATTCACAGGATGCTCATAAAAGCTTTGATTTCTTTGGATTTGAGCAGGTTCTCATGAATCCGAGAGGAGGTAATAGGGAATTGGCTCTACGCAGAAAAGAAGCTATATGGATTATGAAATTGAGAGCGGTGGAGCTTGGACTTAAGTCTGATAGGGAGCTAGAATATTTCTTGGGTGACTAACCATTGACTCCAGTACTTACCATAATATGTGGTTTGATGTTTTGTTTTATTGTATGTTGGTTTTTCATTTGTTCCTCCCATTTTCTTATCTAGGTTGACTATTATGGTTTACTGCTCTGTACACAGTCAATGTTATGTGTAATGTTATTCTGTAATATACAATGATTGATTTCTTTTTTCTACAACATTTGAGCTGATAACCTAAATTCACTTTTATTGTTAATTTTTTATTGTAAGACACTCATTCATGTGGACTTATGGATTGGTATTTTACCTTTTATTCAACCATTATTTATGGATTAGTCATTCATCTATTTCACCTTATTCGTTCTTGACCCACTATTTCCTTTGTATTTCCTTTCTGTTTGTTTTATATAATTTATATGCTACGGGGGTGGGGTTCCTTCTCCACTTTTGAACTTTGTGATATGGGTACTGATATTTGGTATCAATCTGCTGCAGATTTTCCTTTTCTTTAGTTTACTAGTTGGTATGTTATTCTAGAAACTACGGCCATACGCGAGGTGTGCACTTGTCCTCTTTCTTCTTTCATGGTGGTGGTCCTTTGTCTATTGCTACTAAATGCACGGCTTTAATTCAACTTCCGCTTGTTAGCGACCACGGTCAACGTACTCGCGGTCGCACTTGGGACGCACACCGGGATGCCGGGTACTTTGTTTACGATACTTGGTAAGTCAGGACCTGGTTACGCGCATTTGACATGGCACTTTTTCGCTTTACAGTGATGAACATCAGTTAAGGGTATTTGGCTTAATGTGCAATTCAGGATTTTTCTCTCTTTGTAGTTTTGTGGGGATTAAATCTATGCGGTCTAGTTGAACATATGGCATTTCCAATACGGACACTTTGGTTTATTCACGAGGGATCTTATTCAGGTATACAAATTATTATTTTGGTTTTCTTTACCGGGTCTGGTGATGGTCTCAGTACTCTACAGGGTGTTGGTCGCTTTTCTCAACATGTGTGTTTGTACTTTATTCAGTTGGACCCGGACCGCTGACATCGTGACACTATTGTTTTTGAGGGAATCTTGTCATACCTTGATGTTTGTACTTTTGAGGTAAATGTGAGCGTTATAGTTAGTTATTCTGACGAATCTCACGTTACTTATATTTCATTGGACACTGTGCATGACCCTTTGGGGTGTTTATTATATATATATATATATATTTTTCTGCATGTTCTACCAGTAAGTTTCATCGGGATCTTGCATGAGATATTCTGTGTGCTCTATTTCAGGCTTAACTTTCAGGTCCACAATTTGCAGTGCACATTTTCCATTTGTTTTAAGATTTGGCCTTTTGCACTAGGGGTCTTTGGTGATCCATTTGACTCGTTGTGTAGCGCAATTTGAAACTTTTGGTTCTTTATTCTGGGGATGTTTGGGTGTTCCTGTTGCTTTCGGTTATTTCTCTTCTTGAGATTTTCTCCTTCTCTGTTTCTGTGCATTATTGGGTGTTTTCACCCGTTTCAAACACCTGGAATTTTTGTACTCTACTCAAATGTTGTGTCTATGCAATTTACAGCCCTGAAGAAATCGTGTGGGATTTTGGTCCCGTGACAAAACACATGTTGGCTTGATTGCATCTCAAGAACTATTTTGCGTCTCAAATCATTTTGTGAAGCTTCAGTGATCGGATACTTTGTGATTTCATCTTCAGGATAACTGTTCTCTATAATAAACTTCAAGAAACTCGATCTGTTATACATGGACTGACTGTTTTACCTAATTGGAACTGTGTAATTATTTCACTACATTTTTGTTGTATATACTTATGCTTGTGCTGTAACTGTTTTTGAGTGCCTCACGTAGGTAATTTCAGTGTTTTGTTTACTTTTGTAAACGGTTGAGGGATGGGTGTGGTCCCTTGTGAAGGCACCATTTAGTGACTCTGTGGCCGAACCCTTACCCTTGAGCGCCCCTCTTTTCCACTAATTGCACCCCTTCTCTTCGTGCTTTTGGTGTGCTGAGTGAGATTATATTTTAGGAGTCTTGTAGCGGCAGGTGTCACTACAACATTTGTACACAGGTTGGCCTGTAAAGTTCCTACTGCATCTGGGAACATCATAGCCTCTGTGTTGATTAATCTCGCAGCTATTCACCACGCACAGCCCATCAATATGTTGTGAGCAATGTGAATCAGGGTGTGAACTGTCAGGGTCCTAACATGTCTGGACTTTTCATGCACATTAACAGAGGTTGCTGGTTCTGCTGGAGGCACCATACCCAATCCCTGCATACGGCCATGGTACACTGTCACACTTTGTCGCTCATGCATACATGAGACCCAGACAAGGGATAGGCCATGATTTGGGTATTTGGAGACAAGTTCCCAATTATGGTATGATAAATAAGCAGATTATGCTAAATAACTTATTTGAGTATGCATTGAAGAACCACCTGACAAAATACCCCCGGAGGAATGTGAGGGTTGGGAAAGCAAGTATGATACATATGTAGCCACAAGGAACCTTTAGGGTAATGCACAGACAGGTGCCAGTCAGGCTGACAGGATGCAGGGTCAATCAGGATCCAGCAATTTCACAAGGTACATACTCAGTGGTCTGACTAAGACTGGTCGGAGGAAGAACAAGAGAGTTGACATGGAAAACTGTATTTGTCCTGTGTTTTGGAAGGTGACACATAAACCCAAGGGCTGTGCTACACAGCTTATTTTTCTAGCAATGCATAACAGTGTAATCGAAAAAATGCATCTGCAAAGGCAGTGCATGTTCAAATGGCTGGTCTGCATGGAGGTGCTCACAGGTGTTTGCTGCATCAGTTTCTCACAAGTCCTGTAGGTGAGATTTGAGTTCAAATGGTCAACAGTACCTTTCACATGGGAAGCAAACTACAGGTGAGAACAGGGCTTAGAGACTACTAGCCAGCGCATTATTTAACCTGACGTCCATGCAGACAGTTGTACAATGACTATGGCATACCATACTAAAGGATGAAGCACACTGGATTAATATTGTTAGTCTGTGTGTGGGTAGAGGAGGGAATATCTGGGTACACATATTACCATTCCAGGGACCTCTTAAGACGGGTGGGGTGAGACCAGGAACATGGGTGTGACAGGACTTAGGACATGGGCTGACATGGAATGTCATGTGCACAATGCTTGTCATAGGTGTGGCACTTGTGCTCTCTATGTTCTGCTTATATGGAATTCTAGTCACCCATGGTCTTTGCAAAGATAGGTGCTGTAATAGTTACCGCTGTCAAGGGTCTGGCGATACATTAATGTTACTATTGCAATTGCACATCCCCTGCCTCATGTATGATGCATTTTGTTCCATCATTGACTGATGGTGTCTTAGTTGTGTGCCATATGCTGCAATGAATCATGTTGCCGACATGTATGTGTGAAATAGGTGTGGTCCTCTGCTATTGCCCTTCAAAGGTGAAATATACAGGATATATGTCATTTACAGTGTGTGTGAATGTGACTGTTGAATAATACGCATCACAATTGCTTTGGAAATTTCTGTGTCCTGATCGGTATATCAGCAATCCTCCATGAGGTTACACTCTTGTTCTGATAGTTAGAGATAAAGGTGAGCAAAAATGATTACCCAGACCATGATATGGTGATTATTATAGGTGTTTATTTACATATGTTGATACAGTGGAGATGGTGAGTTGATTCAAAAGAAATTTTGACAATATGTTGGCGCCTACGCAATCCTGCAGCTGTGTTGGGTTGGTCCCCCTCATGTTGATGGCCAGCATCCTCCTCTTCCTCCTCTTCAGGCATTTGTGGCTCCGGTTCTAATAGGGGAATGTTCCTTCGCACACAAATGTTGTGCAGGATGGCACATGTTAAAATGATCTTGCAGACCATTTCTGGTGAGTATAGGAGGCTGCCACCAGTGATGTCAAGGCACCTGAATCTCGACTTCAGGATGCCAAAGGTCCTCTCGACTATGGTCTGTGTCCTCCTATGTGCCTCATTGTAGGCATGCTCTGCTGCAGTGCTTGGGTTGCAAAATGGTGTCATAATCCATGGCTGGATCCCATACTCCTGATCAGCTGAAAGAGAAAATGATTGAGATCAAGTTGATGTAGCTTGCCCCATTAATATCACCTTGCATGGCAGTAGTTGTCTTGTGTTGTCTGTGACTCTTTTGTGTTATTGTGTTGATTCCTAGGCTTCAAGGATGTACCATCAGCATTGGGTTGTTTCCTTGGCTGAACGAGTGTTTGCCTGTTGACCGGTTGTCAGCAGTATATTTTGGGAGTTGCAGTACAGTGGGTACTCCCTAGCATTGTGACTTGTGTTACAGGTGTCCCTGTGTCTTCACGGGGGGTGAGATGATAGTTCCATACACAGATTCAAATTGACAGTGGTGGTAACACGTTAGCATCTATGTACCCTGGACATCCCATACCTTTAGACATATGCAATGTATTAATTTAAACATCAGTGAGACGCTTACATTTTGCAAGGTGACAATTAGCCAAACTTCTCCATACGTTGTGATCATTGACGTCTTAACATTTGACTGTACACTAATTTAACATGTGTGACAAGTTCACTGCAGACCTACCAAAGTGCCTAGCGGTATCACAACCTCAGTGTGTTCCTGTGCACATGTCGCTGCCGTGGTGTATGTGTTGTTTGTCCTAGAGGGTTGCTGTGCAGTGTGCATATAAGTAGGTTTCTGTACTTACCAACAAGTAGTCCATTGCCATATCGTCCATCCTGGAAGTGTTGATTGATGGTACAGTGGCAGAAGATGAATGAATCATGTACACTCCCAGGATACCTTGCCACGATGTTGGTGATCAATCCCTGGTGATCCACAATGGCCTGCACATTGATAGAGTGTGTGTGCTTCCTGTTGCGGTATAGATGTTCAGTTGCAGCAGGTGGCACAAGGCGTACATGTGTGCAGTCAATGGCACCAAGGACGTTTGGAAATCCATTAATGAGGTAAAACCCCTGTTTGGTCTCCTGCTGCTTCTGCTGTGTGTTTGGGAAGCAGGTGTGGCGGGGTGTGAGTTTGATGATGGCATTCAGTACCTTGGGGAGGAAGGCAGAGAATGATGGCTGTGAGATCCCAGCAACCAGTGCGCCAGTGGTTTGAAAGGAGCCACTTGCCAACATGTGTAGTACAGCTAGCATCTTCGTTTCTGGTGGGATGGTGCGGGGTGTCTGCAAACTGGGTGCGAACTGTGGCTCAATGTTGTGCAGCAGCTGCTGAATGGCTTGCCAGTTCAACCTGTACCTCTGGATGATGTCATGTTCCCGGAGGCCATGAAGGGTTGTCCTGGTGCGGAATATCCTCTCCTGCCTTCTGCGTTGCCTTTGGGGTCCCTGCTGGTGTTGTGGAACCTGCTATTGTTGTTGCTGTGCTCTGCGTCTTCGTGCGCGCTGGATGAGAAGCACCTCCATGTCTTCCTTTTGCTGCTCTGCTGTTGCTTCTGTGTGGTTTCATTAAATACAGGTGTGTTTGCCCCATTTTAACACCTGCCCTGACCCAGGCGTTCATCTTTTACACAAATCGGGCTGTGCGTCATTTTCTGACTCCGCCTCCCGGCCGTGCGGGAGTTTTGCGCGGTAGCATAAATACGACGCACGGGTGTTTGTGTCATTTTTTGGATGGGAACGCCTACCTTGCATATCATTAACGCAAGGCGGTTTCCCGCATCCAGAAAATGACGCACACAGCAGGATTTTGACATCCGCGGGCTTGGGCGTCAAAGTTTAAATATGGGGCAAGGTTTGCGCCGAATGTGCGTCAACATTTTTGATGCACATTCGACGCAGACGGAGTATAAATATGCCCCTAAAGGTTAGCTTGGATGGTACTATACCAGTCCAAAGCTGTAATACTGTGCCTGAAGTGGTAAAAGGCTTTTGTCATTGTACAGCTTGGTGTGGATAAAACCGTGTCAATCTCATGCTTAAAGATTTTGCTGTACGAATGGCAAAATACTTTGTTCCTATCCAACTTGGCAAGGATAGCATTATGCTGGTCCTATGCTTCACCCATTCGCTGCCAGGCCTTTTCTCTCTCAGCTGGCAGGCCTTTTTTTGGCTATTTGGGGCAGTTTGCGCTTAGTGCTCATAACTGTTTGTCCACATACGCTACCCACACAAACTTTGTGTCCTTTTTTTCCAAAATCTTAGGGATTGTAGAGGTACCCAGAGTTTGCGGGTTCCCCTGCAGGAGACCAAGAAATTAGCCAAAGTACAGCAAAAATTTCATTTTTTTTTTAAATGGAAAAAAAGGGTTGCAGTAGGCTTGTGCTTTTTTCCCTGAAAATGGCATCAACAAAGGGTTTGTGGTGCTAAAATCACCATCTTCCCAGGTTTCAGAAACAGACAGACATGAATCAGAAAACCACATTTTCAACACAATTTTGGCATTTTACTGGGGCATACCCCATTTTTACTATTGTTTGTGCTTTTAGCCTCCTTCCCGCTAGTGACATAAATGGGTGTAAAACTAATGCTGGATCCCAAAAAGCTAAACATTTCTGAAAAGTAGACAAAATTCTATATTCAACAAGGGGTCACTTGTGTAAATGCTACAAGGTTTTCCTCCAGAAAATAACAGCTGAAATAAAACAAATATTGAAATTTAAGTAAAAAAACAGCCATTTTTCTCCACTTTTTAATCTGTAATTTTTTCCTGCAATGTCAGATTTTTTAAAGCAATATACCGTTACGTCTGTTGGACTCTTATGGTTGTGGGGATATACAGGGCTTGTAGGTTCATCAAGGACCTTAGGTACCCAGAGCCAATAAATGAACTGCACCCTGTAATGAGTTTTTATTCTATACCGGATATACAGCAATTCATATGGTGAAATAGAAAGTGTGAAAAATAGATATCAAGACAACCTTTGTATTTCCGAAATGGGCACAAGATAAGGTGTTGAGAAGCAGTGGTTAATTGCACATCTCTGAATTACAGGGTGCCCACATGTGAATGTGCATGTGAATTACAGGGCATTTCTCAAATAGATGTCTTTTTTACACACTGCCTTGCATTTGGAAGGTAAAAATGTAGAGAAAGACAAGGGGCATTAACACTTGTTCTGCTATGCTGTGTTTCCCCAAGTCTCCCGATAAAAATGGTATCTCATATGCGTGGTTAGGCCTAATGCCTGCAACAGGAAATGCAAAATGGGCACATCGCATTTTTACATTGAAAACTGACAAGTTTTTGGGAAAGTGCCTAGCTGTGGATTTTGATCTCTAGCTCAGCCGGCATCTAGGGAAACCTTCCAAACCTGTGCATTTTCTAAAAAAAACACACCTAGGGGAATCCAGGATGGGGTGATTTGTGGGGCTCTCACCAGGTTCCGTTACCCAGAATCCTATGCAAACCTCAAAATGTGGTAAAAAAAAACACTTTTTCCTCACATTTCGATGACAGAAAGTTATGGAATCTGAGAGGAGCCACAAATTTCCTTCCACCCAGTCTCCCAATAAAAATGGTACCTCACTTGTGTGGGTAGGCCTAGCGCCAGTGACAGGAAATGCCCCAAAATACAACGTGGACACATAACATTTCTCAAAGAAAACAGAGCTATTTTTTGCAAAGTGCAAAACTGTGGATTTTGGCCTCTAGCTCATCCGGCACCTAGGGAAACCTACCAAACCTGCACATTTTTGAAAACTAGACACCTATGGGAATCCAGGATGGGGTGATTTGTGGGGCTCTCACCAAGTTCTGTTACCCAGAATCCTTTGCAAACCTCAACATTTGGCCAAAAAAACACCTTTTCCTCACATTTCAGTGATAGAAAGTTCTGGAATCTGAGAGAAGCCACAAATTTCCTTCCATGCAGCATTCCTCCAAGTCTCCCGATTCAAATGGTACCTCATTTGTGTGGGTAGGCCTAGTGCCCGCGAAAGGAAATGCCCCAAAACACTATGTGGACACATCAAAATGATCAAATAAGTGGGGCAGAATTTTTAACGGTATAGATGAGACAATGCTGGGTGGTAGGAATTTTGTGGATTCCTGCAGATTCTGAAAGGTTCCATCAGAAAAATGTGGGAAAATGTGTGATTTCCAGCAAAGTTGGAGGTTTTCAGGGCATTGTGGGTAAGAAAATGGTGTGGGTGCATGTGATGCATGCCACCATGGAATCACCCAGATGGTTAGTTTTCAGATGTGTCTAGCTCTTGTGGCTTTTTCCACATGGCAACGTCCCAAAGTCCAAAAAGTGCAGCTCTCACCATTCCAAGTGGGATGATTTTGAGAGCTAGCTAAGCTCTCATGGCCCAAATGTAAAACTGAAACCCAAAATAATCAAATGTCCTGATTTCTTGCCATGGGATAAGCTGTTTTAGTGTGCAGGGGAGAGCTGAAAGACTGTTACCCCCTTCAGTTGGGGTGGGGGGCATAACCAGGCCCATAGTGGTTGGTAGCCACCACCCAATAATTTTTTTTTTTTCCAATTCCCTGGCATCTAGTAGACTTTCTGCCCCCCCGTGTGGATCGGGGGTAATTGCCCCATCTGCCCACTGGTGGGCAGAACAACTTTGGCCCCTTTTAATTGGGGTGGGGGTATGGCCATACCCCCACCCTCTTATTTTGAAAAGAAAATCTTCCCTGGTCTCTGGTGGTCTTTCTGCCCCCCTTGGGGCAGAGGGGCCTTTCAAAAATAGGCCAAACTGCCCCCAAGGGGGGCAGATATGGCCAACAGTAATGTGCTCCCATCCCATAGGGAGCGACCCTTGACCAAGGGGCTGCCCCCCCCAAACAAAACACACATACCAATCCCTGGTGCCTAAGTGGTTTCTGCCCCCCGCAGGGGCAGATTGGCCTATTGCAAATAAGCCGATCTGCCCCCAATGGTAGCAGAAATGGCCTAAAATGTTGATGTTGATTGTGATCAGGCAGCAGAAATGCTTGCAGAGACATGAAAGGAAAGGAAAGGCCTTTCTTTTCCTTTCATGCCTCTGACTGCCCCCTCCTCTCGAGCGGAAGAGAAATGCTTGGCATTTCTCTTCCGAATCGCGCTGGAAGCAGGTGACCTCTGATGAGATCAGCACGCGATTGCGTGCTGACGTCATCAGACGTCACTGGGGGAGGGGCCAGGGGGTTCGGGGTGGAAGGGGAAGCAATTCCACTTCCACCCCTGATGGGGGTGTGGGTGGGAGGCCCACGAAGGAGTGCTAGCGCTCCCTCTGTGTGCCGGGTGCAGGACGAGCTGGGCTCATCCTTGGCACACGACAACCGTGGCTGAGCCCAGCTCGTCCAAGGCACCCAAGAGATTAAATGTCTGCTAGATAGACATTTGAGGTGAACAAATCTAGAGTGTTACTGGTGTTGCAGAGTGCTCCTCACTGGAGCTGCTCTCCATCTAAACTTGGGAACTGCCCAGAGCTTTCTGTTCTTTTTTGCATAATTTATGTGTCACTCACACCCTGAAACAGCTTTGTTTTGACTTATAATGGGTGCTCCCTTGTGTCTGGACAAAGCTAAACCCCTATGAAGAGCTCTAATGAGAGTGAAACACGTGTCAGCAGTTGATTTTACTCATTCCAGGTTGGCTTGGATGGTATTTTACCAGTCCAAAGCTGTAATACTTTGCCTGGAATGGTAAAGCACTTTTGTCATTTTACAGCTCAGCAAGGATGACACTGTGTCAGTCCTATACTTAAAGGTTTTGCTGTACAAATGGCAAAAGACTTTGGGGGTCATTACAACATTGGCGGTATAAGGTGCTTACCGCCGTGCAGAAGACCGCAAATACACTGCTGCGGCCGCGGTAGACCGCCAGAGCTATTATGACACACATCACGGAATCTGCCGAAATTCAGACACCCACACAATACCGCCACACCAAAGGTCAGCGATAAACATGCGGAAACAAATCCTCCACCTCCACGCCAACAGAAACACGCCCATGCTATTATGACCCACGAATCCACGCGGCGGTCTTTCAACCGCGGTATTCCATTGGCGGTACACACCGCCGCGCTCAAAATACACACACATCTCCAAAACACCGCCACATTGGACAATTCAAAATACACACACCTGATACACATACAAACAACACTCCCACACACCCAACACAATATAAAACACACACCCACATCACCCACAAACCCCTACGACCACAATTTTGAGTTGAAGGCGACAGAGAGAGCACAGCAATAGACAACCCCACCACACAGAGGCACACCACACCATCACCCACACAACATCCACGCACAAAACACCACATACCACTACACTCACCACACTCATCAACACATACACCACCCCACACATCACACACACCACCCCATGTCACGCCAAAGACACCCCCGCTTCTCCGAGGAGGAGCTCAGGGTCATGGTGGAGGAAATCATCCGGGTAGAGCCACAGCTATTTGGCTCACAGGTACAGCACACATCAATACCCAGGAAGATGGAGCTATGGCAAAGAATAGTGGACAGGGTCAACGCTGTGGGACAGCACCCAAGAAATAGGGAGGACATCAGGAAGAGGTGGAACGACCTACGGGGGAAGGTGCGTTCAACGGTATCCAGGCACCACATCGCGGTACAGCGGACTGGCGGCGGACCACCACCTCCTCCCCCTCAACTAACAACATGGGAGGAGCAAGTCTTGTCCATCTTGCATCCTGAGGGCCTCGGAGGAGTCGTTGGAGGAACGGACACTGGTAAGTCAAATCTTAACTATCATAACCCCCACCCTACCTGCATGATATCTCACACCCCCACCATCACACCCTCCCCTATCACCCCAAATCCTCACCTATCTACCCATTACACCAACCACCCATCCCAAACCCAAGCCCTGCATGACATAACTAAGCATCGACACCCATCACCAAAGCATGCCCACTGCACAGACCCAGAACACCCCCCAACCATCAGCACACAAGCCCCCCCCACAAGAATGCCTGCACTGGGGTTCACGCACACCCAACCATTACACACCATGAAACACACACATGCAATAATCATGTACTTATACCCCCACAGGAAATCGAAGGAACGTCACCACACCAGAGGGTCCAGACAACACCACTCCATCCCCAGAAGAGGCCCACAGTGATGATAGCCGCTCTGCCCCACTGGATCTTGATGACCAGCCCGGACCATCGTGGGCCTCGGGACAGTCGGTTCCCCTTGCACAGCCACAGCCCAACACCGAGCTGCCACCCTCTGGTAACACCAGCACAGCACCCACCCAGCGGGCCCAAACCTCCCTACCCAGGACAGGTCAATCAGCTGTGTGTCCACCACTACAGGGCACCCAGGGTAACCCACCACCCCAACGACAACAGGGACCTGGGGGCAGTGGTAGTGGGCACACGGTCCAGGGGACGGAGGCACAGGAACATAGGGGAACTGGGAGGGCTGCTGTGCGACAGAGGGAGGACAGGCCAAGGGAACCCACTCTCAACTAGGCCCTCTCCTCCATCATGGGAGCATACCACCACTCCCAGGAGACGATGGCCACGGTCCTGGACAAGTTGCAGGAGACCCTGCGTCGGCAGGAGGAACAATATTTGGGGTTCAGGGAGGAGCTCAGGACCATCCGCTCCGCCCTGGGGACCATCGTAGGGGTGTTGACGGACATTCAAAAGACCTTGAGGGACACCGTGGCACTCCAAGGGGCCCCTAACACTAGGCAGGACGACGAACTGCCCACCACCTCAGCCGGCGCTAGTGGACAGTACGTCCCGCCACAGGACCACCACATCAGCACACCACCCCCTGCAGACGGACAACCACCACGCAAGCGGGCACTGAGATCCAGGAACAGGACAGAGCAAGATGGCAAGACCACCCCCAGGAAACAAGACCACCCTGATAGTCCTCCCACTGTCCCACTTTGCTACCCTGCCCAAATCGGAACTGGCCCAGCTCCACTTCCAATGCCCAGATGTGCAATGTACCTGTGAGACTAATAGACTGGACTCTGCCATGGACATTCCTCCACCATCACCCATCACCATTTTACAACCCCCCTTCATTTTTGTACACTTAAATAAACACCCTTCAAGCACCAAAAATAAAACGGAGTCAGTCAATGATTTGTAAATCTGTATAATCAATTACATTTGCATAATCGGTTACCCATTGGAAGGCTAACATACCTATGTCACACATCACAAGCCCTTCAAGGATGCAAACAGTTGACACGTAGGTTACCACATTTGTGGAACTGAAATGGAAGGGGACAACTCAGTTAACAAATAGTGAGTGAAATTGAGGTACAGGATATAGGTAGATGTGTGAAAGTGAATGGAAAGGTAATTTGGAAAATGTGCTCACCTGTGTCTCACTGGAAATATTGCTGTATGACTGACTCCCTGTTGTCGTTTTCGTCTTCCTCAGCTTCATCCTCATCACTGTCCACAGGCTCCACAGGCTCCACAGCTGCTACAACACCGTCATCTGGATCATCCTCCTGCAGAAAAGGCACCTGGCGTCGCAAAGCCAAGTTATGGAGCATGGAGCAGGCGATGATGATGTTGCACACCTTCTTCGGTGAGTAGAATAGGGATCCACCTGTCATATGGAGGCACCTGAACCTGGCCTCTAGAAGGTCGAAGGTGCGCTCGATAACCCTCCTAGTCCGCCCATGGGCCTCATTGTACCGTTCCTCTGCCCTGGTCCTGGGATTCCTCACTGGGGTCAATAGCCACGAAAGGTTGGGGTAACCAGAGTCCCCCAATAGCCATACACAGTGCCTCTGGAGTTCACCCATCATATCAGGGATGCTGCTATTGCGCAGTATGTAGGCGTCATGCACTGAGCCAGGGAACATAGCATTTACCTGCGAGATGTACTGGTCTGCCAAACACACCATCTGGACATTCATAGAATGATAACTCTTCCTGTTCCTGTACACCTGTTCACTCCTGCGGGGGGGACCAGAGCTACATGGGTCCCATCAATGGCACCTATGACGTTGGGGATATGTCCAAGGGCATAGAAGTCACCTTTCACTGTAGGCAAATCCTCCACCTCAGGGAAAATGATGTATCTCCTTACGTGTTTCAGCAGGGCAGACAACACTCTGGACAACACGTTGGAAAACATAGGCTGGGACATCCCTGATGCCATGGCCACTGTTGTTTGAAATGACCCACTTGCAAGGAAATGGAGCACTGACAGCACCTGCAAGTCAGGGGGGATTCCAGTCGGATGGCGGATTGGTGACATCAGCTCTGGCTCCAACTGGGTACACAGTTCCTGGATTGTGGCACGGTCAAACCTGTAGGTCGCGATTAAATGTCGCTCCTCCATTGTCAACAGGTCCACCAGCGGTTGGTACACCGGCGGATTCTGCCATCTTCTCATATGTCCCAGCTGACGGTGCCTACGAAGGACAACAGCGAAGAAACAGTCACTATTCTTCCAGGTATGTACCCACAGTCACAAACTACCCCAGACAATAAACCCTTCCTGTATGTGTGTTGAGTGTAGGCCTTAGTATGTGTGACGCATTTGAAAATGATTCCATGTGGGCCCCTGAAATGGTGGCTGCCTGACCACTAAACTGGGACAATGGGATTGTGGGGTAACAGCGCTGGCGTTGCACACCGTCGCGGTAGGCGGTCGTAGAGCGCGGCGCAATGCGGCATTGGTTAACAATGGACCCTATGGGTCCCAGGAGCCAATGAACAGGTGCGCCAGCGGTGATGATGCGCCCCGCCGCGGACGTCTACGCTGCGGTCGTCACCGCCATTTTCTATCTCTTCAATCACTAGATACCTGACCTTCGACAGGAGAGGACCTACACTGCTAGTGCTGCTGTGACCTCGGTCTGGAAGCGACGATGGCTGCTGCGTCTGGGGAAAGGGCCCCTGCCTTCACATCGGAGGAGTTGGAGAAACTTGTGGATGAGGTCCTCCCCCAGTACACGCTACTCTACAGTCCTCCAGACCAACAGGTTAGTACACAGGGAGCACGTTGTAGGGGCTAGGCCTGGGTGGAGAGGGCTGGGTGGAAGAGGGAAGGGGTTAGAAGTCATACTACAGTAAAGCATGGGAATAAATGGGCCACATGGTCAGAGTATGGAGGGGGCCACACACATTGATGGTGCAATTGGTAATGACTGTTTCTCTTCCCTTGTGCATGTCATGTAGGTCAGCGCCCACCAGAAGAGGGACATTTGGCATGCCATCGCCAAGGACGTCCGGACCCTGGGGGCCCACCAGAGACGGGGCACCCACTGCCGGAAGAGATGGGAGGACATTCGCCGCTGCAGCAAGAAGACGGCAGAGGCTCAGCTGGGGATGGCCTCCCAACGTGGGAGGGGTGCCTGTCGTAACATGACCCCCCTGATGTTCCGGATCCTGGCGGTGGCCTACCCAGAGTTGGATGGGCGCTTAAGGTCATCACAGCAGACACAAGGGGGTGAGTACAAACTCATTCTGCGGACTTTGCGTGCAGTGACGGTGTGTGGGTGAGGGAGGTGGGCTGTGGGTGTCCATAGGCCAGGGCGAGTTAGTTAGGCAAGGCCCCTCCGTAATGTAGGCCATGTGGCACTCTACCCCACCTCAGAAAACTAGCAAGTTGAGGTATAGTTGCCCCTGTGGCATCCATGTGCGCAGATTTCCAGCATTGCCATGTAGCCCATATCCATGAAATTGCATGTGCAGAGGGCAGGAGCGTGGCGTTGTGCATGGGGCTGCTGCGTCTGTCTTGTCCGCCAACGGTAGCGGTATGCCATACACTAAAACTCTCTTTCTTCTGTCTCCCCGCCTTTTCCTGCTCTCCCTGTCCGTTTGTACATCAGCATCAACAGGCGGAGGTACAGTGGCACCGGAGCACGAGGGAGCTGCATCCCACATGGCCATGGACGGCCACACCACAGACTCTGAATACACCAGTGGGACGGAGGGCGAGGGGAGCTTCACGTCGGCCACCGGATCACCAACCAGCGACACAGACTCGTCAGCCGATGTGAGGTCCCCTGTGGTGGCGGCACCATCTGTGCACCACACTTCTACAGGTACAGCCGCCACCCCCCCTCCCAGCACCGCCCTCCCAGCAGCCCCTCACCGTTTGCCCCGTGCCTGCTCACCCAGGAGGGTGGGCATCACCTTCGCCTCTGGCACCTCAGACCCTGCCCCAGTCACCCCTGCTGCCCTCAGTGAGGAGGCCATTGACCTCCTCAGGTCACTCACTGTTGGGCAGTCTACCATTGTGAATGCCATCCAGGGCGTAGAAAGGGAGTTGCAACATGGTAATGCATTCCTGGAGGGCATTCATTCTGGTCAGGCTGCCCTTCAGCGAACCCTGCAATCTCTGGCCTCAGCACTGATGGCAGCAATTGTCCCTGTGTCCAGCCTCCCCACTCCAACTTCCTCCACCCAGACCCAATGCCCTGTATCCCAGCCCATCCCAAGCACACCTACAGACCAGCATGCAGACAAGTCAACACACCCAAGTAGCTCAAGCAAACATAGGCACCACACACACCACAAGCACTCACACAAGCATCACACCCATACAGACACTGCAACATCCACTGTCTCCACTGTGTCCCCCTCCTCCTCTTCTCCGTCCTCCCTCCTAGTCTTGTCTACACACACACCTGCATGCACCACATCTACAGGCACTAGGACTCGCACCAGGATACCCAGCACCACACGCCGCTCACCTGCACTCACCACCTCCACTGCCATTTACACATCCCCTGTGTCCTCTCCCAGTGTGTCTGTGACGCCCCCTCCCAAAGTACCCAAACGCCGGCAATCACTCACCCAACATCCATCCACCTCACGACAGCCTCCAGTACCTGCACCTGCACCCAAAACAGCTAAAGTGACACCTCCTACAACCACCTCCTATTCCTCCACTCCCAGACCCCCTCCAGCTACCCATCCCAGTGTTCGTCAGAAACTGTCACTCTGTCAAATTGACCTTTTTGCCTCCCCCCCCCCTCCAATTCATCAGTCCTGTCGTAGCGCCTCAGCCAAAAAGCCTCCAGGACCAGTGGTGCCTGTTCAAGGTTTTTGGAGTGCACCGTCCCCAGGGCAGGCAGTAGGACCCGGAGCCAAGGCACAGGCAGCCCACCCCCTGTAAAGGCTCCGAAAATAGAGAGTGGACGACGGGACCGTGGCAAGACTCCTGGTGGGACAACAAGTGAAATGGGATCGAAGGCGATTGGTGAGTCAGCTGTAACTCCAAAAAAGGTGGGGAAGGTCCAGAGGAAGTCTGCCCAGCCTGTTGTGAGTGTCACAGCGGAGAAGTGCGCCATCATTTCCGGCGGTCCAGACACAACCGCCAGCACCGTCGTCACTGGTCCAGAGACCACCGCCAGAGTCACAGCCCAGGAGGGCTCAAGTATCGACACTGGTCCAGAGACCACCGCCAGAGTCACAGCCCAGGAGGGCTCAAGTATCGTCACTGGTCCAGAGACCACCGCCAGAGTCACAGCCCAGGAGGGCTCAAGTATCGACACTGGTCCAGAGACCACCGCCAGAGTCACAGCCCAGGAGGGCTCAAGTATCGTAACTGGTCCAGAGACCACCGCCAGGGTCACAGCCCAGGAGGGCTCAAGTATCGTCACTGGTCCAGAGACCACCACCAGAGTCACGGCCCAGGAGGGCTCAAGTATCGACACTGGTTGACAGACCACCGCCGGAGTCACAGCCCAGGAGGGCTCAAGTATCGTAACTGGTCCAGAGACCACCGCCAGGGTCACAGCCCAGGAGGGCTCAAGTATCGTCACTGGTCCAGAGACCACCACCAGAGTCACGGCCCAGGAGGGCTCAAGTATCGACACTGGTTGAGAGACCACCGCCGGAGTCACAGCCCAGGCGGGGCCAGGATGCCACAGCCCCGCTGGGCAATGATGGAACGTCATGCCACACACCAATGTCCAGTGTGGAAATCGTCATGCCACACACCAATGTCCGTATCAGAACCGCCATGTCATAGCACCACTGAAGAGGGCAAAGACCGCCATGTCATAGCACCGCTGAAGAGGGCAAAGACCGCCATGTCATAGCACCGCTAAAGATGGGAAAAGACCGCCATGTCATAGCACCGCTGAAGAGGGCAAAGACCGCCATGTCAAAGCACCGCTGAAGAGGGCAAAGACCGCCATGTCAAAGCACCGCTGAAGAGGGCAATGCACCGGGTAGGAATGAATGGCCCACCACATCAGGCATCCTTATCCCATGTGCAGCTGGGACAGTGACAGGACACTACCATTCACGGGGAGACTCATCCAGTCTGGGCACCAGTCACCCCCCAGTATCAGTATGGACCTGCATCAACTTGAGAGACTGTGGCTTTGCACTCCCCAGGATTTAACAGTGGGCAAACCTCCCACTGTATGGACTTGAGAGACTGTGGCTTTGTACTCCCCAGGATTGAACAGTGGGCAAACCTCCCACTGTATGGACTTGAGAGACTGTGGCTTTGCACTCCCCAGGATGTAACAGTGGGCAACCCACCCACTGTATAGACTTGAGAGACTGTGGCTTTGCACTCCCCAGGATACATAAATGGGCATGGAGCCCCGTCGTGGATCCAGCTTTGCGTTTATGTGGCTGAGGTGCTCCCCCTTCCCTTCCCCCTGAGGTGCCTGTAGTGTTTCTATCTGATGCCCCGGCAGTGTTCTCTCCGATTTTGGTCAGGTATCTATTGTGGGCCTCGCCCATGCATTTTTGGGCTGTTTGTGCACGGACATTGTTGTGTACATATCTGCACTACTTCTCGGATTGAATATATGTAAATAAGAGTGATTTTAGTATACATATATTTGGGTTTTTTTGTATGACATGTATATTGGCACATTACAAAGTTTGACAGAAATTTGCATTGTCTTCTAATTCTTCCGGGGGAATTGTGGGTTGTTACTGTGATGTTTATGACTGCATTGGTGTGTATGTTGTAATATGCGAGGGTGGGGGTGTTTGGTGGGTGTCCCCCTAACTTTTGCCTCCCCCCTCCCTTGTGTCGTAGGTGCTGTACTCACCGGTTTCTTCTGCGCCTACGTCGCTGTTGGTCGTGAAGGAGCAGAAAGACAAGGGCAGGTAGTATATGGAGTTCGGGGTCCATGGAGTCGTTGTTCCTCGTGGGATATGTTAAGGTGAGCGTTTTCCCATAGCAAAAGCTGTTTCCGCCGTGTTTTTATCCACGGTGAATCCGCCCCGGAAAAGGTGGCGGATTGGCCTGTTGTGATACTGTGGGTGGTACATTGTCTCCCGCCTGTCTGTTGGCGGTGACCGCCGCGCTGCTTGTCTGTACCGCCGTGGCGGGCGAAGTGTTAAAGTGGCTGTCTTTGTTGGCGGTTTCCGCCAGGGTCATAATTCCCTTTTTTTGTCCGTCTGACTGTTTGCGGTATTACCGCATCTTTAACACCGTCCGCCAGGGTTTTAATGACCACCTTTGTCCCTCTCTAGCTTGGCGTGGATAGCACTGTGCTAATCCTATGCTTAAAAACTTTGCTAAATAAACAGACATTTGAGGTGAGTAAATCTAGATTGTCGCTGGTGTTGCAGGTGGCTCCTCACTTGAGTTGCTCTCCACCTAAACTTTGGACCTACCCAGAGTTCTCTCTTCTTTTTTCCATAATGTATGTGCCACTCTAACCCTGAAAGGGCTTTGTTCGTATATATATATATATATATATATATATATATATAAAGAGAGAGAGAGAGACCTGTTGAAGGCGTAGTTCTGAAACATGTAATTGATTTTCTGTTTGGGAGCACCTCACTTAAAAAACTACCTACATGGCCATCTAAACTAGTTTTAATGCTATGAGGAAACCACAGATTGCTTCATAAACGTGCTGCAGACCATTACAATATTCCACTAAGATACGGTAACGTTTTCCTCTCTGCCTGTCCAGTCACACTTTAGGCTTCCATGTGGCAAAGCACACACCCTTGCACCATTGTGCAAGGGTGTGTGAGTTCTAGCAAGCATAGATTTTGTACTGGAAGGGGACCTTTTCAGTATAAAATATGTACTTCAATACTTTTCCCATACCGCTGATGGAACACCCCTTTGATGTAAAGTAGCAATTGTGCATAGCGCTACTTTGACGAACTTTGCAATGCAAATCCCGATTTGCTTTATAAGTAAATAGCACCACAACACTTTATGCCCGGTTTGTGTTGCAAAAGCATACCCGGTTTAAAGTGTTATTATAGCCGGGCTGCAGCGAGTAAAGAAAGAGACCTCTTTCTTTTATGTCCAAGTGTCCCTTATTTTTACAGGAAACAGCCAAAAGTCACTTTGTGTGCGCTGCTTGACAAGCTTTTTTCTTTTTCAGCCTCACCGAGCCTACTCAGGATAAGACTGTGATACTTGTGTATCACAGCTCTGTGTTATTCCAAAGATGTTCACTGAAATCCCTGAAGAACACCTCGGGCGTCGGATTACTGAAAGGATTTGTAGTTTGTTTCCTATAAATCCCCTTGAATATGAGGTAATGTCATGTCGAGTAATTTCCAAGGTTTTATGTTTAAACAAGGACACTTTCTAGTCTGTTTAGCTTAAATCGGAAAGCCTGTTATATGAAAGTGCATGCATTGCATACTAATCTCACATATGACGCATGGACACTGAAGCCACGGGATGAGTTATATCTGTTGCCTTCCACGTACAGTTTAAATCCATCCGAGAAATACATTGTGGATGAAAGCCAAATTTATGTGAAAAAATGATTGCTTATTTCCTCGAAATGAGCCTTTTTCTTTGCCAATTTTGAGCAAAGTGGACCGGCTGTCTGTTTTGCTGCTTCCTGAGAAGGGATGCGGCCTAAGAGGGCCGACCTTTGAACTGCGTAAACGGGTTCGAGTCACGACCGGACCATTTGTAATTCTGGGCAAATCACTTAATTGCAAAAAAAAAGTGTTACGTAAGTGGTGCTCACGTAAAGCGCCAATGCCCGTCGGCCAAGTTCACGCTATATAAATCCGCAAAAAATCACGATCGTGTTTCTCTTGATTATATACGGAATTCTTGCGACTGAGTGAAACTGTTTCAGGATTAGAAAGAAGCTCTAACCAGACTGCAAGTGCGGCTCTCAAAGCACTTTATTAGTTTTATTTGTATCTGTTTGTTTCAATCCTGGCGCTGCTAGATCGCTTTGCAGACTGTTTCGTTTCCGTTTGCCTTAAACATGATCCAGGATGGGTGAGGAGAAGAGGGGAGGAGGCAACTGGGGCTTGCCCTTTTGGCTTGAGAAGTTAACAAACTAAAAATAAAGTGACAAGAGAGGCTGATTAGCTGCATGGGCACACTTGGATCGACTTTGCCTCTACAGATCAAGTCATGATCCTGGGAGACCATGTCCCATCAACTCAAAAGCAGCTTACTGGAGCCTGTGTGGAGCACACAGTTACAACAGCTTCTGGTCCCTGGCCAGCAGGTGTAGGAACTGATTAACCATGGCTGTGCATCAGTGTAAATTCAGAAGTGTGAGAAGTCAGATGTAAAGTTGTAATCTATTTACTTTCCAGTTCAAACCTTGCTTGCTCTAGATTAGAGCACTCATAGAAAACAATATTCACTACTTTGTGAAGAGACAAAACACAGCTTTATCTCGAAGGGTGGAATGAGAATCCTTTAAAGTTGTGATGAAGGGACTCTGTATACACACAACAGCGGGTATATGCAAAGAGCTTTAGATGATTATCTCTGTCATAGAAAAGATACATGACTAGAACAGGCTTTAATGGCGAACCTGGTGGAATTATCCAATTTGACAGTTAGCTGTGAGGACAAATTCCAGACTAATGGAGCGGCTGAGGCACATGAATTATGCCACATATGGCACGAGGACTCATACGGAGGGTGACAGTGCTGGAAAACTTCTTGTCTGGCTTATGAAGTAGGACACTCAAACTGCTTTCATTGTCTCCCTTCATATTCAGCCAGACACAACACCATACACTAAGTAAGCCATACTGGACACCTTTCACACTTACTAATCAAATATATGCAGTGCAACCTAAAAACCTGCTGCTGGCACTAGTGAACACTTTTTAACTCCCTGTACACTTTAGCGCATACCTGTCAACTGTTTGATAGTCATCCTTTCACCATCTTTCAAGAAGGCCCTTCTGGTACCGATAAACCTGACCGTCACCCCACCGAACTGTCATCCTAAATGTAGGAGGCTGGCCCTCTATGTAGTGTGCAAAACTAGGCACACTGTGCAGAGGGTCCGGGGAGCCACACATTGTTTTGCAGAGGTAAACACTAGACTACCTAATGCTCTAACTTTTATGGTAGCTTGGTGGAGCAGTTAGGCTATTCTTGGAGAAGTGCAAAACATTTGTTGTACTCACAGTATCAATACATGAGACCACACACTCAAAAGAATATCTCGAAACCAATTTAAAAATATACTTCTGTTTTTATAGAATTTTAAAGATCAAGATCACCAAAATTGGTTGAGTACTTTTTAAGTTATGAAATTTTGAAGTTTAATAAAAATAGCCCTTTGTGCGTAATTACTCACCATAGGAATCAATGGAAAAAATACTTTGAAAATGCATATAAAATCAGGCAATGCGTTTACCAATGTCTCCTTTTGCATCTATTTTAAGTTTGTTGGTGGGCATTATGGACCAACTGGATAAGTTCGGGCGGCTCTGGGTTTCGGTGGGAGGAGCTGCAGAAAGTCAGCACTGGTGCGAGGCCACTGCGGGGGACCACTTGGAAAAGCACCACACAGGTGGACCTAAAGGTAAGTCTGGTGGGTCCCCTTGGACTGTCGAGGTCGCAAGGGGTGGTGGACCCTTAGGGCACAGCTGGCTCTTCGTGCAGAGCACTTTGCGGTTGGGTGCAGAGCGAATCGGTGGGCCAGGGTCTGTGCGCAAAGGTGCCCTTGGAAGCAGGAGGTAGGTCTATTTGAGGGTCACTTGCAGGACAGCAGGGGCACTCTGGTGGGGGGACCTGGTGGTTTCTGAAGTACCTTGACTGTGTCTTCCTCCTGGTCCTTATTCAGACTGGAATAGACTGTCCTTCATTGTGTCAGACTTGAGGTGATCAGTATGTAGGGCTATGCACGGTGTGTCCGCTGGAGGGTGCAGTGCACCTAAACTTGGCACACTTACAGGGTTTGTCCTCATGGTCCATCAGGTGGAGTTTGGTCTGGCTGCAACATCTGGTTCTTTGGTCAGCAGCCAGTCAGTGAAGTGGCCTTCATTGGGTCTTTGGTCTTCAGTTGCAGGAGAGTGATGCCTTCACTCTGGAGGGAGACCTTTGGCGATTTTCGAAGAGTGGAGGTCCTCTGGGAGTTTGTGTAGTCTGTCCAACATTCAAGCAACCCCTCAGTCGCAACTGTCGAGTCCTGGGTGCAGCAGGCAGGGTTTGGCCCCTTTTCTTTATGCAGCAGGACTTCAGTTCTTGAGCATTGGGTTTTCTTTTTTGCTGGTCTTCTTTTGTACTTGGAATCTGATTTCTTGGACTAGAGATGCCCACTAAATACCATATATAGCAGGCGCCTAGGGGAGTACTTGGCAGTGACCAATGGGTCATCTACCTTAGGATGGCTACACCCCCTAAGTGACCACCTCCCGTGGGCAGAGGTCACTTCCCTACACCTGATTGAATATTTTCCTTCCATGCAAGATGGAGGAAAATGAAATGGAGGGGTCACCTCACATGCAACACCTTAGAGGTGGTGCAAGCTGGGGAAGACCACTCATCCTATCCTTTGTGTGGTTTCCCGCCGTTGCTCCTGCCAAAAGTGGGGATTTACAATGGAGGTGGCCATCTGCTGTTATCAGCAGGTTTATGGGTCGAGTTTCAAGGGCGGTAAGCCCTTTGAAGCTCGCTAGCAGGATAGTGCACATTCCTGAGGGAGGGGGTGTTTGCACCTCCACCCAGGAAGGGCATTGTTCTGGGACCCAGAGAGCAGGATCTCTCACCCCAGGGTTCCAGAATCTTGTCTGGTGGTGGCAGGCTTGTTGTGAATGACCAGCTACCATGGCTGGGTAGTTAGCTTTAACAGGGGGCACTGCTAAGTGACCCTGGGTACATTTTGTAATAAGTCCAATAACGGTACCAGTTTGGATTTAACATTTTCAGATGTTTGATACCAAACAACCCAGGATTCAGAGTAGCCATCATGTAGCTGTGAAACTCGTACTGACCAGTGACTAGCACATGCATTAAAATGGCTGCTCTGTTCTCTTACTGTGTCCCAGGACACAGTAGGGGCATTTTGCTCATGAATCTATGCCCACACATACATTATAGTGCACCCTGCCTTAGGGCTGGAAGGCCTGCCAGAGGGGTGACTTACCTATAGTGCATGCAGTATGTTGTGGACAGGGCACATGGGGTGTGTGCCATGTGGAGTTTGTCTTTTAGGATTGCATCAGAACACTCAGCCTGCAATGGCAGTGCTGGGTGCTTCTGGATGAATGGCCTTAGAGGGTGGCACAGTCTGTGCTGCTGCTCTCACGGGCCTACCCTTAGTACCCCAAGCCCTGAGTCCCTAAGTACCATTTACTAGGGACTTACAGTGGCAGCTAAAGGTGTTGCCACTTGTGTAAATACCTTTGCAATTTCTAGGGACAGATCACTGGCACTGGGGACCTGGTTAGCAGGATCCCAGTCCTCTCCAGTCCAAGTTGCATCCAGAAACCAGCCAAAAAGTAGGGGGGTACTGCAATAGAGTGCCAGTTTTCCACACTAAAGACTGTTGACGATGTTGGGTACCAACTATACCATTTTAAACTCTTGCAGACAGATACTTGCCTAATCCCCTGTGAAAAGATTTGATCTATTCTCAGGTGCAGCAATTTCTTAAATATCCATTGATTGTTGCACATCATGGATCAAGTTGCCTCCCAACTCCCAAACTTTGCCTGCCTTGTGCTAGACCATTCAACACATTAGACTCGGAATACCTTTCCAGGTCCTTTCTGGTATAGGAGTTGGTGGATATTACTAGCCCTAAATAGGTTTCAGTAAAGCTCTGACCTCATGTGTCCACAATGGCAAATTTACATTTGCCGTGTTCTCTGTCCATAGGGGCACAAGACAAAGGTGGCCTTTATCACTATTACTTCTCATAGTCACAATAAAGCCCCTTGCTATAAGGCTCAGAACTTAAACGGCAACATGGAGTATTCCTGAGGCTTGCACTACACATTCCGTCTCATTGTATCTGGACAATATCCTGCTGTATCTCACGGATATCTGCATCGGATATCACTCCATAGGTCTGGCACTGAAGAAATTTGAAGACACAGCTACCCCTTCAGACCCCCAGAAACCAATTTAACTTGGTGGGGTCAGGTCCCCAGGGAGAAACATGCAGTTCGATACCTAGGCATCGGAATTTATCATGATGATGCTGATTTATAAAAGGGTAACCTGATTTATGCTCAAATGGTACTAACTGCCCAGAATCAATTTTGGAAAACTCTTTCACTGGCAACTACAGGAAAGGTAGCCCTGTCCAAGATGATTATGCTTCCACAGATGCCATACTACTTTGCTAATGTTCCTGTTGCTCCTCCCAGAAAGTTCTTTCATGAACTCCACAGCATGCTTGGCGACCTGATTTGAGGATCTGCCCACCATCATGCTTGACCAACTTCAGTTACCTGTAGGACAAGAAGGATTAGGGGCTCCCTCTTTGAACAGCATTACCTAGCAGCTTAACCCAAGTGGCTTGCTACCCATTCCCTGGATACCTTGGGCACGAACCGGCAAGCGCTGAATCCTGGAGATATTCTTCAGCTTCTCCAGCTCCACACTAAATTGGGCCTGCACCTCCCAGATTGATTGCGCAGGTCAGACTCTGTGTAAACTGAAGACCTCATTACGAGTTTGGTGGAGGGTATTAGTCCATCACAAACGTGACGGATATCCCGTCCGCTGTATTACAAGTTCCATAGGATATAATGGAACTTGTAATATAGCAGAAAATGGGATATCCGCCACGTTTGTGTTAGAGTAATCCCCTCTGTCAAACTCGTAATGAGGCCCTGAGTCTTCCAACTCAAACATGCTATACACCCTTATGCTTCAGTCATATCTTTCCAGGGTCTGCCCAGTGGAAATAGCCTCTTGATATCAACAGAAATGCAGCACTGGCATTATAGAAACATACTTACTTTGGATGACCTAGTCATAGATTGCCAGCTTCTCACCTTTGACCAGCGCCTGACAGAAAACTGTGTCCCACTGAGGCAGTTTGTATTGTGCACTCAACTATAGTGGGTTTGTAACACACTGTCTCGGTATTATCAATAAAGAACAACAAACACAAGCAATGATTTGTGATGAGTATGGGATGACATTTAGTATCCCGGCTTTATAAAGCCCTGAGAGATCATACCTTCACTCCGCTCGCACTACTTTTGAGAGGCAGATATTTGGAGGGAACTACACGATTTAAAGTGGCTGCTAGCTGTAGAATATTAGGCCCATATTTTACTTTTTGACTCAAAACTGCGCCGATGCAGTTTTGCGTCAAAAATTGTAACGCCGGCTAATGCCATTTCATTGCGCCACCCGGGCGTCAAATTTATACTTTGATGCACAGTGGTGCAAACCACTGGTTAGAGTCATTTTGTTTACTCAAACCAATGCACCACGTCATAAAGAAAAACTACGTTAATGCAGCGAAAATGACTTCAATCCGGTTTACGACGCCCCAAACTGGATACGCATCATTTTTTGACGCAATAGCATCAAAAAGCGGTGCAAACACTGCAAAATGTGGAAAGGAGCCCCAAAATGGATTCCAGATGCTATGAGAGACCCCAGGAAGATGACAACCGACCAGGAACCAGCCAGGAGGACCCACACAAGACCCAGGAGAGGGAGAAGAAGAAAAGTAAGTGTTGGTTCAATGCAGAGGAGCATGAAATACTGGTGAAAGAGGTGACGGAACACCAGCACCAACTTTTTGTCACCTCTAAATTGCCAATTGGGAGGAGTGAGGCAATTTGGCAACAAATTGTCGATAAGATCAACAGTGTGGCAGAAGTACGGAGAATAGTCACAGAGTGCAAGAAACGCTGGCATGACTGCAAGCGCAGGACCAAGGAAAAGATGGCCAGGAACAGGAAGGCAGCACTGCAGACGAGATGGGAGTCCAGCACCGCAGGAGGCCCTGGACCACATGGAGGAGATAGTGGCAGCCGTCATCCCTGAGGAGATCGTCACAGGGATTCAAGGACAGGACAGCGCAGACTACCAGGAAACCACACAGATGCAGGGTAAGTGGCATGGGGAACAAAAATGCCTAAATGTTAACTGCAAGCAGGGTGGGGGACAATCCTACTACACAATGCATGTCAGCCATGATAATCAGGTAGTGGAAAGGGCAAAGGGGCATGGCACGGGGGCATGGGCTGTGCAGGGGAAACCTGGGGCACAGCACAACACTACACCAACAACCTTTGCATGGGGGTACTCTGCCATGCCAAGGCTGTTTGAAAAGCAAAGCCAGTTCAGGAGGGTAGGGTACAACGTAAAACTGGCCTGCTGTCACACGACAGCTGGTATTGTCACAACATGAACTAGGGCTCAATTTCCTGTCTCAGGCCATATCCGCAAATGGCATGTACCATTGACAACAGTTGCCCCTACCACCTGTGCTGTGTGTGCAGGTCAAGTAGCAAATGGATCAAACACAACCAAATAGAGGGTTCAGGATGATGACGTTATCAATCCCCTGTAATTACTAACAATGTGCAAATCCTGTCAAATACTCATGTCTATAGGCGCTATAAACATCAGGTATTGTTATTAACATAATGAGGTACACAGCAGTAATGTCATACCCATGCTGCACATGTCAGGGTCTACCCGGTGCCTGGGTCACAATATCTGCAATGCAACCATGCAACATCTCAAGTGTCATAGTGCTAAGACAACTGCATTGAGGGGGAGGACATATGTGTGTAGGAAGGCGAACACACCCGCACAGTCATAAGAGGAAATAGAACAATGCTAGGACCATCAATGCAAGCCAATGTAGCTCACATTCCCCAACATCAGCACTACACACTACCAATGCTGACACCTGTACTGTGCCATGCCAATGCAAAACATAGTATATGCTAGGTCTCAGCAACATATCGGTGGATGTGAAATATCAGAGACTGGGTCAGTTCCAGATTGGTAAGTGTAGTGCCAGTGCCATCAGAACACCCACAGCCAGTGCAAGGCCACACCATGATAATGGAAGTAGAGGGAGGGTTGAGTAGGACAATAAGGTGGCAACATACAATTTGGGCAGAACCTACACCTAGAGGATGTGACGCTGACATTTCCCCAAACTGCCCACACTACATGTGACATGTAGGTGTGGCATAGGCCTGGGAGAATGCTAATATTAATGACAGTAACAATGAACAGGAAATAACACAATGTGCAGCTAATAGGAAGTCAGGCACGTCACATTACAAATGCCACAACACAGACACACTAATTGTACAATATCTCATTGCAGAGGATGATGGCTCTCCTGGGGATATGCCTGTCCTGGATTTCCCTGATGAGATGGACGACGAGCTGACAAATATCAGCCAGCAGACCCTCTAAGATGTCCTTGGAACCCTCCAGACCCCACCTTCAGTCACAAGGAGGAGCACAGAAGTAGCAGCCATCACAGAGGACCCACCCACCACCCCAATTGTACGACCTGCCAGCTCCAACCCAGCTGAGGACTCTGACGACACTGGTACCAGCTTTGAGAGGACTGTAGTTGGAGTACAGCGGGAGCTGGCCAAGGAGGTGCGGGTGGGGATGGAAAATATGGCAGCCAGCCTAGAAGGGGTACATTCGTGCATGATGTCATATGCTGAACAGGCAGCAGCCATGCAAGGCTGAACATCTATCTTGCAAGAACTTCAACAAAGTGTGAAGGAAATCAACACAGCAGTAAGGGAGTTGCCACAACACCTCGCACACCAAACCTTTCACTGCGTGCACAAATGCAATATTGACCCCCTCAGGGCCGACCTGGCTGTCTACCACAGTGATGTAGCTGCTATACTTAAGAACCAGCAGCTCCTCCTTGCTGCAGTACTGCCCTTAATAACTCCACAGTTGGCAGCTATCGGGATTTCAGACTCCACGTCTTCAAACACTGAAGTGTCTGTTTCCCCTTCAAACCCACCACCACCAAGGGCAGAGGAAACGACACACACATCAGAAGATGAAGACGTGGAACAGATCACCTTCACCCATAAGAGTACCCGGCAGCACAAGTCCATGCCAAATTGGCACTTATGTCCAAGGTCCTGTGCTTTGTAACATGCCAGTCTTGCAACAGCTGCTCACATGCACTGTGCTCCAGCCCACTGTTTACCTTGACACTATGCTCTGTGATTGTCTCTCATTACCTCATTGGCAATTCATGTTCCTCTGCACTGTATGACACTTCACCCCAGCATGTCCAATGACATGTCCCTTTGCACTTGTGTAGAATCACAATGGAAAGTGTCACACTAATGGACTCACAATCCTGGACTATGTAAATATAGCACTACAGCACTTTAAAATAAATAGCACTTACACAACCACTTTGTCTCTGTGTAATGTGACACATCAACCGTGTAGAAGATTAGTGATGTATGTCTCATGTCAATGGCCATTGAATGTCAAAACAACTGCCTTGAAAGATTGTGGGCTGATAACTATGCCCTGGGGTCTGGATTGTACCATCATCTGCCCTTCCTGAGGGTTATTTCTGAAGTAAATAGAAAAATTAGAGTATAATGCTGTGTTGGACAGAACAAGTCTGCTTCAAGGGATGTCTAAGCAGAAAATCAATGTGTTCAAATTTTCATCACACACACCATACAGCAGGAATGGGTGTGTACGAGTGTATGGACAAATATGTAACCGGGCAGTAGAATGTAAGAAATGATAGGTGTGAGTTATGTGTACTATACTACATAAGATTATACCATCACTGACTTTATCGGGGTTCACATGAACATCAGGCTGCAGGCTGACGTACCACAGTGCTCAAGATTCAAAATCTGGTCTCAAAGTATGATAGATTGAAAACATACATCCAAACTTAAAAACACATTGGGAACCATAGTAACCTTGAGTGGTCGGTGCAATGGATGGCAGATGCATAGAGAAGTAGCTTTGGTGTAGTTGCCAATGTGACAGCTCAATTGGGATTTGGATGCAGGATGGAACACAAATGCAAGTACTAAATTGACACTGTTCAGGCCCTGATCCCCAAGCATATGACACATATTGTAAAGGAGTACCTAAATATTTATTTAACAGTAAAAAAGGATACTAAAACTAGGTGAAACACCTTAACTAACTTAACCTATCCTAACTACACATTACCCACAACTGGCCCTAACTACCCTAAGCTAAACTTACTTATCACATTTAACAAAACACTCTAAACATCAACCCCCCACCCCCCTTATATGACGGGACACACGGAGGACAAGATATACTAACCTAAACACATACTATCTTTTCCTATAAAATAAATTTTTTTTTTTATATATATTTTTTGTATTTGTTTTATACACAAAAACCCCAACATCATCCCCACCCACAAAAAAACACATGTAAAAATATCATACCCTCCACCCCCAACCCACTTATACTAACTAAACTAACAGCCTATTTTAACCTAACACTAAGCCCCCTATACCCACTAAATATAAGAACCAGGAAAGAGGATGGAGTGGAGGGAATAATGGCTGAGCGTCCAACAGTTACAAGTTTGCCCTCCGCAGGATCTTTTTTATCCCACGCACTCTCCTGCTAATGTGGGACACCTCTTGCTGAAGCCTGTCCATTCTGCGCAACATCTATTGCATGTCACGTCGCATGTTCATAAATTCACCATTGTCAATGACTGCAGCTGTGTGCCACTTGTGGAGGGTTGTGCTGGTGCTGTTGCCATGCTTGGAGGGGGAGGTGCAAGGGTTGCTGTCAGTGGTCCATAGGAGCATATGATGTTGAGGGACTTGCAGTGGTGGCTGTCATCCTTGGTGCCACTTGGGTCGGAGTGGTGGTGCTGGTGGTGGCAGCTGTTGTGGACATGGATGGGCCCCCCTGGGCAAATGCCCTCCAGACCCCTGTGGCTCTCTCATGGCGATAACGCCATGCCATGTGGCGGAACCCAAACTCAACATCCAGAATGTGGCGGTAACGCATCGCCCTCCTCTGGAATTCTCGGATCTGATTAGCATCCATATTGGCTGCTGTAAAAAAAGATAAAGCCAAACATCAGTTACATCATTGTGTGATACAGCTACTGATGATATTCAAAAAATTCCTCAAAATTAGCTTAAACAGGCCAAATCACAATACAGATCACAGATTGTCCCTGAGGAAGTACATGCCAACGCAACCTACACATGTCCTATCTAACAGCACAGCAATGCTCAAAAAGATTTGTACCTACTTAAATGATCAATGCATCATTGTTCTGCCATTAGTCACATAACAAATGCTGCAAGTCCTCTACATGTGACAGGCCAACTAATGACTATCTTCTGGATGACAATCAAGGGCCACAAGATCTGTGATTTGTAAATGGAATTGGCAGGATGGTATGCAGTTGCTAATCATGAGGGGGTATCCTATGTTGGAACAAATTAATTTTTGAATTACATGTCTGTGTTCTACACTGGGATCCTCACACCTAGGTATACATATTTCATAACCCTAAGCCTGTGCCTCGGGGGGTGGACTTACAACACATACTTTCAAACATCAAGGACAGCCAGGAAGCTTTGGACAGCTGTCCATGGTTTTAGTCAGTCCACCACGGGTAAGGAGGGTGTCCAACTAGGATAGACACAAACATTGTACAATCACATCCACATTTATGTTCCTAATTGCGGACAATTGTCCACATCATTTGGTATCACTAATACCTTTCCTAAAACAAGCACATAGATGCAAGCACCCATCTGGGTTTGAGCTGCATGCACACCTATGACATTGTACTCAAGGGCCACATAAACGTAGCAGAACATGTGGAGCTAGATGCTGCTAGGAAGTCAAACATACAGTCCTACATGTCCATTAGTTAACAGGGAGGCTCAAGTCTGTGGGTAATACTTCGGCATCCCTGCTCTGTGTGATTCAGGGTATGACTTGCTGACTAAATCATGAAAATGGCTACCTCCAAAATGTTCATTACAATAAATGAAACAACAAATGTAACCCTTTTCACCTGCCCATGCCCACAGCGCTGCACTACAATCCTACGCCACTGATTGCCCAACTCAAATATGGAAAAACAAGTCAAACTCCAGTCAAGTCACATATCAGATCATGCGCCAGCACATCAAACCTTGCTATGTGTCCGACACACAGGAGTCAATCACACAACAGCTGCAAACACAACACAGAACTAACATATCAACACTTACTGGATATGTCTGGGTCCGCAAATCGAGCCACTTCTCCAATTGTGTAGGGGGCAGGTCCACCTGTAAAACATGGAAGGGTGAAATCTGCTCAATGTCTGCGCACTGGACAACACTTGGAAGAAAAAAATACTGTGTGTGACATTATATCTGAAAGTCCAGCCCCTCAGGCATGATGACACTCCAACAGACATACCACAGCCAACATGTATTTACCCTGTCACTCCAGTGAGTGATACACACACATATGCACACATGCAGTGGCCCTAACAATTATGTGGTGACAAACATGATTACTCAATTGGTTGCAGAGTCCTTTATAGAGTGTACTCCATGTATTCATTTGTTGTTATGAGAGACATGCAAAGCCACGTTCCTGGTGCACTGAAATACCAGTCACTCAGGTACTGTGGCTTGTGCATCAAGGGACAATCAGTTACTGTGTGATGCTCATGTGGGTTGAGTTCAGCTCATGAATTATTATGCTTTCTACGGTCCATTAAATGTGTGCCTGTGTTGTCTGTAGGTTACATATGCCACATTGTCAGTGTACCCAAAGCCAGATATGCCCCCTATGACACCATAATGGCAGGGATTGTGTGTGTTATTTGATGACAATCTTACGCTAAACATGGATTGGCCATTTATCTACATTAATACAACAAAGAAATATATGCTGACAGTGTCTATTTTGGTCATCCGTGACAGAATGCATGGGCACAGGTGCAGTCATTGCACCTGAAATGTGTCACTCATCGCCCTGTGTACCTATATCGGGTATTGGAATTCACAGTTAGCCACATTCATCGTCTTACATTAGCCAAAGTGGGTGATCTGCGGGTATACAACAAACTGACACTGTCCCATAATTGAAACATGGTTTAGCAAATGTCCTACTGTGGCAATCTTGATGATGTAAGTTTCAATTTGTATGCACCTTGGGAATGGCAGCAG
Organism: Pleurodeles waltl; assembly: GCF_031143425.1. Taxonomy (NCBI): domain Eukaryota; kingdom Metazoa; phylum Chordata; class Amphibia; order Caudata; family Salamandridae; genus Pleurodeles; species Pleurodeles waltl. The sequence goes on along the minus strand of NC_090440.1, from coordinate 1,320,637,654 downwards.
TCACAGGAATGATGGTCTGCTGAGCTTGGCATACACCCATGTCTGTGATAGCCTTCATACTGGGAAGTTAGCTATTGTACATATGCTGCACTAGATCAGCAGGGGTGTACCAAATGTAAACTAGCAAACTATTTTGGCACTTTATATTTATGATGGAATCGGTCAGGGGTACCTTGCACAACATCATGCAAGTAATAAATTGTGACCATGCATTCACCAATTTCAGGTATCCCATGATGACCCAATAACTTATGAGAATTGCATGGCTATAAAATGACACAGATGGCAAATGTATCAGCTCTGTTCCAGCAATTGTGCCCAAGGCAAATTAAAACACACAGGAACAATGAACAGAGGGCCAGATATATTTTTTTATCCTCAATTTGTAACATTTGCTTCATGTTTAACGCTACAGCTATGGAAAGTAACACCAAACATTTAGATGTGAACCCATGTGAATTACTTTGGCATCCATTTCTAATTTAAATGCTGCACAAACCAAGTCAAAGTATCAGCCTAAGATTTTACCAGAGGTTAGGAAGAACTTTGTACGTATGGCCAGGAATGCAGTTCAGACATGTATTCCAAATAATTGGGGACTACATTAATTCCTTGCTTTAGCTTGTGAAATACATCTCTTTCCTAGTACACTCACAGACCATGACTGAAACATAAGCTAGAGCAGCATTACCATCATCTAGTGAGGTCGAAGCAGCCATAATTGACAAGATCAAGTTGTGTTTTGTAAGTTTGTGCAGCTTTTGCGTCAACAAATGACAGTCATGTGTAGCAAATATTGTATAAATCAGGGCCACTGTATATTTAACTTGCATTCCACATGTCCACAAACATTGCATGCAACATGTCAACAAATCTGCTACTGTCACTACAGAGCATTTAAATGTTCACATTAGTCTGAATTGTACTCACCAACAGGGTCACCAATCACCACACCCAGGTGGTCCAGCAGGTCTTGCTCTCTGGCAACAAGGTCAGCCCAGCCATGCTTGAGTTGGTGGTCATTGCGCTGTGTGTTGAAAATTCTCCTCAGATGATACAGCACCTTGGACCACCTGAGCCTCCTCGCCTCCTTGTGATACCTCTGTATCTCCCTGCCACCAGCCTCTTACATCAGGGGGAGAAAGTGGCACACCAGCGAAATGAATGCCCCCTGCTCCTCCTCACTCAATCTCCCCAGCCGTGGCCTACCCAACATGACAGAAATAATAGGTACAGGAAAGGGTACAGAGGAAAATACAGGGAAAGGAGAGAGGAAAATGAAAGTTAAGTAACCCACAAACAGCCCAACAATCCCCAAACTAACAATACCCACTACACACTCCCAACAGTACAAAGACAAATTTAGAGACCAAATATGACACAAACACACATACACTGAACATCTGAGACAATTACAAAAACAACAGCTGACAAATAGTATGGCACACAGGAGCCAAAAGCACAATTTGGACAGACAAAACTCTCAGCACAGCCGCACAGTCTAGAAGAATCACAGACTGCAAAGTGAAAGTGAAACCACACCCACTGTACCATTTCTGTAAACAGGATATCCTATTACATCACTTCCTGTCTCAAATGTGGTGCGTTTTTATTATGATGTGTGAAAAATTTATGCCGCTTACGGGCTGTGCGTCAAACTTTTTTTACGCAAATGCTTCAAAATTCCCCGCATTCATAGTTCCATATATTTTACATTGATAACCAATTTCATGGGGTACAGTGTAGGAATTACCGCTAGGGCCCAATGGATGTATAATGTCTGCGAGCATCATTTTTCCACGTATATGCGGCAAAATTTGACGCATATGCGTTTTTTTTACGCATTTGCATAAAAATATCTGTCTTTAACTGTGTTTGTGTCATTTCTCTAATTTTTTACGTACATGATAGCTGTAATTGTACATAGATAGGCTGTTTGCACCTGCATTGTGTGTTCCAGTGTTTGGGCACATGTAGCAGACCACACTACTGCGGACCATAATACTCATGTTGTTGTACCGGATGAGCACTCTTAACTGACGCAACAGCAACCCAAACATTTGGAACATAAATTGGTATTCCCAAATTTGAGCAGGTGGTGCGCCAATATAGGATAGCAAGGCTACGCAACTTAATACATTCACTCATGGCCTGTGTGTTTATGTCTGTGAATTGGCTATTTCAATTGTTGTTGTGCCTCTGTGTGAACTTCACAAGATGTGCTTTCATTAATGTGTTTGTATGCATGTGTTGTAAATGTGGATAACCATCAGATGCTATTCAGTGTGGTACATCAGTCAGGATATGTGTTTGTCATACCTGTAGCATCTAATGCTGTGTGAACGTCCCTGACTTTTGGGAGAGTAGGAGGCTGGCCTGGCTTGTAGTGGGTACTAGAGGTACTTACACCTTGTGCCAGGTCCAGTTATCCCTTATTAGTGTAGAAGAGGTGTTTCTAGCAACTTAGGCTGATAGAAGGTAGCTATAGCAGAGCAGCTTAGGCTGAACTAGGAGACATGCAAAGCTCCTACTATACCACTGGTGTCACATGCACAATATCATAAGAAAACACAATACACAGATATACTAAAAATAAAGGTACTTTATTTTTATGACAATATGCCAAAAGTATCTCAGTGAGTACCCTCAGTATGAGGATGCCAAATATACACAAGATATATGTACACAATACCAAAAATATGCAGTAATAGCAAAAGGAAGTAATGCAAGCAGTGTAAAGTTACAATAGATTGCAATAGGAGCACTTAGGTATAGGGGCAACACAAACCATATACTCAAAAAGTGGAATGCGAACCACGAATGGACCCCAAACCTATGTGAGCTTGTAGAGGGTCGCTGGGACTGTAAGAAAACAGTGAGGGTTAGAAAAATAGCCCACCCCAAGACCCTGTAAGGTAGGTGTAAAGTGCACCTACAACCCCCAGAGAGCACAGAAGTCGTGATAGGGGGATTCTGCAAGGAAAACGAACACCAGCAATGCAACAACAGTGGATTTCCGGACCTGAGTACCTGTAAGAGAAGGGGACCAAGTCCAATAGTCGCGACAGTGTCGAGAGTGGGCAGATGCCCAGGAAATGCCAGCTGAGGGTGCAAGGAAGCTGCCACCGGATGGGAGAAGCTTGGTGTTTTGGAAGAACGAAGAGGACTAGGAACTTCCCCTTTAGAGGATGGATGTCCCACGTCGTGAAGAAGCTTGCAGAGGTGTTCCGACACAGAAAGACCGCAAACAAGCCTTGCTAGCTGCAAGGGTTGCGGTTAGGGTTTTTGGATGCTGCTGTGGCCCAGGAGGGACCAGGATGTCGCCACTTGGATGAAGAGACAGCGGGGGCACCCAGCAAGTCAGGGAGCCCTCACAGAAGCAGGCAGCACCCGCAGAAGTACCGGAACAGGCACTTAGAAGAGGAGTGAACCAGAGTCCACCCAAAGTCAGAAAAGGGAGTCCCACGACGCTGGAGGACAACTCAGAAGGTTGTGCACTGCAGGTTAGAGTGTTTGGGACCTAGGCTTGGCTGTGCACGAAGGAAATCCTGGAAGAGTGCACAGGGGCTGGAGCAGCTGCAAATCACGCGGTACCCAGCAATGCAGTCTAGCGTGGGGAGGCAAGGACTTACCTCCACCAAACTTGGACTGAAGAGTCACTTGACTGTGGGAGTCACTTGGACAGAGTTGCTGAGTTCCAGGGACCACGCTCGTCGTGCTGAGAGGGGACCTGGAGGCCTGGTGATGCAGTCTTTTGTTGCCTGCGGTTGCAGGGGGAAGATTCCGTCGACCCACAGGAGATTTCTTCAGAGCTCCTGGTGCAAGAAGGAGGCAGGCTACCCCCAGAGCATGCACCACCAGGAAACAGGCGAGAAAGCCGGCAAGATGAAGCGATACAAGGTTGCAGTAGTCGTCTTTGCTACTTTGTTGTGGTTTTGCAGGCATCCTGAGCAGTCAGCGGTCGATCCTTTGGCAGAAGGTGAAGAGGGAGATTCAGAGGAACTCTGGTGAGCTCTTGCATTCGGTATCTGAAGAATTCCCCAAAGCAGAGACCCTAAATAGCCAGAAAAGGTTTGGCTACCTAGGAAGGAGGATAGGCTAGTAAGAAAGGTAAGAGCCTATCAGAAGAAGTCTCTGACGTCACCTGATGGCACTGGCCACTCAGAGCAGTCCAGTGTGCCAGCAACACCTCTGTTTCCAAGATGGCAGAGGTCTGGGGCACACTGGAGGAGCTCTGGGCACCTCCCCTGGGAGGTGCAGGTCAGGGGAGTGGTCACTCCCCTTTCCTTTGTCCAGTTTCGCACCAGAGCAGGGCTGGGGGATCCCTAAACCGGTGTAGACTGGCTTATGCAGAGATAGGCAGCATCTGTGCCCATCAAAGCATTTCCAGAGGTTGGGGGAGGCTACTCCTCCCCAGCCATCACACCTATTTCCAAAGGGAGAGGGTGTCACACCCTCTCTCAGAGAAAATCCTTTGTTCTGCCTTCTTGGGCCAGAGCTGCCTGGACCCCAGGAGGGCAGAAACCTGTCTGAGGGGTTGGCAGCAGCAGCAGCTGCAGTGGAGACCCCAGAAAGGCAGTTTGCCAGTACCCGGGTTCTGTGCTAGAGACCCGTGGGATCATGGAATTGTCTCCAATTCCATGATCTTAGACATGTTACATGGCCATGCTCGGAGTTACCATTGTGACGCCATACATAGGTAGTGACCTATGTATAGTGCACGCGTGTAATGGTGTCCCCGCACTCACAAAGTCTGGGGAATTTGCCCTGAACGATGTGGGGGCACCTTGGCTAGTGCCAGGGTGCCCCCACTAAGTAAATTTGCACCCAACCTTCACCAGTTGAAGGTTAGACATATAGGTGACTTATAAGTTACTTAAGTGCAGTGGTAAATGGCTGTGAAATAACGGGAACGTTATTTCACTCAGGCTGCACTGGCAGGCCTGTGTAAGAATTGTCAGATCTCCCTATGGGTGGCAAAAGAAATGCTGCAGCCCATAGGGATCTCCTGGAACCCCAATACCCTGGGTACCTCAGTACCATATACTAGGGAATTATAAGGGTGTTCCAGTATGCCAATGTGAATTGGTGAAATTGGTCACTAGCCTGTTAGTGACAATTTGGAAAGCAGAGAGAGCATAACCACTGAGGTTCTGGTTAGCAGAGCCTCAGTGAGACAGTTAGGCACCACACAGGGAACACATACATATAGGCCACAAACCTATGAGCACTGGGGTCCTGGCTAGTAGGGTCCCAGTGACACATAACAAATATACTGACAACATAGGGTTTTCACTATGAGCACTGGGCCCTGGCTAGCAGGATCCCAGTGAGACAGTGAAAACACCCTGACATATACTCTCAAACAGGCTATAAGTGGGGGTAACAAGGCTAGAAAGAGGCTACTTTCTCACAGGGACCAAATATCTCCCATGACAAACTATGCACAGGATAGATAGAGGACGATTGATAATGGCAATGTTACAAGGGTAAGCCATCACATGTACTGGAATGTTGGATACCACTTCCTGGTCACTTGTTTGTATAATACCCATGAGTCAGGCATTTGAACATGCTAGGTAGGTAGAGTGTTTGTGACACAGAGTCCCAAAACCAATCCCAAAATTTTATGTTACACCATAGTTTCAGTCACATAAATGACCTATGTTTCTCCTGTGGCAGTGGAGGACCAGCAGACCATGCTGCATATGATCACATATTTCCAGTGGTTCATTGCACAAAAGTGTCCAGGTCAAGTGTGTGGCCATGTGTACCCTGTGTCACTATTGGCCTCCATGTTGTCACAGCTACATGCAAGTCTAGTCATGAGTCTGTGGAGCCATTCCCTGAATCAACAGAGTATCCTTCAAAGCAGAATTGACCAAATGCCAAAGAAAATTTGACCACACACATAGGGATAGTCAAGCTGTGGCACTGCAGAACTTTTATGAGGCTGACAACAGGGCGACCTTGGTGTACTCACAAACGTTATTTATCAGTAATATGAAACAGGCAGGTTTCATTCCCAACATTTGTACACAGTGTGGCCTCTAAAATTCCCACTGCAACAGGGAACAAAAGTGCCTCTGTGCTGATCAATCTCACAGCTAGTCACCACGCAAGCACCATCACTAGGTTGCGGCCAATGTAAATCTGTGTGTGGACCGTCAGGGCACAAACATGTTTTGTCCTTTCATACAGATTAGCAACCCTTGTTTGTTGTGCTGGAGCCACCCTACAAAATCCATGCATACAGCCATAGTACACTGTCACCGTTTGTCACTCATGAATATATGACACTCAGACAAGGGATGGGGGCTGGATTAGGCTATTTGAATACATGTCCCAGACCATGATGCAATAAGTAAACTGATTACACTATCCAATCTATTTGTGGATTCATTGTAGACCTACCAGACACAATACCCCATGAGGAAAGAGAGGGCATGGAAAGCAACTATGAGACAAATGTAGCCACAGGAACCTCCATCGTAATGCAAAGACAGGAACCAGTCAGGCTAACAGGATGCAGACTTTGTCAGGAACAAACATGAACAAGGCAAATACACAGTGAGCAGACTCTGACTGGGAAAAGCTGGGACAACACTGTGTGAACTAAAAACTGTATTTGTGCTGTGGGCTGCAACTTTACACAACACCCCAAGGGCTCTGTTACCCAAGTGATTTATACAGCAGTGCACAACAAGGATATTCATAAAATGGCAGCTTCTAAGCAGTTCCAGGCTGCAGCAATGGCAGTGCAAGTTCAAATGGCTGGTCTGCATGCTAGTGCTCACAGGTGTGTGCAGCTTCAGTCTCTCACAACTCCTGTAGGTGTGAATCAAGTTCAAAGGGCCAACAGTACCTTTCACATGGGAAGTAATGGACAGGTGATCACAGGTCCTACCGACTACCAGGCAGTGCATTATCGGACCTGAAGTCCTTGCAGACGATTAACTATGACTATGGCATGCCATTCTAAAGAGGGAAGCACACAGGAGTCAGAATGGGAGTCTGGGTGTGTGTAGATGAAGGTTATCAGGGTACAAATAGTCCATTTACAGGGCCCCCTAGAGAAGGGTGTGGAGAGACTGAAAACTTGGCAGTGGCAGGACTTATTACCTGGGATGGCATGCGCAGGGCATGTCTTGTAAGCAATGCTTATCATACCTGGGGCACTCGTGCTATCCATTTTCAGCTTAGATGGACTTCTTGTCACACATGCTCCTTGCAGAGATAGCTGATGTTACACTTGCTGCTGCCAAGGGCGTGGTCATACATTCCTGTTACCTATGCAATAGCACATCCACTGCCTCATGTATGAAACACTATTTAACCTTATGATTGATGGTGTCTTAGTTGTTTGTCATGTGCTTCAATGGCCCATTTTGGCAAAATGGATGTGTCTCAGAGATGTAGTCCTCTGATTTTGACCTACACATGTGAAATATACTGGACATATGTCATTTCCACTGTGTGTGATGTTGGTTGTACATTTATACCCATCAAATGTGATATGACTTAGTCAGTATCCTAATCTATATTTCTGCAATGCTCCATGAGGCTAAACTCTGATTGTGATTCCTAGGGATCATGTGATGCATAAACAATTACCCAGAGCATGATTGAGTGATGAAGTGAGGTGTTTAATGACATTTGGTAAGAAAGTGGTGATGGTGACTATAGTTAAAAGAGGTTTTGCACAATGTGTTGTCTCCAACGCATTCCTGCTGCAGTGTTTGGATGGTCCCCCTCATGTTGATGAACAGCATCCTCCTCTTCCTCCTCTTCAGGCATTTGTAGGTCTGATTCATAGAGGGGAATGTTCCTCTTTACACAAATGTTGTGCAGGATGGCACAGGTCAAAATGATCTTGCACACCATTTCAGGGGAGTATAGGAGGCTGCCTCCGGTGATGTCCAGGCACCTGAATCTTGACTTCAGGATGCCAAAAGTCCTCTCTACTATGGTGCGTGTCCTTTTATGTGCCTCATTATAGGCATGCTCTGCTGCAGTGCTTGGGTTTGCAAATGGGGTCATGATCCATGGCTGGATCCCATATCCCTGATCAGCTGAAAGAGAAAATGGGAGTGAATATTTGGATGTTGCTTGCACCTTGACTATCACTTTGCATGGCAGTTGTTATCTGGTGTTGTGACAATGTACAACACATCTCCATAAGTTTGCAGCACTGAAGTGTTGACAATTGAAAATGCACAAATATCCCCTCTGTGACAAAGTCTATGCAAACCTATTTTTGTGCCCTCACCGAGGTGGCTCATGTGCAAATGTGTACCTACACTACTGAACCTGGTCCAGGTGAGCTGGCTAACTTGGTTGTGGGGGTAATGGTTTCAGTGTCAGAAGGTCCATATGCCTGCACATCTTTTATGTATATGAGTAATTGTCTCAATCCGTATGTGTCACAGTGTGCACTTTGAAATAATGTCACATCAATATGTGTTCTTAGCATAGTCCACTTCCTTATTGGTAGCGGGCAAAGTCACCCCAGAGGTGATGTGAGATGTTGGTACTGCCTCAATGATTCCATGTCACCTTCATTAGAGTCATCATCATGATGCTATGTGTCTTATGATGTTTGCCATGCAGCAAACCACATTACACACCCCTTATACAGTACAAATTGGTTGGAAGTGTGTGTGATTGAGTTTTATTGGTGTGATATTGTAAAATTCATCTTCCAAGTTTTACTGCAAGTTAAGGCCATGTCATTGTCACTGTGTGGTTTTAAATTGGTCCCTTGTGGCTCTGGAGTGGCATCTGTTGTTATTTGCATCTGTCATTTGTCCATAGGTGTGTATCCCACTGGGTCAGGATATCAAACATGACTAGCAGTGTCACAACCTCAGTGTCTTCCTGACCACGAGTCCATGTAGTGGTGTATGTGTTGTATGTCCTACAGGGTTGCTGTGCTGTGTGTAAATGACTGTGTTTCTGTACTGACGAACAAGTAGGCCATTTCCATATCGTCCAACCTGGAAGTGTTGATTGATGGTGCAGTGGCGGAAGATGAATGAATCATGTACACTCCCAGGATACTTTGCCACAATGTTGGTGATCAATCTCCAGTGATCCACAATGGCCTGCACATTGATGGAGTGTGTGTGCTTCCTGTTGCCGTATAGATGCTCGGTTGCAGCAGGTGGCACAATCCGTACATGTGTGCATGCAGTCAATGGCACCAAGTACGTGTGGGAAGCCATTGATTTGGTAGAAGCCCTATTTGGTCTCCTGCTGCTTCAGCTGTGTGTCGGGGAAGCTGATGTGGCGGGGTGTGAGGGAGATTATGGCGTCCAGTACCTTGGGTAGGAAGGCAGAGAATGAGGACTGTGAGATCCCAGCAACCAGGGCACCTTGCTGACATGTGGAGGACAGCTAGCAGCTTGGTCTCTGGTGGAATGATGTGGGGTGTCTGCAAGCTGGGTGCCAACTTTGGCTCAATATTGCGCAACAGCTGCTGTATGGCTTGCCAGTTTAGTCTGTATCTCTGGATGATGTCATGTTCCCTGAGGCCCTGAAGGGTTGTCCTGGTCCTGAATATCCTCTCCTGCCTTCTGCGTTGCCTTTGGGGTCCCTCTTGGTGTTGTGGAAGCTGCTGGTGTTGGTCCTGTGCTCTGCATCTTCGTGCATGCTGGATGAATAGCACCTCCATGTCTTCCTTTTGGAGCTCTGATGTTGCTTCTGTGTGTTTTCCTTAATTACTGGTGTGTTTGCCCCATTTTAACGCCTGCCCCGACCCAGGCGTTAATTTTTGACACAAATCGTGCTGTGCGCCATTTTCCGCCTCTGCCTCTCAGCCGTGCAACATTTTTGCACAGTTGGATAAATAGGGCGCACGGGTGTTGAAGTCATTTTTTGTACAGGAACCCCTACCTTGCATGTCATTAACGCAAGGCGGTTTCACGCATCCAGAAAATGATGCACATAGCGAAATTGTGACGTTTGCGGGGTCAGCGTCAAAGTATAGATATGGTGTCAGGTTTGCACTGAATTTGCTTAATAAAATGTCGCAAATTTGGCGCAAGCAGAGTATAAATATGCCCCTAAGTGTGCAGAATTGGCAGTTTTAGAAATATCCAATTTTCTGTCCTCCATAGCGCTTACCTAACACCTGCTAACTGAATCGGATGTATCCGAATGCAGAGCTCTCCTGCTCTCTCTGTCGCTCCGACGATGCTTACCAGTGTCACATCCTATGGGATCTTCCCTTATTGAGCCGATACTTGCAAGCAGTATTGATGACTATCAACGACCTCACCCATTGCGATGGACTGGAATCCTGGGAGGCCGTTGCTCCTGAAATTTACAGGCGCTCTAAACAAAACAGAGCAGCTGCCCGATTTGTGGACTTTGCACTCCTATTTACCCAGAGGGTGATCACTCTAGAAAAGGTGCGCACAACTCCCCCCTTTAGCCATATCCTGGTGGTGCTTTTTGGCTTACAGGGCAGAAGATGTAACCACTGCAGTTGGCAAAGAAGAGTCAAGAGGCTTATGTACGGACCCTATTTTGACGGACTCGTGGTATGCCGATCGAGCTTCAGTCCTTACTTAAAGACTAGGACCTCCTGCCCTAGATTAAAAAGAAAGAATCTGATAGCTTCTTCCACCTGTGTCGTCCATATACCGTCCCCCACTGTTCAAGTTCGACTTGCTCCTAAGATGATATTGGCAGACAATCAGATGTCAAACATAAAAAATGTTTATCGGTCCTAAACTGTGATGCCCCCTTGCGATCGGTGTACTTTCGGAAAACAATAGTACCTTAATTGCCAACCTATCTTTGATTGCATTGTCACAACTGTATTGGGAAAAAAGTTTAACAAACAAATCTTGAAAAACACAAATGGGAGACAGGGCTTTGCAGAAACAAATTAAGCCTCCTTGAGGGAGACTCAAAGTAGTGGAAATGTTTTTATTTCTCCAAACATCTCAAACTTTGCATGTGTGCTTCACTACATAGAACGCATACAAAGTGGAAAACGTTTTAAAGTCAATCTAAGCATACTGTTTTGTACTGGAAGGGTGCCCTTCCTGTACAAAACCTACTCTAGGCATCCCCCACACACAAACCTTTGCAGTATGGTGTGCAAAAATGTTATTGCAAAAGTCTGATTGTTAGTCAATGCTGGGGAAGAGAGCAGCAGTGCAGTATGTTTATAGATATAGCGCTGTTCTGCTCTCTCCGATTCACACAACGCGTCCCAGAGACTTTGGTTTCTGCACTAGTGTAGAATGTCTAGCTCGTGCAGCTTCTAATGCTCATGTCCTGGCACCTTGTGGGGTGGATTGACGCCATCTATTCTGACGACCAGCCACCAAACTTTAACCAGCTTTTTGTTTTTCAAAAACAAACACCAAAAGACAAAACAAAAAACTGGTGATCACTCTCACCAGGAAGTTTTTTTCTGGGTGTGAGAGTCATCATTTATCTTTTTTCTGGCCCTCCGGCGACTGACAGAAAAAATGTGCATCACACCCTCTGCCCTAAATTGTGTGGGCTTCTTCCAGTGGTCCCTACTCCATCGGGCCGTTGGAGGACGTTTTCTGACCACGGATCCAACGGGGCTCTGTGGACTGAAAGCTGAGCATACTCCCGGCTTTAACTAGGGTAGATGGACCCTCAGTTTGGAGCACAGGGTACTCCTTGTTTGTGACATTGAATCCTGCCCATCCCTTCAAATTCTTACTCACCTCCCAACATTTCACAAGGATAACCAATATTAATTCAGTCCCCTGATCACGATAGAGATAGATTGGTTAATAGAGACATAAAGGCAGATGTAGATAGAGACATAGAGATACCTAGAGAATGGTATGTAGAGTCATATAAATGTAGAACTAGATATGTAGATAGTAAGTTGGATGGATCGATACAAATAAAGACATTAAGATAGATATATGAATGAATGGATAGAAATTCCTCACCCTCTCTCTCTCTCTGTAGATGTCTGCCTCTCCCTCTCAATTTCTGTCTCCATGTTTCTCTCTCTATCTCTTTCCCTGCCTCCTACTGTCTCTCTTCTTGTAATTTCCTGCCTTCTCCTGTCTCTGTCTTTGTTTCACCCTGTTTTTCTTCCTGTCTAAACTCTGCCTGTAGCTTTCCCTGTCTTTATGACTTTTATATCTCTCCAGCCTTTCTCTCTCTCTCCACTGTCTTTTGTCTCTTCACGTTTCCTTGTCTTTAACTGTCTTTTTCACTTTTATATGTCTTTCTCTGCTTCTCCCTATGTTTTGCTCCCCTTCTTTGTCTGTCTCCTGCTGCATTTCCATGTTTCTCTCATACTGTATTTCCATATCTATCCATCTTTCTCTGTCTTTCCATGTCTTTCTCTCTCGTCGCTGTTGCCACCTACCTCGCCATCTTTCTGTCTCACCCTGTCATTCTATTTTTGTCTTTCATTCTTTTTGACTCTCTCTGCCTCTCTGTCTCCCTGTCTCTCTCAATATATATATATATATACCTCTCTTTCTTTCTGAGATTTGTCTTTCCTTTACTATGACTTAGTCACTCCCTAACTCTCTCCTTCTTTCACTTCTTGGTCGTCTCTCTCCCTAGCTTTCTTTTTTCAGTTTTTGCACTGGGTTTCTCTGTAAACCTGCCCTCGGATATTACTAATGCTTTGGACAAACTCCTAAGTGTTTGTGTTACATGGCGGTTTCTGTTATTAAGCTTGAGTTCGGTCCGGTATGTATGGAGAAGTAGCTTTTGCCATTACCTTCTTAGTTTTCTTGTATATCAAGTGGTAACTAAAAACTTTTCTCTGAGTGTGAAAGAAGAATAAAGTTCTTTGAACAGCGATGTTATGTAATGATTAGCCAAGATTCGTTTATAAGAGGTGTGGCCGTTTTAATAAATAGCGTGTCCTTACATGGGGGCATAAAATAATATTGGCTTATGTCTCCTCCCTCTACTTCTTTCGTCTCATCCTCCTCCGCTTGGACACTCTACTTTTTCTCAGACTTATCCTCCTGGTCCTCTTTCTTTTCTGGGTTCTGGTCCTCTTCATTCTAGTCCTGGCCCTCGTCATATTCCTGACTCTACTTCACTAGGCCCTGGTCCTGCTCTTCTCCCTCGTCAAGGTCTTCCTACTCATCCTCGTGGTCTGCTTTCTAGTCCTCTTCCTAATTCTAGTCCTTTTCCTGGTCCTTCTCCCCCTGATCTTAGGTTTAATTCTCAGCCTTGTGGCCTTCCTCTTCTTCGTCTCTCTACTACTCAGGGGTCCTCGTCCTGATTTGGTCCTCTTAGAACAGGTTTTTCTAGTCCTGATCCTCCAATCCAGGCACCTTCCTGTTTTTCTTGGTCTTACTTTTCTGCTTCTTAGACCTTCTCCAGATCTTGGTACAGTTTCTAGTCCTTCTGCGCCTGCTTCTTCTGGTCCCCGAGATCCTCCTGTTCTTGCTTGCCTTGGTTCTTCTATATATAGTCCTCTTTGTCCTCCTCCAAGTCCTGGCCAAATCCTGGATCCTCTTGACCCTGGACGTCTTCCTGTCCCTCTCAGGCCTAGTTCTATTTCTGCTCCTATTGCTCCTGCTGGTCCTCCTATTCCTAATTCTCCTCTCACTGGCCATCCAGGTAGCAGTACTCGTGGCTTGGCCTCCCTGTTCATGGCCTAATGTGCCCTAATCCTTTTTGGTTTTCCTTGTCCTAGTATCTTTGGCACTGGTTCTCTTGGTCTTGGTTCTTTATACCTTGACCCATTGTTCTTGAGTTCCTGATCCTGGTCCTTTTGGACTTTTTGTGGGTGGTTCTCTGGGACCTGATGATTCTAGTCCTCCATATCTCTTGATCCCCATTGCCCTTGTCCTGCTGGCCTTGGTTCTGCTTGTCTCTCTGATTTAAGCCTTAGCTTTATAACCCCCATGGATCTCCTGATCCTGCTGGTGAAACGGGTCCTCCTGTTGGTCCCCCACTCCTCCTGGTTAGCTAAGTAGACTCTTCAAGGCTGTCACTCAGGCTCGTTTTCTCTATACTCTTCCAGACTTAAGCTAACGGTATGGGTCATGGAGGCCGGAAAAATAGAGCTCACTAAGGCCCTGATTTATACTTTTTTGTGCAAAACTGCACCAACTCAGTTTTGCACCAAAAAGTTTAGCACTGGCTTGCACCATTTCTGTGCACCAGCCGAGCACCATATTTATGCAATGGTGCAAAGGGCAGGCTAGCGGCAAAAAAAAAGACTTTAGTCGAGTTGGGCTGGCAGTATGGAAGAAGGGGTTTTTGCACCAAAAAATGACGTTAGGCAGGTTAGAGTAAAAAGAAATGACTGCCTAGAGTCATTTTCTGACTCAGAACCATACATATCACATGACTCCTGTCTTAGAAAAGACAGGGTCATGCCCACCACCCCAATGGCCAGCACAGGGGACCAGGGTGCCCTGGGCATGGCCAATGCACCCAGTGCCATGTAGGGGGGCCCATTTCAGGGCGCCGAATGGCACTTAAAAAAATAAAATAAAATACTTACCTGTACTTACCTGGGATGGGGTCCCCCATCCTCCGCTATCCCTCTTGTGTGGGTGGGGGTGTCTCTAGGGCCTGGGGAGGGCGCCTGTGGGCTTATTGGATGGAGTTCCACCATGGAAATAGACACACAGGTCCCCTAATGCCTGCCCTGACCCAGGCGTTAAAAAATGGGGCAAAGCAAGCTTTGCACCATTTTTTGACTCCTCCTCCCTCCCGTGCACCATTTTTGCACAGGAGCATAAATATGGCATTAAGGCCATAGAGTCATTTTTTGCACGGGAATGCCTACCTTGCATCTCATTAAGGCAAGGTAGGTTTCCACTTCCAAACAATGACTTTACCTCCATAAATTTGGCGCTAGACTGGTCTAGCACCAAATTATAAATATGGAGTTAGTTTTGCACCGAATTAGAGTAAAAAAAAATGACGCTAATTCGGTGCAAACAGAGTATAAACATGCCCCTACAAATCTCTTTCAACACTTCTATTTTGTTTGGAAAGTGCTGAGCACAGGCAAGGTCCACTTACTGAAAACACTGATGTTAAGGCTCAGAGCTATGTATATATAACCAACATCAGGTTATAATAGTAAGTTAACGCTGGTGATTAATGCATATGCAGAAGAAAGATGTGTGCCATTTCTGGTCGGGTAAAAGGAGGGCCCACTAAGGCCCCATCTCAACACCCTTTTGTCTTTGCTGGTAGTGTGCACCAACAAGACCTACCCACTGAAAATATTGGGATTGTGTCACCTGCTGCAGAGATCTATGTATTTCCAGCATGTTTCATGGCATATTACTGATAGGTTAGTGCATTTATTGGAGGAGAGTATGTGCCATCTCTGGTCACATATCTGAAGCATCAACAAACAGCAGAGAGGATTAATTTCCCTGCTTCAAAGCGTTTAATGGGTGGGCCCCAGATGATTGTTTTGTATAGGATAGACCAGTGGTTTTATGATTATATTGCAGAGATTCTTGTGTTACCTTCAGGTCACAAATTACAGTCTTGCTAAAATAGGTCTGTGGGGAATGTGCCAGTTCCAAGCAGCTCCACGTAATCTGCAAAGCAGAAGATTAAATCGGTGTAGGTTTCAACTCACTATTTCGATATTCATAGGTGGATAGCATGCATTTTGTTTTGTAATATGAACATTTATTAAGTGACAACAACTTCTATTTGTGTTGATTTTGATATAAAATATTGATATAAATTGTTAGTATCAGCGTACTTTCCTAAATAGCCACCTATATCTGACATTTATATGGAGCACGACAATACCTACCTATCTTATATGTACACTGAGGATGGCAATGTCTACAAAAACACAGATCAGTTTGTCTCTTGGTCACTTGTGGAGTGGCAATCTGTGTGTACCTTAGCCCGTTTGGTGGTGCATGTCTAAGGCGACCCAGAGTGTGCTGTCAACATACTGCAACGAGTAGCTGGCGGGAAGAAACGCTGGGACAGGTCTAGATTCCGGATTTTAGATCAAGAATGGCTGTCGGTATCTGAATCACACTCTGCTCCAACACTGACAGGGGAAGTAGACAGCTCTTGTTAATAGGCCATTGATGAATTGTTCTCCCAAGGCAGACCAGTAGATCTGTTGTCAAAACAGCCGTGCCAAAATTAGGATCAATATTGGAAAAAAGTAGTGTCTTTGGTCAAAATAAAGCAATTTTGCATTCTCTAATTTATCTGATGGAATGGATATCTTTTGGAGCTTGGTTGGACGTCGGGGGAGGGGAAGGGCTGTCCATCAGATCTGTAAGAGGAACCATATAAATGTGATTCCTAGCTCAGGCTAGGCCTACATTAAATGTAATAGGCAAAGTGGGAATTCATGAGTGCTTATTTACAAAACTTCTTTGAATATGGGGCACCATTAACACATTACTGAGAGAAAAAAGGGTAGAATAAAGAGAGAGCACCGATTCCCTCCTTTGTTTTGTAAGAGCTTTAACGTTTGGGCAAATTCATACCTTTTTACATATTCCTTGCCTTTTAATTCACTTATATACAGATGCTGCTTGGTATTGTGCTGCATTTCTGTCATCTAATTTCACCTAGAATTATTCTTTTCAATTGGGTTCGAGGTTATCGGAATAAGACTGCCCTGACCAGTTTATATATTTGGCTATGGTCAGTGTTCTCTATTTAATAAAGCAAGCCTTTAAGAGCAGGATGATTTTACCCTCAGCATTGTTTATCTTGAAAAGTTGTGATCCATGAATGTGGAGCTTCAACCACATTACAGTGAGAGTTTGTTAACCTGGATTAAACATGAGTGGGTTCTATGATTCGATGTATTCTGAAAAGCAATAATGCATCTCCTTTACACTCCTTTACCTGTAGCAAGTGGAAGAGTGCAGTCTTGTGATTCTTCTGTGTTTTACTATGCAGATTTAGAGTCATCGCTGATGAGGTTTTATGGTGGAAAGTCCGTACCAGGATTTTTTAGCCATTCATAATAACTTTTAACTCCCCCACCTCCCACCATGCAGAAATTCACATATTTTTCTGTGCGGAGGTACTTAGGCCCATATTTATACTTTTTGACGCACAACTGCGCCAACGCAGTTGTGCGTCAAAAATTTTACCGCCGGCTAACACCATTCCAAAGCGCCATGCGGGCGCCTTATTTATTGAATGACGTTATCCGGCGCTGCGGACTGGTGTGCGTCAAAAAAAATGACTCACACCAGGCAGCGCCGGCGTAGGAGAAAATGGAGGTTGGGCGTCAAAAAATGGGGCAAGTCAGGTCTGAGGCAAAATTCAGGCCTCAACCCGATTTGCGCCATTTTTTTTTACGCCCAACCTCCATTGACATGACTCCTGTCTTAGCAAAGACAGGAGTCATGCCCCCTTGCCCAATGGCCATGCCCAGGGGACTTATGTCCCGTGGGCATGGTCATTGGGCATAGTGGCATGTAGGGGGGCCCAAATCAGGCCCCCCTATGCCACAAAAAAAAACGAAAAAAATACTTACCCCAACTTACCTCAACTTCCCTGGGATGGGTCCCTCCATCTTTGGGTGTCCTCCTGGGGTGGGCAAGGGTGGCAGGGGGTGTCCCTGGGGGCATGGGAGGGCACCTCTGGGCTCCTTCTTAGCCCACAGGTCCCTTAACGCCTGCCCTGACCCAGGTGTTAAAAAACGGCGCCCATCAGGCTGGGCGCCGTTTTTTAAGGCCTGCACCCTCCTGTGCGTCAAAATGACGTCAGAGTATAAATATGGGGCACAGGCCTTAAAGTCATTTTTTGGAAGGGAACGCCTACCTTGCATATAATTAACGTAAGGCTGGTTCCCCCTTCCAAAAAATGACGCACATGGTGGAACTTTGACGCCCGCGGGGTCGGACGTCAAAGTATAAATATGGGGCAGGGTTTGCGCCGATTGTGCGTCAAAAAGTTTGACGCACATTTGGCGCAAACAGAGTATAAATATGCCCCTTATTGAGCCCCTCATGATTGCTGCATTTTCTTAATCTTTAGTTTTAAACCCTGACAGGGCTAGTTCAGGCTTTCATCCTTCTGGGGATGCTACTTTGAGTATCTTTAAACTTGGCAATACTAACACAAGACATTTACTTCTCTACTAAATTTGTATCTACAAACCTGCAGTATTGGACACACACGGAAATATGCAGACAGAACAATAAAAACACCATTCATAAGGCACGCACAAACCAGCACACTTAAAAACACCTATGTGAAAATAACAGACATGCATTCACCTATAGCCACAGTCCTTCAAGCACCCATGTATAGAGAACTACAGGCATCCATATCTGTAGTCCACCTGACATGCAGTCATCTACCCACAGACCAAAAGACGTGTTATATTATATTGGTTGTTTGTATATTAATTTATGCTGCAGAATACTATTTAAAAGTGCAAGACATGACAGAAGAATGTAAATGAGGTAATAATAGGGAGCCAAATATGGCCTAATAAAATGGGTCAGTAGTTGATAACTAACTGAAGGTGCTTGATTGTAAAAGTGGTCAGGAAAGTATAATAGACTGTGGAAGGAAAGTGGAGCACGAGACAGAAGAAGAAAGAAATCACGGGAGTTGGAACCGACTGTGGGTTCCTAACATACAGATGTATGCTATGACCATTAACTAACACACGCAGGCCGACATAAACGCAAAAAAACATAAAGGCACACATATACTACCGCACAGCACCGATACAGTCAGACTCCAAAAAAGGGCTTACATGGTAGAAGAAGCATTTACAATGCAACGGGTCTCGCGTTTGCTCATGTTAGAGCTGATCGCGTTGTAAACTCCTAATCCGACTTTTCACCTATCGGGCAAAAGTGCATTTATGTACATAACCCGAAAAAGTGAAATTAACTATGTAAGGCGCTCGTCTTCTGCCAAGCGAGATCGCGCTCGTAAATTAGAGAAAAAGAAGTCCACGAGCCCTATGGGAAACAGCTAGCCTCGCATGTTTTCTGTACTTGGTCGCTGCGCTCGAGGAGGGCTAGCCACCGGAAAAGGCATGACGCATGCGTGCCTTCGACTAATGAAAGCAAGCAGATTTTATTAGGCAAACCCACGAACCAATAAAAAACACTGATGTGAAGTTGACAGGGCTCCGAGCCCTTTTCTAAATACTAAAGCGTCTCGCTGCGATACGCATGCGCGAGCGCATGCAACGCAGGCTCGACCCTAAAAAAAGGGCTTACATGGTAGAAAAAGGGAATGAATGAACAGGAACAGGAAAATGGATGGTTAGATGCATGCAGACAAGTATTATATTATTATATTTTTGGACTCTGTGCTGCTAAAATCATATTTGAAGTAGAAGAAAGATCTGTGATAGGATCTAATCAATCCTTGGCCGCTTCGCAAATAAATAAATATATATCTATATTCACTGAAAAAACATAAGGGTAAAGTGATGTTATAATCAGGTGAATATGTCAGTTAAAATGCAACTGTTTAAACTGGAGAAAAATGCTGAAATTAACCAGTTAAATTAACTGAAGAAACAACAAGTTGTGCCGCTACCATGCAAAGTGTTGTCATCAATGATGTAATTTCAGATGTCATTAGTGATGTTACCAATGATGTCATAGAACAATTCATGAGTGATGTAATATGTGAGGTCATAAGCAGTGCATGACAAGGGTGTGGGCTCTAGTTTCTACATTTTATGTTTTTTTGGCCTGGCTATATCTTTGGCACCAACAAAAGTGTCCTCTAGGGTCTTGCTGTACTTGGAAAGTATCGGCATGATCCTTCAAGCAGGGGCAGAGAATAAGGGGGGTCAAAAAAGTGTGTTTCCCACGTTAATTTCTATAGGGATTTTATACGCAGCTACAGCCTGAACCGCTGGATGGAATTACACCAAATTTGCCAGAAAGGTACCTCTTGTTCTAGAAAGCGCACCTTTTGTGTTTTGGTGTAAATCTATTAAGTAGTTTTTGAGATATTTAAAGAAACCCAAATTTGTATATCTGAGCAGAGCCTAAGCATAGATCTCATGGTGAGATCAGATTGGCTGTCAGCACTTCAACCAGAAAGTGCTGGTAGCTATCTTGGGACCAACATACATGATAGCAGCCACTGAAATGCATTGTAGTGAATGGCAGGTTTTGAAGATCACAAAAAGGGAATAAAGGGTGATAACAGATTTTAGTTACAATATAAATCATTTGTTGCTAAGGTGATTTTAACGTCTGAAAAAGCCTTCTGTAGGGATTTCATGAATCATGTTCGAGAGGAAACTGTTTTCTCATGTTTTTCCCTTAGAGGTAATGGAAGGTGGAAGGTGCTCCAGAAACTAAAATGAGAGCATATTTTCTGTAAATTTAGCCATATGAGAATGAAGTTTGACATTCTCAGTAAAACATGTACTTCCAGCAGAAGCAGCCCATCAGTTGATTCCATTGAGTTCTAACGCAGCCTCCCAGAGTGTTTTAAAGAACAACTAGAGCACTAACATTCTTACTTATGACAAAGTGTGGCACACCTGAAGGCATATTGATGGAATTAAACTGGTAAAACTTGAAACATTTAATTTAGAAAGGAGCAACATGAGGGGGTTCATTTTGTCAAAGGAATTATGGCTAGTGCTGTAGAAAGAAAAATTAGGACACAAGTGAGTTCTGAAATATCTTCCTGTTGTACTTCCAACATGAGTAGTCTGTCAGCTGATTCCCTTGTGTTCTACTGCACCCTCCTAGAGTGTTCTAAAGACAACTAGAGCCCTAGCAGTCTCACTTATGACAATCGTGTAGCACACCTGAAGCCATCTCGATTGAATCTAACTGGTAAAACATAAAAATGTAATTTAGAAAGGAACAAAAGGAGGGGTTTCATTTTGTCATAGAAATTATGCCAGCACCCTCGGAATGAGGAGGATGCTGGTGTGCAAAAACATTGGGCTTGTCTCCCCTAAGGGAGCCGAGGTCAGTGCAGTGGCACTGTTTCTGCCTAGCTGTCCAGCGGAAATGTCATAATTTGATGTTTCTGCCAGTCAGCCCCGTGGAAACATCGTAATACGATGGGGTGGGAGGCTGTCGGTATGACGGCAGCCTCACCCCACAGGTTTGCCGGTCTGAAGGTCAGACCACCAAACTTTTAATGAGCCCCTAAATGATTTGCCCACAGTCACAGGATGTTGAGCTAACACCAAATCAGTTTAGTGCACTAACCATAATGTCTGTGAGAATAAGACCCTTTCATTTTTAGAATTTCTAAAGGCAATGCTTTAGGTATTACAGTTTTAATTACATCAAGATGTCAGGCATGCCACACTTTTGTAATAAACAGAATATTAGCAATCTGGTTGTTCATTAGAATACTCTGGGAAGACAGATGTCAGGGGCACGGACTCGGATATTTGAGGGCAGGGAGTAGGGTGCAGCGGCAACGAGTTGACCATACTGAGCAGGCAGGAGGGGTAGTGGCAGCACAACTGACCATGGCGGGGAGGGAAAGGGGGAAGGGGCACAAACCAATCATGCAGGACAGGCAAGAGAGTTTGTGGCAATATAACAATTGCCTATAGAGGGCAGAAGGAAGAGGGGGTGGCAGAACAACCATACATGCCAGCAGGCCAGATTCAGGCAGGACACTCCCAATGTTTTTAAGCCAAAACAGGCTTTATTTTATCTTTCTCCTTTATAAAATGTCCTCTATTTCGATGTAAGTCAATAGGGTAAATAAATTCCCCAGGTTTTTATTTAAAATTACCCCTCTTACAAAGTTCAACATGGTGGCAAGTATGGTATATTGGATAACTGAGAGCAGGAGAAATGGGGTAGGGACATGAAATTAAATCAGAGAGAAGAAGGGATATGGGAAGGGGCATCAAACTGATCTTACAGGGCAGGCTGCAGGGCCTACAGCAGCACAATACTCTACACAGGAAAATGGGGCAGTAGTGCAGCACAACAGAACATGGAAAGGAAAAGGGAGGAGACAGGACAGTGCACATGGACAAAAGAGAGCAGAGGAGAAAGAGGCAAGGTGAGTAGGCTGACCATACCGGGCAGACAGGAGGGACAGTTGCTGCATAATGGACCATGAAGGGCAGGAAGGAGGTTGCAGGGACACAACAATGGACCAGAAAAGGCAGGAGGGAGGAGATAGTGCCCTGCACATGGAAAACAGAGGGCAGGGGGCAGAGCAGGCGCAGCAAGCTGACCATGAGGGCAGGCGGATGGGCACTGTAAGCACAACACACCTTGGAGTGCAACAGTGAGACTATAATGGCTTACACACAGCCAACGCAGGGAAGGTGGGGGGGTCAGGGGCAGCAAGCTGACCACACAGGGCAGGCGGGAGGAGCTGTGGCAGCACAGAAGACCATGTATGGCAAGCAGGATGGTTAGTGACAGCACAACAGCCATGGTGGACAAGAGGGAGGTGGCAGAGGTATGCACAAAGGATCATGGAGGACAGAAGGGAGAGGCTGGATACATATAAGAGAGGGCAAGGGAAGTGGCTTCACAGCAGGCAACTCAGGGCAGGCAGGAAGAGCAGTCACAGCTCAACAGAGCAGAGCATGGAGGGCAGAAGGGAGTGGCAGCAAAATGGACCGTAGAGGACAGGATGAAGGGGATAGGGAATGAGCTTAGACAGGCAGGGTGGAGGTGGCAGGAACAGGTGACAGACATCTGACCATGCTGGGCAGCTGGGAGGGGCAGTGGCAACTCAACAGAACATTCAGAACGGATAGGAGGGACAGTGGCAGGTCCATGGAACATGGGAGGCAAAAAGGAGGGAGCAAAGGGATGCACACAGACATTGGAGGGCAGGGAGAAGGAGGGTAGGGGCATCAAGCTATGTACTGAGGCTAAGCAGGAGGGCAACGATGGGGCAACAATTGGGCAACAGAGGGCAGGAGGACTGAGCAGAGATATCAAGCTAAATGAAGGGCAGTGGCAGCCCATCAGACCATGTAGGGTAGGGGGGAGGTGGTTGGTGCATTGACGCAGACAACAGAGGGTAGGGAGGAAGTGGATGGGGCAGCAAGCTAACTTTTCAGGGCAGGCAGGAAGGGTACTGACAGAACAACAGCCACACAGGACTGTAATAAGGGAGAAGGGGCATGGGCTTGGGCAATAGATGGCAAGGAGGAGGGGAGCAAGTTGGCACCTGGGACATAACAGGAGCTGGCCCTGGGGGGTAGCGGTCCCCAGGGTGATCAGTGGCTCCAAGAGGGGGGCAGTGTGGCCCCCCTCCAACTAGGACATAGCCCTGGGGGTAATGGACCCTAGGGCTTGGGGGTCCCAAAGGGACCCCCTTTCTTTTTTTAAATATTTGCCCCAGGGTGTGGTGGTCCCTGGGGTAGCAGGGGGGATGCAGGTCCCCCATATTTAAAAAGGAAAATCCTGGGGAGGTGGCAGTTCCAGGGCAGCGGGGGGAAGGGCGCAGGCCCCCTGCATATTTTAAATGAAAGCCCTTGGGAGGTGAAGGTCCCCAGGGCAGCAGGCGGGGGGACCACAGGTCCCCGCATATAACAAAATTAAAGCTCAGAGTAGATGGTGGTCACCAGAACTGTGGGAGGGCCTAGAGACCCTCCACACCAAATATTAAATGCCCCTGGGACCTGGACCACCCAGGGGCCTATAAATAAACAAGCACTTGACCCTGTGCTTGTGTTTTTTATTTTTTTTGGCCACAAATTCACGAATATTGCAAACTTGCAGCAACAAAAATATATATATTTTTTTTATCTAAGGGTGTTCCTCCCCACAGTGCTAATGGGTCAGGGTGTCTCTACACTGGCCCCTTTTATTTTATTTTTATTTTTTTCTCTGAGACTCGGCTCGGCTGAGTCCGAGATGGCTGCCAACACTTCCTGGTTTGAAGTGTTGGCAGCCAATCAGAGCTATAGATTTCCCTGCATGAGCTTGTCTTTGTTTGCAAATACTTTGCAGAAAGAGATATACAAATCTGATTGTCCCTAAATTTCTCAAAAAACTACTGAACATATTTACTCCAAATAAGTGAAAGCATAATCTGTGTACCAACAGCTAAGTTTCTGCCAAATGTTGTGTAATTCCATCCAGTGGTTCGGCCTGTAGTTGTGTCTAAAGAATCCTATGGAAATTAACATGGGAAATGAAACATTTTTTGAGCCCCCTTTCTCTTGGCCCCCACTTGACGGGTCACCCTGGAACTTTCAATGTACAACAAGAAAGACAGCCACACTTAAAAAAAAAATTGTGAAGATTCCTCAACTGGTGCCAAAGATATAGGCAAGTCAAAAAATGCTTTTTCTGTTTATACATAGTCCTAACTTTAACTACCTACTGGCAACCGCCAGTAGGAAGTTATAGCTATGACCAACTTTCCCATAGTTAAAAAGTTTTTGTTAATAACTTTGGTGCCGTTTGACAAATCTTCACGAAAGTTTAAAAAAAGTACCCTTCTTTGCGTAGTTGTGCATGAATACTTTTGGGGTGCTCCGTCAAGTGAGGGCAGATAAAAAGGGGGGGTTTCAAACCAGCTTTTTCCATTCTATGTCTATGGGGATTTAGACATGGCTATGGCCAGAACTGCTGAATGGATATGCAACAAATTTGCAGGAAGGTAGATCTTCGTCTGCAGATCGTGCTTTTTGTGATTTGGTGTAAATCTGTTCAATAGTTTTTGAGTTATTGAAGAAAAATATATGGATAAATATAGATATCCAATGACATGGATTCTTTGTGGAGCCACAGGTACCCACGGTTCCAAAGCCACAGTGGGGGAAAAAAACTCACACACTCACATACAATTCTCCTACCACAGATAATAAAATATAAAGTGATGCTATAGTTAAGCAAAGGCCCTGGGGTTGATCCTGCAGGAGACCCACAGAATTACTACTTTTAAAAAAATTAAATCAAATAAATGTAATTTAGCCCAGGACTGTCCTTCTGAACCCCTTATGTGTTTTTTAAATTAAACACAGGAGAAAGGGACTAAGACCCCAAGGTCTGTAATGGCTGCTTGTAAAATTTTTTGACAGGTTGCAGGTAGCTATTCAGAGCACTTACTCCCAAGGGAGCATATCTTCTCTGTGAGAAATTACAACAACCTTGAAAAACTTCTAATTTACAGAAAAAACATCAATCACATACCTGAAAAAAGGCACACAAAAAGTAAGTTAATTTAAAATAATACTAAACACCAACTCACCCTAAAACAGTGAAAATTAAATGAAACTCTGTCAGCCCCCATTATCCGCCAACAAGCAAATGCTTAAAATAAAACTAAGTAATTTTTCCTCCCAACAGAATATGAGCCACCTGACTCACATTGCAACACTTCCAACAGAAAACCTGAAAATAAAGACTGCAATTTCCAGCAAGACCACATATGTAAGTATAAAATAAAAACTAGTACCATACTTTTGTATGTCAATAATAAATGTATTATACATTTTAAGCATTAAGGCCCATATTTATACTTTTTTAGCGCCGCATTTGCATCATTTTTTGACGCAAAAACGGCGCAAACTTGCAAAATACAATTGTATTTTGTACGTTTGCGCCGTTTTTTTGCGTCAAAAAGCAGCGCAAATGCGGCGCTAAAAAAGTATAAATATGGGCCTAAGGGCCTTATTATGAGCCTGGCCGTCGGACAGCAGGGAGACTGCCATCACCATTTGGAACATGGTTCCCGATGGGATGATAGCAGCTGGACTCATGGTTAGCCACGGTGGAGCTGAACTCAGCGCTGCTGTGCTAATCACGACTCCTGTCTCTGCCAGCCATTCCATGGTCGGCTTGTCTGACCGCCAAACTCGTATTGAGCTCCTTAATTCCTTATACTATTACACTGCTTTCAAACATAGGTGGTCATTCCAACCTCGGCGGTAAAAGGCGCTTACCGCCAGACAGAAGACCGCCATAAAACCGCCGCAGTCGCGGTAAACCACCACGGTCATTCTGACCCACAACAGGCAAACCGCCAAAATACCGACAGCCACAAAAGTCCGCCACACCAAAGGTCAGCGATAAACTGGCGATGACCAAACCTCCACGTCATGCCAACAGAAATACGCCCATGCCATTACGACCCACGAATCCACGCGGCGGTCTTTCAACCGTGGTATTCTATTGGCGGTACACACCGCCGCGGTCGAAATACACATACTCGTACAAAACACTACCACATTGGACAATTCAAAATACACACACCTGATACACATACACACACCACTCCCACACACCCAATACAATATAAAACACACACCCACATCACCCACAAACCCCTACGACCAGAAATTCTGAGAGAAGGCGAGAGAGTGACACCACAGTCAACTACCAAGCATCCACAGGCACACAATACCAATACCCACAGAACTTCCACGCACCTCACACAACACACCACTAAATAGCACCCCACCTATCACTACACACTCCACCCCACACATCATCCACACCACCCCATGGCACCTCAAAGACACCCCAGGTTCTCAGATGCTGAACTCAGGGTCATGGTGGAGGAAATCGTTCGAGTAGAGCCCCAGCTGTTCGGGACACAGGTGCAGCACACCACGATTGCCAGGAAGATGGAGCTATGGAGCAGAATAGTCGACAGGGTCAACGCTGTGGGACAGCACCCAAGAAATAGGGACGACATCAGGAAGCGGTGGAACGACCTACGGGGGAAGGTGCGTTCCATGGTATCAAGGCACAACATCGCGGTACAGCGGACTGGCGGCGGACCCCCACCTCCTCCCCCAGATTTTACAACATGGGAGGAGTAGGTCTTGAACATCCTGCATCCTGAGGGCCTCGCAGGAGTAGCTGGAGGAATGGACTCTGGTAAGTCCCATCTTCACTACTTCATCCCCCCCACCCCACCTGCATGCCAACTCATACCCCCACCCTCACCCCCATTACAACTACCCCTTGCAAATGTCTCACCATCACAACCCACCCATCCCAAAACTTAGCCCTGCATGCGGCCCCAAAGCATGGACACCCATCACCAAAGCATGCCCAATGCACATACCCATCACCCCCCCCCCCCAAAACACCGTCACAACAGCCCCCACAAAGGAATGCCAGCACTGGGGTACACAGGCACCCACCCATTGCACGCCATTGGCACACACAGAAGCAATAACCATACTTTTATACCCCTGCAGGACCCGAACGCCAGGTCACCGCGCAGGAGGGTCCACAAATGTCCCCTCCACCCCCAGAAGAGGCTCACAGTGATGACAGCAGCTCTGTCTCCCTGGATCTAGATGACCAGCCCGGTCCATCGGGGACCTCGGGACAGTCGGTTCCCCTCAGACAGGCACAGGCCACAGCAGACCTTCCCCCCTCTGGGAACACCAGCACAGCACCCACCCAGCGGGCCCATACCTCTGTCCCCAGGACACGTCAATTAGCGGTGTGTCCACCACTACAGGGAACCCAGGCTAACCCACCACCCCAACAACAACAGGGACCTGGGGGCAGTGGTAGTGGGCACACAGTCCAGGGGACGGAGGTCCAAGGAAACAGGGGAACTGGGAAGGCAGCTGTGTGACAGGGGGGGGACAGGCCAAGGGAACCCACTCTCCACGAGGCCCTCTCCTCCATCATGGGAGCATGCCACCGCTCCCAGGAGACGATGGTGACGGTCCTGGCCAGGTTTCAGGAAATCCAGCTTCTGCAGGAGCAACAGTATATGGGGTTCAGGGAGGAACTGAGAAACATCAGTACCGCCATGGGTACCATCGTAGTGGCCCTGAATGAGTTAATCTCCACATTGCGGACCACTGTGACACCTCAAAGGGCCCCTGACACTAGCATGGACCAAGAACTGGCTACCACCTCCGCCGGCGCTAGTGGACAGGAGGCCCCGACAGAAGACCAACAGGCCACCAGAACCCCACCCCCTACAGAAGGAGAACCACCCCGCAAGCGGGCCCTGAGATCCAGGAAGAAGACAGAGTAACATGTCAAGACCCCCGCCAGCAAAGGATACCGCCCTGATTGTCATCCCACTGTCCCACATTGTCACCCTGTCCGACCTGAAACTGCCCCTGCTCCACTTCCCACAGGCATTTGGACAATGCACCTGTGAACCTGATAGTCTGGACTCTGCCATGGACAATCCTCCACCATCATCCCTCACCGATTTGCAACCACCCATCCAATTTAGAGCACTTGAATAAACACACTTATTGCACATAAACAATCTGGAGTCTGTCTGTGATTTTAACAAATGTATTAGAGATGACAGTGCCAAAATTGTTATTCACATTGTGATGCCAACAAACCGCTGTCACACAGCTGTAGTCCATGGGGAAACAAAGCAGATGCCACGCAGTGGGGCCCACAGCTCTGAAAACGGAAGGGAAAGTCACAACTCAGTTACCATACACTGGGGGAAAAGGTCAGACAGTAGAGAGGTAGTAGTCTTTAAGTAAATGTAATATGCCGGTGTGTACTCTTACCTGTGTGTCACTGAAAATATTGCTCTATTACTGTGTTCCTGTTGTCTATGTCATCCTCTCCGGCTTCCTCTTCTTCACTCTCCACAGGCTCCACAGCTGCTACAACACCACCATCTGGACCATCCTCCTGCAGAAAAGGCACCTAGCGGCGCAAAGCCAGGATGTGAAGCATACAGCAGGCCACGATGATCTGGCACACCTTCTTTGGTGAGTACATTAGGGATCCACCTGTCATATGGAGGCACCTGAACCTGGCCTTCAGGAGGCCGAAGGTTCGCTCGATCACCCTCCTAGTCCGCCCATGGGCCTCATTGTAGCGTTCCTCTGCCCTGGTCCTGGGATTCCGCACTGGGGTCAGTAGCCATGACAGGTTGGGGTAACCAGAGTCCCCTAATAGCCACACCCGGTGCCTCTGGAGTTGACCCATCACATACGGGATGCTGCTATTCAGCAGGATGTAGGCGTCATGCACTGAGCCAGGGAACTTGGCATTAACATGGGAGATGTACTGGTCTGCCAAACAGACCATCTGTACATTCATCGAATTATAACTTTTCCTGTTCCTGTACACCTGTTCACTCCTGCTGGGGGGTACCATAGCCACATGTGTCCCATCAATGGCACCTATGATGTTGGGGATATGTCCAAGGGCATAGAAATCACCCTTCACTGTAGGCAAATCCCCCACCTCAGGGAAAATGATGTAGCTCCTCATGTGTTTCAGCAGGGCAGACAACACTCTGGACAACACCTTGGAAAACATAGGTTGAGACATCCCTGATGATATGGCCACTGTAGTTTGAAATGACCCACTTGCTAAGAAATGGAGTACTGACAGCACCTGCACTAGAGGGGGGATCCCTGTGGGTTGGCGGATGGGTGACATCAGGTCTGCCTCCAGCTGGGCACACAGTTCCTGTATAGGGCTCGGTCAAGCCTGTATGTCAGTATGACATGTCTTTCCTCCATTGTCGACAGGTCTACCAGCGGTCTGTACACCAGAAGATTCCTCCATCTCCTCGCATTGCCCAGCGGACGGTGCCTAGGAAGGACAACAGCGAGCACAGAGTCAATCAACCCACAGGTACATTCCCACAGCTTGCACACAACACGATTCATTATGCATTGAATGGTTTGTATGAGTGTTGAGGAAAGGCCTAGGTATGTGTGACGCAGTAGAAATTAAGCCATGTGGGCCCTTGAAATGGCGGCTGCCTGACCTGTGAAGTGTGACAATGGGATGTGAGGTCAATGTGCTGGCGTGGCACACCGTGGCGGTAGGCGGTCGAAGACCGCTACGCAATGCCGCATTGGTTAACATAGAATCCTATGGGTTTCACGAGCCAATGACGATGTGCGCCGGCGGTCGCGGTACGCACCGCCGCGGTACGCACCGCCGTGGGCGTGACCGCCATTTTCTATCTGCTTAATCACTCGATACCTGATCTTCCACAGGAGAGGACCTACACTGCAAGTGCTGCTGTGACCTCGGTCTGGAAGAGACAATGGCTGCTGCGACTGGGGAAAGGGCCCCTGCCTTCACTTCTGAAGAATTGGAGAAACTCGTGGATGGGGTCTTCCCCCAGTATGCGCTACTCTACGGTCCTCCAGACCAACAGGTAAGTACAATGGGACCATGCTTTGTGGGCAATGCCTGGGTTGAGTCGGGTGGATGGTGGGGAGGGGAGCGATTGAGGCATGCATAAGACGACAGATGAGAGCATTGGCCACATGGCAAGGGTGGGGATGGGGGTCCACTCACATCTAGCATGCAGAAGGTGCTGATTTTTTTTCTCCCCCTGTACATGTCACATAGGTCAGTGCCCACCAGAAAATCGCTATTTGGCGTGCCATCGCCAAGGACGTCCGGACCCTGGGGGTCCACAACAGACGGGGCACCCACTGCCGGAAGAGGTGGGAGGACATCCGACACAGGAGCAGGAACACGGCGGAGGCTCTGCTGGGGATGCCCTCCCAACGTAGGAGGGGTGCCAGTCGTCAATTGACCCCCCTGGTGTCCCAGATCCTGGCGGTGGCCTACCCCGATTTGGATGGGCGCGTGAGGACATCACAGCAGACACAAGGGGGTGAGTACACTCTCATTCTGGTGACTTTGCTCGCATTGGAGGTGTCTGGGTGGGGGAGGTGGGCTGTGGGTATCTCTAGGCCAGGGCGATTTCTGTAGGCAAGGCCCCTCCGTAAGGCATGGCCCTGTGCCCCCGCCCCCCACCTCTGTAGGGTGACAAGTACAGCTATTCATGGTCCTGTGTCATCTATGTGTGCAGTTGTCGTCCATAGGCCTGTAGGCCATGTCCCACGGATTGCGTAGTGGACCCCAAGTGCGCAGCGTAGTGCAGGGGGCTTCTGTGTCTGTCCTCTCCACCAACGGTAGCGGTAATCCATGCACTCAACATGTCTTTCTTTCTCCCCCTCCCCTTTTTTGTGGTCTTCCTGTTCATGTGTGCATTAGCATCATCAGGCGGAGGAGAAGTGGCATCGGAGCACGAGGGAGATGCATCCCACATGACCCTGGAGGGCCATGCAACGGATTCTTCGTACACCAGTGGGATGGAGGGCGAGGGGAGCTCCACAGCGGGGACTCGTGCTGATGTCAGTGGCAGCGACTCGTCCTCTGAAGGGAGCTCCCTTGTGGTGGCAGCAAAATCCGTGCCCCCCGCAACAACAGGTACTGCCGCCACCCAGTGCACCAGCACAGCCCTCCCAGCAGCCCCTCATCGTTTGCCCCGTGCCTGCTCACCCAGGAAGGGGGGCATCTCCTTCGCCCCAGGCACCTCAGGCCCTGCCCCTGTCACCCCTGCTGCCCTCAGTGAGGAGGTCATTGACCTCCTGAGGACCATCATTGTTGGGCAGTCTACCCTTTTGAATGCCATCCAGGGTGTAGAAAGGGAGGTGCACCGGAGTAATGCATACCTGGAGGGCATTCATTCGGGTCAGGCTGCCCATAAGCGATCGTTCAACGCTCTGGCCTCAGCACTGACGGCAGCAATTGTCCCTGTCTCTAGCCTCCCCCCTCCAACTTCCTCCACCCAGACCCAATCCCCTGTACCTCTGCCTATCCCAGACACACCTACA
Organism: Pleurodeles waltl; assembly: GCF_031143425.1. NCBI lineage: Eukaryota > Metazoa > Chordata > Amphibia > Caudata > Salamandridae > Pleurodeles > Pleurodeles waltl. The sequence goes on along the minus strand of NC_090440.1, from coordinate 1,320,606,159 downwards.
GACCAGCCTGCACACACCTCAACACCCAAGGGAAGCTCATCCAGACATAAGCACCACACTTCACACAAGCATTCACACAAGCAACATCCACATGCAGACACACCAACACCCACTGCCTCCCCCTCCTCATCGTCTCCTTCCTCCCTCCCTGTGACGTCTCCACTCACACTTGCATGCACAACATCTTCAGCCACTACGTCCATCACCAGCACACCCACCAGAACACTCCGCACACGTGCAGTCACCACCCCCACTACCATTTACACGTCCCCTGTGTCCTCTCCCAGTGTGTCTGTCACCCCCTCTTCCAAACCACACATACGCAGGCAGCCACCCACCCAACAGCCATCCACCTCACGACAGCCTCCAGCCCAAGCACCTGCACCCAAAGACACCAGACTTCACACTCCTACAACCACATCCTCTTCCTCCACTCCCATACCCACTTCACCTAGCCGTCCCTCTCTTTCCAAATTGATTTTCCTTTCCAAAACTTGACCTCTTTCCAACAACTCCCCCACCCCGTCCATCGAGTAAGACTGCAATCAGCACCTCAGCCACCACCAAACCAGGACCGATCAAGACACCCTCAAGGGCAACTAGTTCTAGTAGGAGCCAAGGCACGGCCAGCCCAACCCCTGGAAAAACACCCAAAGATCACCAGTGCCCGGCGCGAGATGCCAAGGACACCAGGGACCAAAATCCCTACCCTGGCTCCGGCTGGAAGTGGGGTGCCACCTGGCACACCGCCAAAGGTGGGAAAGGGCCACAGACGACCAGGGAAGGGTGGGAAGGGCAGCACGCCCGACAAGTCCGGCAGCAGGCCAGCTGCCCAGGAGGGCCCCACCAGCCCCATCCCAGGTGTGCAGGAGGGCCCCGCCAGCCACAGCCCAGCTGCCCAGGAGGGCCCCGCCAGCCACAGCCCAGCAGCCCAGGAGGGCCCCGCCAGCCACAGCCCAGCTGCCCAGAAGGGCCCCGCCAGCCACAGCCCAGCTGGGCAATGAAGGAGCGCCAGCCACAGCCCAGCTGGGCAATGAAGGAGCGCCAGCCACAGCCCAGCTGGGCAATGAAGGAGCGCCAACTCAAGCACCGCTGAACAGGGCAAGGACCGCTGAACAGGGCAAGGACCGCCAACTCAAGCACCGCTGAACAGGGCAAGGACCGCCAACTCAAGCACCGCTGAACAGGGCAAGGACCGCCAACTCAAGCACCGCTGAACAGGGCAAGGACCGCCAACTCAAGCACCGCTGAACAGGGCAAGGACCGCTGAACAGGGCAAGGACCGCCAACTCAAGCACCGCTGAACAGGGCAAGGCCCGCCAAGGCAAGCACCGCTGAACAGGGCAAGGACCGCTGAACAGGGCAAGGACCGCCAAGGCAAGCACCGCTGAACAGGGCAAGGACCGCCAAGGCAAGCACCGCTGAACAGGGCAAGGATCGCTGAACAGGGCAAGGACCGCCAACTCAAGTACCGCTGAACAGGGCAAGGACCACCAACTCAAGCACCGCTGAACAGGGCAAGGACCGCCAACTCAAGCACTGCTGAACAGGGCAAGGACCGCCAACTCAAGCACCGCTGAACAGGGCAAGGACCGCTGAGCAGGGCAAGGACCGCCAACGCAAGCACCGCTGAACAGGGCAAGGACCGCCAACTCAAGCACCGCTGAACAGGGCAAGGACCGCCAACTCAAGCACAGCTGAACAGGGCAAGGACCGCTGAACAGGGCAAGGACCGCCAACTCAAGCACCGCTGCACTGGGCCCTTCATCTCAAGCACCGCTCCCCTGGGCACCGCCGTCTCAAGCACCGCTGCACTGGGCCCTTCATCTCAAGCACCGCTCCGCTGGGCCCTTCATCTCAAGCACTGCTCCGCTGGGCCCTTCATCTCATGCACCGCTCCGCTGGGCCCTTCATCTCAAGCACCGCTCCGCTGGGCCCTTCATCTCAAGCACCGCTCCGCTGGGCCCTTCATCTCAAGCACCGCTCCGCTGGGCCCTTTATCTCAAGCACCGCTCCGCTGGGCCCTTCATCTCAAGCACTGCTCCGCTGGGCACCGCCGTCTCAAGCACTGCTGCACTGGGCCCTTCATCTCAAGCACCGCTGCACTGGGCCCTTCATCTCAAGCACCGCTGGCCCATTGGCGGAAGGGGCAGTGCTGCATCTGTGTCGGGCAGGGCTGCACGAAGCACTCTGGGCACCAGTCCCCCTCCAAAACCTGTGGACACTGTCATCCACTTGAGAGACTGTGGCTTTGCACTCCCCAGGATGGCCCAGTGGGCAACCCACCCACTGTAGAGACTTGAGAGACTGTGGCTTTGCACTCCCCAGGATGTAACAGTGGGCAAACCACCCACTGTAGAGACTTGAGAGACTGTGGCTTTGCACTCCCCAGGATGTAACAGTGGGCAACCCACCCACTGTAGAGACTTGAGAGACTGTGGCTTTGCACTCCCCAGGATGTAACAGTGGGCAAACCACCCACTGTAGAGACTTGAGAGACTGTGGCTTTGCACTCCCCAGGATGGGACAGTGGCAATGGAGGCCCCTCGTTGATCTGGCGTCATGTACTCATGTGGCTGAGGTGCCCCCCCTTCCCTTCCCCCTGAGGTGCCTGTAGTTTTTCTATCTGATGCCCCTGCAGTGTCCTTTCCGTTGGTGTCAGGTATCCTGTGTGGGCCTTGCCCATGTGATTTGGGCCCAGTGGTCCACGGACAATGACAGCTAAAATTATCGGACTTTGAATATTTATGTCTATATTAGTTAAAAATGTATGATATTTTTATATGCCGATAATACAATATATTCGACTGTTTATGATCATTTCATTTTGTCTTTGCATTCTTCCGGGGGCTTTGGGGGTTGTAACAGTGATGTATTGCTATGCATTGATGTGTGTGTTGTAGTGGGTGAGGGTGGTGGTGGGTGTGTAGCGTATGTGTGCCCGTAACATTTTCTCCTCCCCCCTCCCCTGTGTCGTAGGTGCAGTACTCACCGCAGTCTTCTGCGCCGGCGTTCGTGCTCCTGGTAGAGGAGCAGGAATACAATAGCTGGTAGGATGTGTAGTTCGGGTTCCATGCTGTCCAGATTCCTCGTGGGGTGTATGGAGGTGAGCGTTTTCCGTTTGAAATGTCTGTTTCCGCCGTGTTTATATCGGCGGGGCTACCGCCCCGGAAAAGGTGGCGGATTGGTGGGTTGTGATAGGGTGGGCGGTACATTGACTCCCGCCTGTCTGTTGGCGGTGACCGCCGCGCTGTTTGTTTGTCCCGCCGTGGCGGTCGGAGTGTTAAAGTGGCGGTCTCTGTTGCCGGTTTCCCCCAGGGTCAGAATTCCATTTTTTAAACCGCCAGCCTGTTGGCGGGTTAGCCGCCGCTTTAACACCGACCGACAGGGTTGGAATGACCCCCATAATGTCAGAAAGAGCAAGACATATCACAGCACAGAATTGGAAAGAATTACTCTCTCACATGGGCTACACTTACAGCCATGAAAGTACGAGCACAGAAACTGCCAACTAGAAATGTACTAAACATTACTCTAATACTTCCTATGGGACAGTCACCACAAAATATGACGTTGTTACTAATGCAAGGATCAGGACCACCTCCCAAACATCACTGAAATTGAAGTAAGGCTTTTACTACAAAACTTAAGAGAGGCTGTTAGACCTGGCATCCTTGGTGAGATTTTCATCCTAACTTTTTGCATTCAACCTTTCAGTTTTGCGGACTTTGTTTTTGCTAGCTTTAGGACTCTGTATATTTTACCTCTGCTAACAAGTAGCATGGCTTATACGCAAGTGGCATATTGTTAGAAATTGGGTCTCTAGTTAGCAGAGGTATTCACCTGTTGGAAAATGGGCTATTGGTAAGGGCAGGTAGGTACCTACACTTAGCAATAGGCCACTAACCTCCACTTAGGCCCAGTTAGGTCTCAGTAAATTAAAACATTACACAAAGGGAGAGTATGTGGGAGCGGGAAAGACACACACCGTACTCGACTCCCCAAACACAATACTAAATCACAAAAGAGAGTACGGGGTTCTTGTAACTATAAGTAGATCGATAGTGTGCCAATTGTGACACTAGACCAATCTTATACCTCGACTAAAGGTAAACTGTATGTGGATTATGGAGTGGTATAAGGTCTGTAGGGGGGGATTTCCTTTACGGACTAGGTGGTCTCACACACTATATAGTGTCATGCTTCATCATATGACCACCTAGCCCCACCCAGGTAGGACAGTACCACCTGGGCGGACTCGACCTCACTGTTAAAAGAACAGGGGGGAGTGCGTAAATTAATTTGATTTCTGGAAAAAGGGGATCCAGCTATGCTATGGAAATAAAAACACCTACTCAGATACCCGGGTGAGTTTAATAGAAGGTTCTGTGTGGTGTGATTAAAAGAAATGGGGAACCAGTTTGAGAACAATGACTCACAAGGTCACCTATATAAAAGAAGTAGCCGACATGTTTCTGCCCTTATAATTGAGCTATGGAGGGTCTCTGGGCATTCATCAGGGCGTTGGATCCCTGTTGCATATGCTTCTTAAGCGCTGCAGAAATAATCACAGTAGAAAAAGGGGTGAGGAAGGGCCTACCTTAACCAAGGGAATACCTGGGGAGGACCTACAGTAAATAGAATAAAAAGAATAAAACAGACCAAAATTGACGGTGAGAAGGTAATCCACAGCAAACCACAACAGACGTGACAAATTTCATGCAGAACACAGGAGTACTGGTTGCAATTATGAATACAGTCGCATCAATGCTAGCTATGCAAGGTGGACGATAGGTAAGGGCAGACAATTCCTTACCCTAATACTCGAGGCTAGTAGCCTCTGGTATCCTGGAGAGGGAGCGTCCCCTTATAGTCAGACTCTAGGGTTAGAGGGAAAAGAGCAGAAGGGAAGAACAAAGATGAAAACTAGAAAGAGGGTAGTCCAAAAAAGGATGGTAGTAACCAAGGAAAGGGTGAAGACAAAGAAGGAGGTCACTGGAGTGGGGAAAAGGGGAAAAGGGAGGAAAAAAGGACAAGAAAAGGGGGGGGTCAGAGGGGGACGATGGAGAACAAAGAAAAAAGAAAAAGAAAGAAAAAAGAAGGGGGAACAGAACCTGAGAAAGAAAAAGAAAGAAAGAGAAAAATAGACAGACATGTGGAGAATTGGAAAAGGAGAGAGGAGGGAGAAGAGAGGCTTCTTATCTGTGTCTCCAACGTTGGCCGACTCACTGCATCAAAGGTGGGCGCTCTCTGTGCGCCTATACCGACCTCTCCTTCAGGACCGCTTGAATGAAGTGGCCTGGTTGTCGGTAGCTGATATAGTGGTCTAAATTGGGTAGGATGAGCTACAGCTGCTGGCAATCACCGTCGCGGCCCGGGGGCCGGAAGGCTTCCGAACTGCCTTCGTTTCTGTCGGCCAAAAGTACACCGGCCAACCCCGGACGTGTCGGGGGCCGGAAGTGGCCTATGGCGATGGTTCTAAGTATGAAGAGAAAACCAAGGTATGACGAGATACCTTGGTTCTCTCTTCATACTTAGAACCCTCATTTTCCCCTTTTCCCCCCCTCTGGCTTTTCCCCCCTCTGGCTTTTCTGATATGTTCCCCCTCTATACCGACTAGCCTTTGTCTTCCCTCCTTCGCTCTGTTCTCCTTTCGCTTCCTTTTCCTACTTTTTTCGCCTTTCTTTACACTTTTCTTTTTCTTTTTCTTGCCACCTATTTCCCCTCTTTCACACCTCTTTACCCCTTCATCTCCTGATGTCCACTTGCTCCTCGAGCCTTGGCTTCCCCTTTATCCCCCTTTCCCCCTTCCCTTCCCCCTTCTTTCCCTCTCCTCCTTCCCTCTCTTCCTTCCACTTCTTTTCCCCCTTTTTCTTTCCTTCCCCCCCCTCACTCCATCTCTATCCCCTATCCACCCCTCCCCTCCATCTGCCTCCCCTCTCTCTCCTTCTTTCCCCCCCTCTTTTATTTTTCTTTCCTTCGGCTTCGTCTCTCCTTGTTTCTTCCTTATACCCTTTCTTTTGTTTGTTATCCCCTTCGTTTTTTTTCCCTCTCCCCCCTTTTCCTCCCCTATTAACTCAACCCCCTCTCCCCCTCCCTCCCGCCCCGCGCTCCCCGTTTCGGCTGGGCCGAACTAATGGCAGCCTCGCTTGTCGCCGGGAAACTACGTTTCCCAGCGACTCGCCTGTAGGCAGCCTGCAGTGCTGCCAGGAAACTACATTTCCCGGCAACACTCGCGGGTTGGGCGTCTCCGCCCAGCGCAAGGGATCTCCCTGAGCCACGGCCGCCCAATACGGCAGCTCTGGCGATCCCCGACGGATCATTACGCGAGGGCAGCGTCACCCATGGGCGCTCCCCATCGCCATAGGCCACTTCCGGCCCCCGACACGTCCGGGGTTGGCCGGTGTACTTTTGGCCGACAGAAACGAAGGCAGTTCGCAAGACTTCCGGCCCCCGGGCCGCGACGGTGATTGCCAGCAGCTGTAGCTCATCCTACCCAATTTAGACCACTATATCAGCTACCGACAACCAGCCCACTTCATTCAAGCGGTCCTGAAGGAGAGGTCGGTATAGGCACACAGAGAGCACCCACCTTTGATGCAGTGAGTCGGCCAATGTTGGAGACACAGATAAGAAGCCTCTCTTCTCCCTCCTCTCTCCTTTTCCAATTCTCCACATGTCTGTCTATTTTTCTCTTTCTTTCTTTTTCTTTCTCAGGTTCTGTTCCCCCTTCTTTTTTCTTTCTTTTTCTTTTTTCTTTGTTCTCCATCCTCCCCCTCTGCCCCCCCCCCCTTTTCTTGTCCTTTTTTCCTCCCTTTTCCCCTTTTCCCCACTCCAGTGACCTCCTTCTTTGTCTTCACCCTTTCCTTGGTTACTACCATCCATTTTTGGACTACCATCTTTCTAGTTTTCATCTTTGTTCTTCCCTTCTGCTCTTTTCCCTCTAACCCTAGAGTCTGACTATAAGGGGACGCTCCCTCTCCAGGATACCAGAGGCTACTAGCCTCGAGTATTAGGGTAAGGAATTGTCTGCCCTTACCTATCGCCCGCCTTGCATAGCTAGCATTGATGCGACTGTTATTCATAATTGCAACCAGTACTCCTGTGTTCTGCATGAAATTTGTCACGTCTGCTGTGGTTTGCTGTGGATTACCTTCTCACCGTCAATTTTGGTCGGTTTTATTCTTTTTATTCTATTTACTGTAGGTCCTCCCCAGGTATTCCCTTGGTTAAGGTAGGCCCTTCCTCACCCCTTTTTCTACTGTGATTATTTCTGCAGCGCTTAAGAAGCATATGCAACAGGGATCCAACGCCCTGATGAATGCCCAGAGACCCTCCATAGCTCAATTATAAGGGCAGAAACATGTCGGCTACTTCTTTTAGATAGGTGACCTTGTGAGTCATTGTTCTCACACTGGTTCCCCATTTCTTTTAATCACACCACACAGAACCTTCTATTAAACTCACCCGGGTATCTGAGTAGGTGTTTTTATTTCCATAGCATAGCTGGATCCCCTTTTTCCAGAAATCAAATTAATTTACGCACTCCCCCCTGTTCTTTTAACAGTGAGGTTGAGTCCGCCCAGGTGGTACTGTCCTACCTGGGTGGGGCTAGGTGGTCATATGATGAAGCATGACACTATATAGTGTGTGAGACCACCTAGTCCGTAAAGGAAATCCCCCCCTACATACCTTATACCACTCCATAATCCACCTACAGTTTACCTTTAGTCGAGGTATAAGATTGGTCTAGTGTCACAATTGGCACACTATCGATCTACTCAGTAAATTAAACCCAGCTCAACCCTTGGTAGCTTGGCAATGAGCGACAAGGCTTAACTGAGGAGACAGAGGTTAAAGCATTCAAATATCACAAAACAGTATTTAAATAAAACACAGGAAACAGTTTGAAAAACCCAAACCAATTTATAAAAATAGATTATATATTTATCTTTAAAATGACACAAAAACAAATAAAATCGGATAAAGGGAACCGGAGATATGAATTTTTAAAGAATTATTGTTTTTTAGCGCCTAGAAACAAAAAGCGCCAATCAGGTCATCTGGTTGCACCTCGACCGGGGCAAAGTCAAAGTTTAAGGCCGACCGCGATGGAGCCCGGCTCGGCTACAGGGCGCGGGAGGCCTCGGTCAAAAGTTTACCTTCGCACTTAGTCGTTTTTCTGAAGATTTTCTTCAGCGGGAGGAGCCTGCCAGTCCAATCCGACCTTCTGGAACTCCTCTCCGGATACGCGTCATGGGAGCCCTCGGTGGAGATTTTTACCTTCGGACTTAGTTGTTTTTTTCGAGGTGAAAATCCTTCGACTGGGGTAAACCTGGATCTTGATCCGACTTCCTTGGAGCTTTCCTCGGATACGCTGGCTGGGAGGTCCCGGTCAACTTTGGACGTTCGGACTTAGTCTCTTTTTTGGAGATTTTCTTCACTGGGACGAACCTGCAAATCAGGCTGGGTCGTGGTTGAGGAAAGCCGGCCAGCGTTGTCGCGGCGGGTCGATCCCTCTATGGAGCTTTTTTTCAAAAGTTCTCCAAACTTCTCCAAACTTCTGGATCTTCTCCCAGGTGTTCCTTTAAGGTTCTTTTGGGGTACAAAGCTCACCCCAAGGGTCCAGAAACTCTGAGATGATCCTTGGGGGTGCAGACTACAACTCCCAGAATGCACCTGGCGCAAACTCTTTTTTGGCCACTGGGCAGTGGTCAGCTGGTTGATTTCTTCAGGAATTGATGCAGGGGACTCTGGTTAGCAATTTTTCACCTGTAGCAAACAGGGAGTCCCTTCTTCAACCAGTTGAAGCTAGGCAAAGTCCTTCTTGTGGTGAAGCCCAAGTGTGCAGTCCTTCAGAGTGCAGGTTTCAGGTGCAGGCCAGGGGTCCAGCAGGGCAGTCCTTCTTCTCCTTTGGTTCTTCCTTGTTGGAATCTGATGGGGATCTGAGGTGTGGGTGCAGGTCTGCCAGTTTTATCCTTGCTCCTGGGTGAAAAACAGGGGGGTCCTGATTCTCCAATCAGGTGCAGAGTCCTTCCCCCTGTGATGACCATTTGCTGGGGAGTGTGGCAAAAATCAGCCCCAGGAGGCAACATTCCCCAAAAAGCCATCATGGCTGAAAATTATTTTTGGAGTTTACATCTGGCTGAGCCCACCCACTGGTGTGGCTACAAATCATAAACACACCCCTCTCCTAATCTAATCAAGGGGGCACCTAGTTGTCTGGGGTTGCCGGATGTGGGGGTGTTGTTGGGTTGCTCCAAATCTCCTTCTCTGCCTTTAAAGACCAGTTTGGCAGCCCTCCCCCTTCCTGCCTCACCATCTGCTGAGGGGAGATCCCATCCCACAGGCACATATCTTTGTGTGAAGCCAGGCCACTTCACACCTCATCAAGGCAGCCTGGCCAGGCTTCCAGAGGCTGACCAATCAGAGCACAGCAGCAAAAACAATGCAGGGCTGAAATTGGCAACTTTTCAGGTAAAGTTTAAAAATCTTTACCTGAACAAGTTATATTAAATCCCACAACTGGAAGTTGTGGGATTTATTAGAACAATTCATTTGATACCAAATTCTTTGTATCTGTCACTTAAGGGGACTTTTAAAATTAAAATGAAGTCTACCCATTCTAGCCTATGAAGGCCTTTCACTACAATGAGGGAAAAACAAATTTGGCTGTTTTTACCTCACCAGGGCTTATAAAACTATTTTTATAAGGTCCCTGCTTATAGTTACATGGCACCCAGCCCTAGGGTCACAAAGGGCACAACTTAGGAGTGACTTATATGTAAAAATAAGGTAGTTTAAGACTTTGGAACTACTTTTAATTTCAAAGTCGAATTTGCATATAACTTTAATTTAAAAGCAGACAGCAAGGCAGGCCTGCCTTTAAAATGACACTGGACACCTCAGCAGTGCAGCTATGGGTGCCCTGCCTATGCTGGGGTCCCTCAACCTACATACCCTACCATATACTAGGGACTTATAGGTAGGTTGACTTAGCCAATTATAATTAGCCTAATTTGCATATTGATTTTACACAGAGCACTGGCCCTGTGACTGGTAAGCAGTACCCGGGGCACAGCCAAGAGTCAGTAACCACCAGTACCTGTCCAAAAAGTGTGGTGGTGACCAGGGCAAAAAGGAGGACTTTCCTACATCACCTTTGTCTAAATAGGGAGCACAGTCCTAGTCAGGGTAAGTCAAACACAATCCAAATTATCCTGTGCCCACCCTTTGGTAGTTTGGCACAGAGCAGTCAGGCTTAACTTAGAAGGCAATGTGTAAAATATTTATGCAATAAATCATATAGTAGCACAGCGAAAACACCACAAAAAATACACTACACAGGTTCAGAAAAAGATAAGATATTTATCTGGTTAAATTAAGGTCAAAACAATAAAGATTCAATAAGCACAAGTTGAGACATCACTTTTGCAAGATTAAAAGGAGTCTTAAATCTCTGAAATCAACAGTTGTCGCTTGTTTACATGAAGTACCTGGTTTGCGTAAAAAATGACACGCACAGAGACATCAGAGGATGAGATGCATGGTAAAATAGGGTGTGCTACTGAATTTCCGGCATGGCACAGACAATGAGTTGTTTCTTTCCATGCTGCAAGAGGCTTTGCATTGATTTCTGGCGCACAGTCTTGGATCCTCACTGTGATGCAGGGATCTTTTTGATGCCCAGGGACGATGCATGGAAATCCTGGGTGTGTGGGACAAATTCACAGGAGCTGCGTCGATCGGGTATGGCGGTGCCTCAAATTTTCTGTCGCATGGAAGAGCGGCATCGATTCTTCACTCAGTATGTCGGGCTGCTTTGTTCCGGTTCAGCTGTGCGTCGATCAAGTAGGGCTGTGTGTTGAATCTCCAATCACAATGCAGGTGCTGCGTTGAATTTTCACTTGGGAAGTTGGGCTGTATTGTTCCGGTTTGGCTGTGTGGCAATTTTCTCACCGCAAGGCAGGCTGTGCAGTGTTTCCAGCAAGCTGTGTGTCAATTTTTGTCGCACAAGGAGTTCCTTGAAGAGATGAAGGGCCGTATTTATACTTTTTGGCGCACAACTGCGCAAACGCAGTTGTGCGTCAAAAGATTTAATGCCGGCTAACGCCATTCCAAAGCGCCATGCGGGCGCCTTATTTATGGAATGACGTTAGCCGGCGGAGCTGCCTGGTGTGCGTAAAAAAAAATTACTTACACCAGGCAGCGCCGGCGTAGGGGAAAATGGAGCTTGGGCACCAAAAAATGGGGCAAGTCAGGCTGAGGCAAAATTTTCGCCTCAACCCGATTAGCGCCATTTTTTTTTACTCCCAACCCCCATTGAAATGACTCCTGTCTTAGCAAAGACAGGAGTCATACCCCCTTGCCCAATGGCCATGCCCAGGGGACTTATGTCCCCTGGGCATGGTCATTGGGCATAGTGGCATGTAGGGGGGCACAAATCAGGCCCCCCTATGCCACCCAAAAAATATATATATACTTACCTGAACTTACCTTAAGTTCCCTGGGATGGGTCCCTCCATCCTTGGGCGTCCTCCTGGGGGGGGCAAGGGTGGCAGGGGGTGTCCCTGGGGGCATGGGAGGGCACCTCTGGGCTCCTTCCGAGCCCACAGGTCCCTTAACGCCTGCCCTGACCCAGGCGTTAAAAAATGACGCTAAATCGGCTGGACGTAATATTTTTTGACCCGCCCACTCCCGGGCGTAATTTTTGCCCGGGAGTGTAAATACGGCACACATGCCTCGGAGTCATTTTTTAGACGGGAACGCCTACCTTGCATATCATTAACGCAAGGAAGGTGTCCACGCTAAAAAATGACGCAAACTCCAAGATCTTTGGCGCTAGACGGGTCTAACGCCAAAGTATAAATATGGAGTTAGTTTTGCGTCGGATTTGCGTAAAAAAAAACGACGCAAATCCGGCGCAAACAGAGTATAAATATGCCCCCAAGTTTTTTGGAAAACAGGAGGCAAACTCAATCCAAGCCCTTGGACAGAACTTCTCAGTCAAGTCAGAAGGCATCATGGCATTAGGGCAACAGCAGGGCAGCAGTCCTTCTCAGCAAAGCAGTCCAGATGAGTCATTTGGGCAGCCAGGTAATTCCTCTTTACAGGTTGCAGGTTCAGGTCCAGAAGTATCTGAGTTGGTGGGGTCAGAGACTCTGTTTATATACCCAAAAATGCCTTTGAAGTGGGGGAGAATTCAAAGAGTGGTTTTGAAGTGCACAAGGTCCCCTTTCAGTAGAGGTCTGTCTGCCAAGGTCCAAGTAGGGGGTTTGGCAGTCCATTGTGTGAGGGCAGGCTAGTAGCCTTTGAAATGTAAGTGTCAGGCCCTCCACCCTTTCAGCCTAGGAAGACCCATTCAGTATGAGTGCAGGTGTGACTGAGTATCCTGTGTTTGTGATGGTCTGGGTGAAATACACTTATAAGCTGTCAACCAGCCCAGACGTTGATTGGAGACAGGCTGTAAGGCACAGGTTGATTTTGAGTGCAGAGAAATACTCACTTTTTAAAAGTGGCATTTCTAAAATACTAATATAAAATCCAACCTCACCAAAGAGCAGGATCTATTACCATTCTGGCCATACTAAATATGACCTGGTTACCCCTTTCAAATCAAAATCTACCACTCAAACAGTATAGGAGTGTAGCCCTAATGCTAGCCTATCAAAGGAGCAGGCCTCACAGTAGTGGAAAACAAATTTAGGAGTTTTCCACTACCAGGACATATAAAACACACATGTCCTGCCTTTTACCTACATAGCACCCTGCCCTATGGGCTACCAAGGGCCTACCTCAGGGGTGACATATGTAGAAAACGGGGAGTTTAAGCTTTGGCAAGTACTTTTAAATGCTAAGTCGAAGTGGCAGTGAAACTGCACACTCATGCCTGCAGCCTGAGACATGGTTAAGGGGCTACTTATGTGGGTGGCACAATCAGTGCTGCAGGCCCACTAGATGCATTTAATTTACAGGCCCTGGGCACATGTAGTACACTTTACCGGGGACTTACAAGTAAATTAAATATGCCAAATGGGTATGAGCCAATATTACTATGTCTTTAGGGAGAGAGCACATGCACTTTAGGACTGGTAGCAGTGGTAAAGTGTCCAGAGTCCTAAAGCCAGCAAAAATTAGGTCAAAAAAAGGAGAGGAGGAAGGCAAAATGTTTGGGGGTGACCCTGCAGAGAGGCCAATTCCAACACATATTTAATGTACTTGTAAGTCCCTCGTAAAGAGGTACTATATGTGTCCAGGGCCTGTAAATTAAATGCTACTAGTGGGCCTTCAGCACTCATTGTGCCATCTACTCAAGTAGCCCTTTAAACATGCCTCAGGCCTGCCATTGCTGCCTGTGTGTGCAGTTCAAACTACCATTTCAACCTGGCAAAATAAACTATTTTTTCCATGCCCAGACCCTCTATTTTAATACACATAAGCCAACCCTACTGTGGGCCCTAGACACCCCAGAGGGCAGGGTGCAGTGTATTTTAAAAGTTGAACATGCACTTTTAGGTTTTACTTGTGCTGGTAGTGAAAAATGCTTACATACATTTTTCACTACTGCAAGACCTGCCTCCCCCAGAGGGTGACATTCGATTTACCTTATTACTTTGAATAAGTGATAATTTCCAAATGGGAGCAGGTAAACAGTTCATGTTTAATAACTTTGGAATTGTAATGAAAAATTCTCTCATGTTGAAATCAGGTTTATGATTACATTTTGAAAATGTCACTTTAATAAACATGGCATTTTCCTGCACTAGCTATTTAGAGGGTCATTATGAACACGGCAGTGTTTACTGCGGGGGAACCAGCCAGGGAAAGGCTGGAGGCAAAGGGATCATGATCCGGAGGATCATTATCATTATCCTGTCGGATAATGATTTCCGCCATCGTCAGGCTGCCTATCGGCGGTAGCCTGGTGGTGGTAGAAGGCCACCTGTGGCAGTCCCCACAGCCTTCATTATTTGGCGGCTGAGACCGCCATGCCGGTGGCGGTCATTACCGCCACCACCGGCATTGCGGTCTCAGCCGCCAATGTTCATAATAAGGGCCTTAGTGTCCACAGTCTGTCACTCATTCATATGTCTAGATGTAGTTGACATTTGGGCTTTGTGTATTCCTCCTAGACAGCCACACACACTAGAGAACTCAGGTGTGCTGGTATGGGCCATCACTGGCAGGATGGGAGGGTGGGGCAGAGCACAGCCCTCCTTATACTTGTTTAAGCAGTGTCATGCTACCACACAAAGGGCTGCACATGCATCTGTAGTTATTCTAAAGCCAGGGTAGGATAGGCATGAAACATGTGTACTTCAAAGGAAAACCTCTCAAAGCAACTGAACTTCGAGCAGAAACTCTTCAGTATGACCTTTGGAAAGTCTGTCAGGAAGGACTGCTATTCCTCTGAAATGACTGCCACTCTGCAGGACTGCCCTCTGCTGGACTACTGCCTTGCTGGACTGTTGCCTTGCTGGATTGCTGCCCTGCTGCTCTCCTGCCTGAGTCAGAGGCATTTGGGCCTGCACCTGAACCAAGGAATCCCAGAGTGACTCTAAGGACTAGTCTGCTGGCCTCCTGTTCATAGCCACAGGGACATAACAGTCTACCTACCACCTGCACTAGCAATCATTTCTAGCTGAAGCAAGCCTATTATGCCCAAGTGATACCCATTAGGCCCAGGACCCTTGATTTGGCCTCAGAGATGCTAAATTGACTTTTGTGCTCTTCATGTCTGCAAAAGGCTAGTTCTCACTGAAACCTTGTCATTTGCACAGCCCGCCAACTCAAAGTTACATCAGCCTGACCCTTTGCTCTACAGCATCGACCACTTCTGGGAATGCCACCGTGAAGCTCCAGTCCACCAACTCAAAGCGACACAAGGATCTTCACGCTAAAATGACAACCATCTGCAACATCAGGCAAGCTCTTTGTGCTACATTGACGGCTGTCCAGGAAGCTTCTCTGCACCTTGTGGCCCCGTCCACCCCAAATGGGCCTCTTTGCACTGGAATAAGAAGGTAACCTTTCAGCCGGACTGACCTCATCCCTGTATCCGACCAGTGCTCCGTTGCAGTGGGTCTGAACTTGTGACTTTCTCCCAGTCTCGCCCAACCATGTAGCTTGAGTGGCGTTTTGAGATTTTTGGTACTATTTCCACCTGAATTTTTAAAATTAAATATCTGTTTCTACTGATCAGTTTTGTGTTGGTTTGGTCTTGATTTATTTACTAATTTTTGCTCTTTTCTTTCAATTGGTGTGGGATTTTTCGTGTGTTGTATTTTCACTTTATTACTGTTTAAAGTGCTTCATAAATAATTTACACATTACCACTAAGTTAAGTCTGACTGCTCTGTGCAAAACTGCCAGAGGGTTGAGCAGAGGTTAATTTAGAGTTTGCCTGTGTCTCACCCTGACAAGGATTGTGCTAGCTGCTTAAGTAGGGCTTCACCCCCTCAATCATTAACCCAATTTCTTACAGAGGTAAAAACTAACTCCCAAGAGCCCACAACTAAAATACTAAGGGATATATTCCCTAAAGTCCCTGAACATATCACATGCCAGCTACCACGTATTCCCGCCTTACACCGCTTAATAGCACAAACTAAAAAAGTCACTAGTGATACCCTTCCAGCCCGAGAAGATACTAAGATATGCAAATTCCCGAACACTCAACAACAACACATAACAAGGCACCCTTCCTCTTACATGATAACCCTAACATGATAAACATGTTAATATTTTCTACAGCAGATAACCTATTAAAACTAAGAATGGGTAAAAAATATCACTCCGCAGGTGAGTTTTGCCTAGTCCGTGCTATGCTTGGAGTACAGATTTCCCTCAACTGCACTGTGATTCTATCAGCCTTTTCATGGCAGGGTCCCACCATGAAAAGGCTGGTGGAAACTGTTCTTGTGATCAGTGTGGTGGCAGTGAACTCTGCACTGCTGTGGCTGACCACGACTTCGACCACAGTCAGCTCATTGGCAACCATGTTCCTAGTGAAGACGGCAGACCCCTGACAGTACGATGTGTTGGTCTGATCGTCAGGAGTGCTGCTTGTTACAGGTCTACTGCCTATCTCGGGGCCTATCTCTCTCCATCAATACCTCCAACACTAGTATTGCATGGTCTGTAATACCATTAAGAAGCACAAGTTGGCCCTTAAAACCCAGGGTTCTTAAGAGTAAAATATAATCGATCCGAGACGAGCTACAAAATCTACTAGAAAAACATGTATATTCTATCTTAGTCAGAAAGGATTCCCTCCAGGGATCAATAAGTGTCAAGGTTCTTTGAAAATTCTGCAGCACTTTCACATCTCTAAGTTTTAACAGTTTTTTCCTTTTTACTGAAGAGTCTATACCAGGGTCCTGAAGAAAGCTGAAGTCCCCTCCCATAATGATCTCCTCTGGAACATGCAAGAAAGAATGAAAGAGCTCCTCATAAAGCTCTGAGTTATCTTCTACAGGGCCATAAAAACTTACAAATATAATTCACCTAGAAAGCACCAAGCAGTTCACCAGCACCAACGCCCATTATGGTCACAAGCAAAGTCCCGCACTTCAGCCTCAATCCTTTTGGCCAAAACAATTGAAGTGCCCCGATTCGCCTCCTGGGCAGTTAAAAACCCCATGTAATCTGCCCAGTTTTTAAACATGGAAAATTCCAAAAGCTCTTTGGCTGTAATGTGAGTCTCTTGCAAGAGCACTAGTAATGGATCCTCAGCTCTAACTCCTCTTCCTCTCATGGTTGAGGCCGTTAGTGTTCAGAGGGACCACCTTCAATAGGCAGTCATGCCTTGACTTTGGACACTCAGGGCCTCATTACGAGTTTGGCGGTCTGACCGCCAGAAAGACCGCCATGTTGGTGGGACTTAAATTACCGCTAGGACTCTGGAGGGCAGGAAATAGTTGGTCTAACCACCAGCACTGCCAGCCCATCAACCAACCACCGAACCTTTTACAACTCACAAATCACTATGGCAGTTCTTCCAAGGTGGTCATCCAATGGCGGCATGAACCACGGCTGCCGGCGCTCACCACAGTAATACACAACACCACATTGGATGGATTCATAATCCACACAGCTAACACACATTCACACACTCGACACACCTACAAAATGCACTATAAAACACATCCCTTCACACACCACAATCCTTTATATCTACAACGCCAAATAGAAGCTGGAGCCCAAAATCAGAGACACAGTATCATAGATTAGACATCCCTCCAACTTCCACATAGCAACTATCCCACACCCCCACATCAAACCCACCACACAAAATAGCACCCCTTCACATCATTTACCAATAGTTATTTCCTCACCACACTGCCCTTACATCCCATCATCCTTTTTTGTGTTGTCCACCACCACCAGGTCACCGCAAAAACACCCCTGGTTCATAGACGACGAGTTAAGAGTCGTGGTGGATGAAATTATCAGAGTAGAGCCACGCTTATTTGGAGCCCAAGTCTAGCAGACCACAATTGCAAGGAAAATGGAAATATGGCAAAGAATAGTCAACAGGGTGAATTCCATAGGCAGCTACCGTCGCTCAAGGGATGACATTAGGAAGAGGTGAAATGACCTCAGGAGGAAGGTGAGTACCATGTAAGCCAGGCACCAGCTGGCAGTCCACAAAACTGGTGGTGGTCTCCCACCTTCATCCCCACAGTTCACATCATGGGAGGAGAAGGTCTTGCCATTCAGCATCATGAGCGCTCGACAGGAATACCAGGGGGAGTGGAGTCAGGTAAGTCACTACACTAATAAAGCCAAAATGTATTATCTTGCATATTCACTGATCACCTTTTTGCCACCTTAACAGTCAACCCACTCACCACCTCTGTGTCCAACTGTCTGAATACCCCTGTCTGGCATATCACATGTAAAGTTAACTCACCTGGGGGCATAGTATCTGTGAATGGCGTGGGTAGTACAGGGACTGACAGCACTACAACTCCTACCAGGCACTGTTCTACCACTAAAAAAAACAGAACAGTGTACCATATTGAAAATAGCATTGCATGTGAACCAAACAATGGAGTATACTCACCTGAATGGTCCACAATTGTACAGTCTGTGGGAATGACATAAATGCTATGGACATCTGCCAGTACAATACCACTAACACACAGCTACAACTGTGTCCTCTACTAAACTGTCCCTTCTACCTTCCATCACCTATAAAACTGTAGTCATCTAGGGAGATAACAATAGTATAGTCCCTTGCCATAGGACTGCTCTTGACAGGAATGCCAAGGACAGCTGCCACTGACATACCCCACACACACAGCTAAAATGTTGCTCTCTGCTACTCTGTCCCTCCTACCTCCCATCACCTATTGAACTCTACTCACCTAGGGGGATTAAACATATATGCAGTGTGAAGTTATCGGTGTAACCGGTCACATATGGCCAGGTAGAATGGTTACCCCAAATCTGATGGCCAGGTCAGTGACATTTTGCAGCTGTCTGTTAACTCAACAATGAAGTATTTCTAACTGGGAGGTACCATGAAACATAGAATGTAACAGTGCTGCCTAGACTTGAACCAATGAACAGACATACTCTGACATCCTGTAGCTATGTGACTTAAAAAGGAATTGTCTGTCTCCCAAATTTCGTCATCATAATTGAAATCAGGTGCCAATGTCATATGAAGGGATCAAGCAAAGACAATCTGTACATGGCCCAAAGCATATCTACCTGTCAAATGTGGTACTACATGTCACATAGCAATCTGTAACTGTCGGTTTAACATCTTCAACAGGTCTACCTATCACTTGTACCATGAAAAGCACTCCTGAGACAGTTACTTTCCCCCTGGATGAAGCCGTCAGTGAGGAGAGCACTCCTGGATATGTGGATGTTGAGGATGTCTCTGGACCATCTGGGCAACCTATTCAGATGACAACTGCCAGCTGCACCCTGTTCACATCGACTCCTCCAAGCCCTGTTGCATCTACATCCGAGGCAACCAGTCACCCCCAAACCTGTGTCCCAAGGACAGTAACTGCCATCATGTGCCCTCCAGTTCAGATACCAGAGTCACAACTCAAAATCGCTGATATTGATGGACCTGGCACCAATGGCAGTGGGCCAACTGTTCCAAGGACGCAGGCATGTGGTGGTAGTCTACGTGGGAGTGATGGTGTGGGCCCACGGCATGAGGCTGCTAGGGATATTTCTGGCTAGGACGCCATCTCCCAAGTCTTGGGAGCCTACCCACAATACCAAGGTGTGATGGGCCAGGTACTTGCCATGATGGGAAAGTTCATGCAGCTGCAGAGAGGCAACTACCAGGAATCCATGCAACAGTGGGAGACCCTCAATGCCCACATGGTCTCCCTAAAAGGGATGCAAAGAGACATCAACACCACCCTGAGCAGGGAACATCCATAACACCAGGCCCCTTCCATTGACCAAGTTACACCAGCCCCTTCAACATCTGTGGCAGCCAGTGGATTGGAGGCCCTGTCAGGGGAAGGACATGCTTCAGACACTCCTACCTCTGTAGCTGAAAACCCCCTCATAAGTGTGGTCATCCACCCAGACAACCAGGAGGTGCAGATATAAGACAACAATCACTGCCAGGAAGTAATCCCCAACTGATAGATTCTCTTTTTTGTGCCTCTGATGCCAGCTGTTGACTTTTCTACAACCACTTTCCATTTTCTCAGGATCGTAGGACACTGGACTTGGGACTTAAAATGTTGTGGCAGCTACTCAAATTATAACATCCACCTTGACTGATCCCTTCACTGTTAGAACATTATTTATTTGCTCACATAGATCCTGTTCTCCTGTGTACATGACAATAAACACAACTAATACACCATCAAGGTTTGATAGGCACTTTTCATGTATGTGAGTAGTTTAATCAGAAATATATTTCATGCTCGTGATTAACTCATTTTTTTTTTTTATATATTTTTATTATTATTATTCCAACAATGAAAAAGAAAAAGAAAATTACAATTGTATTCCAAGTTTGCATGATTACACAATTATTTTCATGTTCCAATGTTAACTCCTCCTTTGTACCTGCGTTTTTAACGATGCAATTACCGTTTGTATATTTATGTGAGGAATTTTGGAAACATTATGGGGCATATTTATACTCCGTTTGCGCCAAATTTGCATTGTTTTTTTCGACGCAAATTCGCCGCAAAACTAACTCCATATTTATACTTTGGCGTTAGACGCGTCTAGCGCCAAAGTTCATGGAGTTAGCGCCTCTTGTTTGCGTGAACACCTTCTTTGCGTTAATGATATGCAAGGTAGGCGTTCCCGTCTTAAAAAATGACTGAGATGCATATGCGTCGTATTTATACTACCGGGCAAAAATGACCCCCGGGAGTGAGCGGGTCGAAAAAACCCGCATTTGCGCCGGATTTTAGCGCCTGGGTCAGGGCAGGCGTTAAGGGACCTGTGGGCTCAGAATGAGCCCAGAGGTGCCCTCCCCTGCCCCCAGGGACACCCCCTGGTACCCCCCTGCCACCCTTGCCCACCCCAGGAGGACACCCAAGGATGGAGGGACCCACCCCAGGGACATTAAGGTAAGTCCAGGTAAGTATTTTTTTTTGTGGCATAGGGGGGCCTGATTTGTGCCCCCCTACATGCCACTATGCCCAATGACCATGCCCAGGGGACAGAAGCCCCCTGGGCATGGCCATTGGGCAAGGGGGCATGACTCCTGTCTTTGCTAAGACAGGAGTCATTTCAATGGGGGATGGGGCAATGGAACCGAAAAATGGAGCAAATCGGGTTGTGGCGATTTTTTTGCCTCAGCCTGACTTGCACCATTTGTGGACGCCCATACCCCATTTTCCCCCTACGCCGGCGCTGCCTGGTGTACGTCGTTTTTTTTAACGCACACCAGACAGTGCCGGCGGCTAACGCCGGCTAACGTCATTGAATAAATACGGCGCCCGCATGGTGCTTCATAATGGCGTTAGCCAGCGCTAATTTTTTTGACGCAAAACTGCGTTGGCGCAGTTTTGCGTCAAAAAGTATAAATATGGACCTATGTTCGCAGGGAGTACTATAATGGAATATAACTTAAAAAATAATGAAAAAGGGCTGAGAATAGAGAGAAAAGAGAGAGTAGTTGAGGTTGAGAAAGATCTAGGTGAATGTACGCGGGGAGGAGGGGGGGAGGAAAGGGGAGGTGCCACCCGCACCCCTCGTGAACAGACCCCCAGATAATACCTGTAGCAGTGTGACATATAATCTCAATATGGTTTCGGATCTGGACAAGCGAGGGCAATTCAATAATCATGCATGTTCAGGGGGAGGTGCCAGTGGAACGGACGTGCAGGTGGGGTTAGGCCGCCACAGTGGGGCCGTCCACGGTAGTTGGTGCATTTATGTACTTTCCCTCTTTTGATTTAATTTATTGTCAAAGAACATCTGTGTCCCGCTGTGCCCTCCATCTCGTATTCCTGCGATTCCTGTTATTACAATTATTGCTTATTGTATTGTTTCCTCACTGCGTTTTCTAGTATAGTTGACTGTGCCAACATTTCAGGTATGTTCTATGAATTATTAGATATTGCCCATCAGTTTCATTTATTCATGGGGGTAGTTTATCGTCTTTGCTTTCCAAGGTTATCACAAAGGAGTTCCAGGTTTCTACGTCCTTAACCTGGACCCCTTTGTCCTGGAGTGATTGCAGTGTTTGTGCTTCTGCTTTTGCCCAGTGTAATAGCTCGGTTTGCCACTGATAAATGCTTGGCGCGTTGGGTGCTTTCCAATGCATGGCTATTAGGCGTCTATACATCACTAGTGCTAATGCTATGCGTCTGTGTGTCTGCTTCCATCTTTTAGATCTTACCCCTATTCCTAGTAGGCATAACTCTGGGTTGGGAGACAGTGGGGTATCGGTCCACTCAGTTAACAAAGTTATTATATCATTCCATGTATGCAGAATTGGAGGGCATTCCCATGTCATATGAAAAAAGGTGGCTTCTGTGATACCGCATCTAGGGCACCTCTGTGGCGTTTGGGGAAACATGCGTGCTAGTCGGTGAGGTGATAAATATGCTTGGTGTACATAATTGAACTGGGTATAGCGGAATCGGGGGTTATGTGACACTTCATAGATCATTTTCATAGCCTGGTTCCATGCTTGCATTGGGAGCGGTTCTGAGAGTACTTGATCGTATCTATTTTTTGCTTGTTCCTGCCCATGTTTAATATGTGTTGTCAGGATTCTGTATACTCTCGATACATTTATTGGGACTACTACGTTATCTAATAGATCATGTAGTATAGGGGCCGTTTTTGGTTCACTATGCCCACAATTCCAGATTGAACGTGCTAAGTGTCGTAATGCGCCGAATACTATGAAGCTTCCTTGTCCCAGGTTATGAGCATTAGCCAGTGCCTCATATGTTAGGAGGCGCCCTTCGCCATAAATATCACCCACTGTTTGTATGCCCTTCTCGGGCCATGTGACCAGGCCTACCTCTGCTGCTATATTTCCAATTTTCGGAATGGCCAATAGTGAGATCTTGGGGGAGTACTGTGTTTTTTTGTCCCCCGCTAGTGCAAATCGTCCCCATACCCAGTAAGCTATATTCAGTAAAATGTTTTGTGTGTGCGTTGAGCCATTTCGGTTCATCAGATAATATAATATATTAGTGTGACCTAGGTCCGTGAATACGGTCTGTGTTTCTTCACTCATAGGATTTCCAAGCCATTTACATACTCATTGCAACTGGGCGGAAGCATGATATAATTCAAATCTTGGTGCCCCTAGCCCTCCCAATGTAAGTGGTTGATGTATTTTCGTTAGCGCCACTCGCCGGCGGCCATTGCCCATATTAAATCTGTTAGTATGCTGTTCAGTGGTTTGAAAAAAGAGGTGGGAAGTACCAATGGAAGCGCCATAAAGAAATACAGCAGACACAGTCATATTATCATCTTTGCTATGGCCACTCTTCCCATGGGAGAAAGTGGAAGCGAGCACCAGAAAGACAGAGAGCCCCTAACGGATCTAATCACTTGTCCCAGGTTGCCATCTTTGAGGTCCTGGGGATCGTGATACACATTTATTCCCAAATATTTAAAAGTGGTGTAACACCATTTCAGGACCCCCGGATTGGAGGTTAAACGGTGTATATCCAGTACCGGTCGCATAGGGAATAGGCAGGATTTTGACCAGTTCACTTTGAATCTGGACACCGATCTGAATTGGTGTAGCAGTCCCAATAAGTCAGGTAGAGATTCTGAGTGATTTTGTAGGAATATTAATGCGTCATCCGTGTACAGTGACACTATTCGATGTGTGTGTCCGTCCAGAATGCCCCACAACGGAGCTAATGTATGTAGCCGGGCAGCTAATGGTTCAATGGCGAGAGCGAATAGTAGTGGGGATAATGGGCAACCCTGTCTGGTGCCTCTTTCAATACTGAACTGCTCGGATATCATGTCGCCTGTCTTGACTCTCACTGTTGGTTTAGAATATAGAACCCTAACCCAGCTAACATATGTCCTTCCGAATCCCATTCAGTTAAGAGTTTCTATCAGGAAGGGCCATCCCAGTGTGTCGAACGCTTTTTCAATTTCTAGTGATACTGCTACTTGATTGTATTTGCCCTCTGGGGTATTTGCCATTAGACGTAGTAGATTCCGTATGTTGATGAAAGTGTTGCAGCCATGTAGGAAGTTGGCTCTGTATGTACTATTTCAAAGTAAGAAATAGCATGCACAGAGTCCAAGGGTTCCCCTTAGAGGTAAGATAGTGGCAAAAAGAGATAATTCGAATGCTCTATTTTGTGGTAGTGTGGTCGAGCAGTAGGCTTATCAGAGTGTAGTGTTAAGCATTTGTTGTACACACACAGGCAATAAATGAGGAACACACACTCAAAGACAATTCCAGGCCAATAGGTTTTTACATAGTAAAATATATTTTCTTAGTTTATTTTAAGAACCACAGGTTCAAGATTCACAAACAATACTTTAAATGAAATGTATTTCACTTAGGAACTTTAGGAACTTTGAATTAGCAAAATAGCATATACAGTTTTCACACAATTGGCAAATAGCTATTTTAAAACTAGACACTGCAATTTTCAACAGTTCCTGGGGGAGGTAAGTGTTTGTTAGATTTGCAGGTAAGTAAACCACCTACAGGGTTCAAAGTTGGGTCCAAGGTAGCCCACCGTTGGGGGTTCAGGGCAACCCAAAAGTTACCACACCAGCAGCTCAGGGCCGGTCAGGTGCAGAGGTCAAAGTGGTGCCCAAAACGCATAGGCTTCAATGGAGAAGGGGGTGCCCCGGTTCCAGTCTGCCAGCAGGTAAGTACCCGCGTCTTCGGAGGGCAGACCAGGGGGGTTTTGTAGGGCACTGAGGGGGGCACAAGTCAGCACAAAAAGTACACCCTCAGAGGCGCGGGGGCGGTCCGGTGCAGTGTGCAAACAGGCGTTGTGTTTGCAATAGGTTTCAATGGGAGACCAAGGGGTCTCTTCAGCGATGCAGGCAGGCAAGGGGGGGGGGGGGCTCCTCGGGGTAGCCACCACCTGGGCAAGGGAGAGGGCCACCTGGGGATCGCTCCTGCACTGGAGGTCGGATCCTTCAGGTCCTGGGGGCTGCGGGTGCAGTGTCTTTACCAGGCGTCGGGTCTTTGAAGCAGGCAGTCGCGGTCAGGGGGAGCCTCGGGATTCCCTCTGCATGCGTCGCTGTGGGGGCTCAGGGGGGTCAACTCTGGCTACTCACGGTCTTGCAGTCGCCGCGGAGTCCTCCCTGTAATGTCTGTTCTCCACAAGTCGAGCCGGGGGCGTCGGGTGCAGAGTGCAAAGTCTGACGCTTCCGGCGGGAAACGTGTGTTCTTTCAAAGTTGCTTATTTGTTGCAAAGTTGTAATCTTTGTGGAGCAGAGCCGCTGTCCTCTGGAGTTCTTGGTCCTTCTAGATGCTGGGTAGTCCTCTGAGGCTTCAGCGGTCGCTGGACCCTGTGGAACGCGTTGCTGGAGCAGTTCTTTAGAAGTGGGGAGACAGGCCGGTAGAGCTGGGGCCAAAGCAGTTGGTTTCTCCGTCTTCTATGCAGGTTTTTCAGCTCAGCCGTCCTTCTTCGTCTTAGGTTGCAGGAATCTGGTTTCCTAGGTTCTAGGGAGCCCCTATATACTGAATTTAGGGGTGTGTTTAGGTCTGGGGGTTAGTAGCCAATGGCTACTAGCCCTGAGGGTGGCTACACCCTCTTTGTGCCTCCTCCCTGAGGGGAGGGGGGCACATCCCTATCCCTATTGGGGGAATCCTCCATCTGTAAGAGGGAGGATTTCTAAAAGTCAGAGTCACCTCAGCTCAGGACACCTTAGGGGCTGTCCTGACTGGCCAGTGACTCCTCCTTGTTTTTCTCATTATCTCCTCCGGTCTTGCCGCCAAAAGTGGGGCCGTGGCCGGAGAGGGCAGGCAACTCCACTAGCTGGAGTGCCCTGGGGTGCTGTAACAAAGGGGGTGAGCCTTTGAGGCTCACCACCAGGTGTTACAGTTCCTGCAGGGGGAGGTGAGAAGCACCTCCACCCAGTACAGGCTTTGTTACTAGCCACAGAGTGACAAAGGCACTCTCCCCATGTGGCCAGCAACATGTCTGGTGTGTGGCAGGCTGCTAAAACTAGTCAGCCCACACTGGTAGTCGGTTAAGGTTTCAGGGGTCATCTCTAAGATGCCCTCTGGGGTGTATTTTACAATAAAATGTACACTGGCATCAGTGTGCATTTATTGTGCTGAGAAGTTTGATATCAAACTTCACAGTTTTCAGTGTAGCCATTATGGTGCTGTGGAGTTCGTGCATGACAGACTCCCAGACCATATACTCTTATGGCTACCCTGCACTTACAATGTCTAAGGTTTTGCTTAGACACTGTAGGGGCATAGTGCTCATGCACTTATGCCCTCACCTATGGTATAGTGCACCCTGCCTTAGGGCTCTAAGGCCTGCTAGAGGGGTGACTTATCTATACCTATAGGCAGTGTGAGGTTGGCATGG
This sequence comes from Pleurodeles waltl, assembly GCF_031143425.1. NCBI lineage: Eukaryota > Metazoa > Chordata > Amphibia > Caudata > Salamandridae > Pleurodeles > Pleurodeles waltl. Next base: position 1,320,580,156 of record NC_090440.1, on the reverse strand, counting down.
CACCCTGAGGGGAGTGCCATGTCGACTTAGTCATTTTATCCCCACTAGCACACACAAGCTGGCAAGCAGTGTGTCTGTGCTGAGTGAGGGGTCCCCAGGGTGGCATAAGACATGCTGCAGCCCTTAGAGACCTTCCCTGGCATCAGGGCCCTTGGTACCAGAGATACCAGTTACAAGGGATTTACCTGGATGCCAGGTTGTGCCAATTGTGGAAACAAAAGTACAGGTTAGGGAAAGAACACTGGTGCTGGGGCATGGTTAGCAGGCCTCAGCATACTTTCAAATCATAACTTGGCATCAGCAAAGGCAAAAAGTCAGGGGGTAATCATGCCAAGGAGGCATTTCCTTACAGGCCAGGTATGAAACCGGACTGGTCTTGATGGACCAGGTCCGGCAACCATGGGAGCAGGCGGTTTGCTAAGATTATACCGAGCAATTTACAGTCTGTGTTCAACAACGGCAATGGCCTGTATGAGCGAACATCTAATGGATCTCAACCTGGTTTAGGTAGCACTGCTATCAGCGCCTCTCGTAGGGTGTCAGGTAATTGACCGCGTTTTAAGGCCTCAGATAGCATTTGTAGGTATGGGGTTAATGTTTGTGTCGAGAATGTGCTGTAATACTCTATGGGAATGCCATCGCTGCCTGGTGCTTTGCCATGTGCTAGTTGTTGCAAAGCTTGTTGTATCTCTGCGAGATCTATCGTTTTTTCTAGATCCCCCACCTGTGTGACAGTTAGGCGATTTAATTTGATCCCACTGAAGAACTCATTTAACTGTTCTGTTGAGGGGGGGGGTGGAGCCTTGTAGAATGTGCTGTAATACTCTCCGAAGGCGCTATTTATTTCCGCTTGGGTATTTACTATTATCCCTGTGTCAAGGTGTAGGAGGCTGGCCTGGCTTGTAGTGGGTACCAGACAACTTACACCTTGTGCCAGGTCCAGTTATCACTTATTAGTGTAGAAGAGGTGTTTCTAGCAGCTTAGGCTGATAGAAGGTAGCTATAGCAGAGCAGCTTAGGCTGAACTAGGAGACATGCAAAGCTCCTACTATACCACTGGTGTCATATGCACAATATCATAAGAAAACACAATACACAGATATACTAAAAATAAAGGTACTTTATTTTTTATGACAATATGCCAAAAGTATCTCAGTGAGTACCCTCAGTATGAGGATGCCAAATATACACAAGATATATGTACACAATACCAAAAATATGCAGTAATAGCAAAAGGAAGTAATGCAAGCAGTGTAAAGTTACAATAGATTGCAATAGGAGTACATAGGTATAGGGGCAACACAAACCATATACTCCAAAAGTGGAATGCGAACCACGAATGGACCCAAAACCTATGTGAGTTTGTAGAGGGTCACTGGGACTGTAAGAAAACAGTGAGGGTTAGAAAAATAGCCCACCCCAAGACCCTGTAAGGTAGGTGTAAAGTGCACCTACAACCCCCAGAGAGCACAGAAGTCCAGATAGGGGGATTCTGCAAGGAAAACCAACACCAGCAATGCAACAACACTGGATTTCCAGACCTGAGTACCTGTAAGTCAAGGGGACCAAGTCCAAGAGTCGTGACAGTGTCGAGAGTGGGCAGGAGCCCAGCTAAATGCCAGCTGAGGGTGCAAGGAAGCTGCCACCGGATGGAAGAAGCTTGGTGTTTTGCAAGAACGAAGAGGACTAGGAACCTCCCCTTTGGAGGATGGATGTCCCACGTCGTGAAGAAGCATGCAGAGGTATTCTCACGCAGAAAGACCGCAAACAAGCCTTGCTATCTGCAAGAGTCGCAGTTAGGGTTTTTGGATGCTGCTGTGGCCCAAGAGGGACCAGGATGTCGCCACTTGGATGAGAAGACAGAGGGGGCATCCAGCAAGTTAGGAAGCCCTCACAGAAGCAGGCAGCACCCACAGAAGTACCGGAACAGGCACTTAGAAGAGGAGTGAACTGGAGTCCACCCAAAGTCAGAAAAGGGAGTCCCACGATGCCGGAGGACAACTCAGAAGGTAGTGCACTGCAGGTTAGAGTGTTGGGGACCCAGGCTTGGATGTGCATGAAGGAAATCCTGGAACAGTGCACAGGAGCCGGAGCAACTGCAAATCACACAGTACCCAGCAATGCAGTCTAGCATGGGGAGGCAAGGACTTACCTCCCCCAAACTTGGACTGAAGAGTCACTGGACTGTGGGAGTCACTTGGACAGAGTTGCTGAGTTCCAGGGACCACGCTCCTCGTGCTGAGAGGGGACCCAGAGGACCGGTGATGCAGTCTTTTGTTGCCAGCGGTTGCAGGGAGAAGATTCCGTCGACCCACTGGAGATTTCTTCAGAGTTCCTGGTGCAAGAAGGAGGCAGGCTACCCCCACAGCATGCACCACCAGGAAATAGGCGAGAAAGCCGGCAGGATGAAGCGATACATGGTTGCAGTAGTCGTCTTTGCTACTTTGTTGCGGTTTTGCAGGCGTCCTGAGCAGTCAGCGGTCGATCCTTTGGCAGAAGGTGAAGAGGGAGATGCAGAGGAACTCTGGGGAGCTCTTGCATTCGGTATCTGAAGAATTCCCCAAAGCAGAGACCCTAAATAGCCAGAAAAGGAGGTTTGGCTACCTAGGAAGGAGGATAGGCTAGTAAGAAAGGTAAGAGCCTATCAGAAGGAGTCTCTGATGTCACCTGATGGCACTGGCCACTCAGAGCAGTCCAGTGTGCCAGCAACACCTCAGTTTCCAAGATGGCAGAGGTCTGGGGCACACTGGAGGAGCTCTGGGCACCTCCCCTGGGAGGTACAGGTCAGGGGAGTGGTCACTCCCCTTTCCTTTGTCCAGTTTCGCGCCAGAGCAGGGCTGGGGGATCCCTAAACCGGTGTAGACTGGCTTACGCAGAGATGGGCAGCATCTGTGCCCATCAAAGCATTTCCAGAGGCTGGGGGAGGCTACTCCTCCCCAGCCATCACACCTATTTCCAAAGGGAGAGGGTGTCACCCCCTCTCTCAGAGGAAATCCTTTGTTCTGCCTTCCTGGGCCAGGGCTGCCTGAACCCCAGGAGGGCAGAAAACTGTCTGAGGGGTTGGCAGCAGCAGCAGCTGCAGTGGAGACCCCGGAAAGGCAGTTTGGCAGTACCTGGGTTCTGTGCTAGAGACCCGGGGGATCATGGAATTGTCTCCCCAATACCAGAATGGCATTGGGGTGACAATTCCATGATCTTAGACATGTTACATGGCCATGTTCGGAGTTACCATTGTGATGCTGTACATAGGTAGTGACCTATGTACAGTGCACATTTGTAATGGTGTCCCCGCACTCACAAAGTCCGGGGAATTTGTCCTGAACGATGTGGGGGCACCTTGGCTAGTGCCAGGGTGCCCACACACTAAGTAACTTTGCACCCAACCTTCACCAGGTGAAGGTTAGACATATAGGTGACTTATAAGTTACTTAAGTGCAGTGGTAAATGGCTGTGAAATAACGTGGACGTTATTTCACTCAGGCTGCACTGGCAGGCCTGTGTAAGAATTGTCAGATCTCCCTATGGGTGGCAAAAGAAATGCTGCAGCCCATAGGGATCTCCTGGAACCCCAATACCCTTTGTACCTCAGTACAATATACTAGGGAATTATATGGGTGTACCAGTATGCCAATGTGAATTGGTGAAATTGGTCACTAGCCTGTTAGTGACAATTTGGAAAGCAGAGAGAGCATAACCACTGAGGTTCTGGTTAGCAGAGCCTCAGTGACACAGTTAGGCATCACACAGGAAACACATACATATAGGCCACAAACTTATGAGCACTGGGGTCCTGGCTAGCAGGGTCCCAGTGACACATAACAAACATACTGACAACATAGGGTTTTCACTATGAGCACTGGGCCCTGACTAGCAGGATCCCAGTGAGACAGCGAAAACACTCTCACATATACTCACAAACAGGCCAAAAGTTGGGGTAACAAGGCTAGAAAGAGGCTACTTTCTTACACAAGGCGGATGGCCCCTATAGGGGAATTCCGTTGTTCGTTCTTCAGCAGCCATGCCAGAAGTCTACCTGATCTATCACCTTCCGCATGTGTATGGGCCAAGAAATGGCGGTAGTCGTATTGTCTGAGGCACCGATCTGCCTAGTTCCATTCTGTTCGTAGTCTAGTGAGCTCTGCCTCCACAATTGTGCCCTCTGCTTGTTTGCATTCTGCAGTGCGAACGTCCTGTTCCCGCTGGCGGAGCTCTTGCGTCAGTGTTTGTCGTATTCCCACTGTCATCGATATACATGTGCCTCTTATAACCGCCTTGTGTGTATCCCATTCATTTGCTCTAGAGCTCGTTGTCCCGTTATTTAGGGTGAAATATGAGGCAATGTGAGTAGCTATTTCTTTTCTGAATGGGGGATCTTGCAGTAATCGTGGTTGGAGACGCTAGGTTGGAATGCAAGCGCGTGGCCTGCCCCATCTAATGTGAACAATAAGTGGACAATGGTCTGAGATTACCTTTGCAGTGTATTCTGCGCCCGTGATTCTGTGTGTCAGATCCTGTGAGCTAAGTATTAAATCTATACAGGTATGTAATAAATGTACGGGGGAGTGGTACGTGTATTCCCTTTCTTGAGGGTGCAGATGTCTCCATACGTCTATCAGGCGACGGACTGTTATCCATGATTGTAGCATCTGTGAATTTTTCCTTACTGGGCGGCTACTAATGGGGGGTGTGATCTATCCATATCTACTTGTGGGACGCAATTCATTTACCCCTCCCCAAATACTGGTTGAGGTTAAGTCATTTGATAGGTGTGAGATCGTATTTCGTAGGAATTCGCCCTGTTTGACATTCGGGACGTATATCCCATTAATTACTAGCGTTTCGCCATCCAGCGAGCCTACTATTTGTATAAACCTGCCTTCTTTATCCATTGTGCTGCGTTTTACTGTGTATGGGACCCCTGGTGCTATCCAAATCAGTACTCCTCTTGCGAAGGTCGATATCCCTGAACCATATATTAGTCCCGCCCATTTCTTCTCTATCTGTTTGATATCTTCCGGTGTGACATGCGTTTCTTGCAGTATGGCTATGTGTATGTGGTGGCGTTTTAAGTATGCGTATATCCATTACGTTTAGACATTCCTGCCATACCTTTCACATTCCAAGTTAGTATGTTATATATAGGCTCCTTGTGCATTGTATTGTGTGGTATTGTCTCTTCCCATCAGTCTCGCTTGAGGAGCCACAGGTCCAATCTCCCCACCTCCACCATAACTCTCCCTCAAGTGCATGCCCCCCACCACCTCCTCCCAGCACCCCGACCCCAGCGCAGAATAATACCGACCTTAGAAAAGTGGGATAGGCCCCGATAGAGTAAGAAAAGAGTAAGAAAATCAACAAAAAAGGATATTTTGGGCAATGCCCAACTTTAAACGGTGTGGCACAACTGTTGCCTAAACTAGAGTCTGTACAGTTCAGTTCCATTCGGGTACCGTTCAGGTGGTGGGGGACGTGGATTAATGGAGGTCGGGCACCTTATCAGCCCACCACCATGATGGTTTTTTCCCTGCGTAGTCCTGGATATGATTGTTTCATCCAACACTAGTTTCCCGCGACCTACAGAATCAGCACCGGGTCGAGGCTTATCGTGGAATTACCATATTTGTCCGTTTCCGCATACTTGGAGGGGGGAGACCTCGACCCCGATTGTTTCAGGGCTAACGAGCTCACTCAGGACAACTTCTGTGAATCTTCAAATTTCATCTGCCAGGTGCGGAGTGAGGTCGGGCCATCCAGCAAGTGGGAGAGGGAGGAACTGGAGCCACTGCGTAGTGAGCCGCTGTTGTTTATGTCTGCTTCGCTTTTAGTGTCTGATAGCGATCGTGCAAATGTACTAGTGTCTCTTAAGGTTTTCGCCTGGTCGGCCGCCATCTGTGACATTGTTGGACGCGTTGTAGTATTTTTCTTTTTCTTTCTCTTGGAGCTGGGAGTGATCCATTCCTCTTTTGCTATGTCATCATTGGATGGTTCAACCAGACCCTTGGCATGTATCCACGTCCATGCATCTTCCAGAGTGGGGAACATAAGAGTCTTTTCGTCCACTATTATTTGGAGGTGAGCTGGGAACATAAGTGAGTAAGTGATTTTGTGCTCACGCAGTAGTTGTTTAATTTTGACATATGATGCTCTTTTACACTGTACTTACATTGTGTAGTCTGGATAGGCAGTTACGTTGCTGTTTTCTAGACTGACTGTGCTTGAGCTTCTGAAATGTTGGAGGACTAGATCTCTGTCTCTGTAATTTAGGAACCGCGCTGTCAGAGGTCGAGGTGGAGCGCCTGGAATCTACCAGGAATTCTGTGTGCTCTTTCTATCACTGGTGCTTTGGTGGAGTCTTGTACCTTCATTCTGTTTTTCAGCCAGTTCTCTGAAAATTCCTCAGCATTGGGTGATTCTGTTCGTTCTGGTATTCCCAGGGATCTGATGGTATTACGTCTGGAGCGACCCTCCGCGTCCTCGGCCCTGCGTTGTAGTTGCATCAGTTCCATTTCCATTTGTTGAATTTTAGTTCTCATACTTGCGACCTCCGGTTGGACAGTTTTTAGTGCTAATTCTGTGTTGTTGACCCTGTCCGTTAGCTTGCCATGGTCTGCACGGAGTAGTGTGACCTCGATGACCGCAGCATCGATTTTACCCTCAAGTGAGGACTTGGTATCCATTATTGCTTGCAAGAGTTTATCAAATTGCAGAGAGTGGGTACGCAGTGTTTCGCTCACCTGACGGAGTGTTGTGATTTGCGTGTCGGAGTCACTTACGGTGGGTGGGATGCCACCGTCCATGTGGTTCCCCGGTTTGGGCTGTTTTGGCTTGACCATTGTGTCCTACGGCAGTAGTCACTGCTGATCTGCTCGTTGAGGCTGTTTTTGGTTGGGATTGCCAGAGGGACGCAGAGCGCCCTGGTGATTTAAAGACACTCACAACTGAGTGACTCCGTAGGTGCAAGCTACCAGGGGAGCTGTGCGTGCCTCTATGGTTGTACCTCCCCCAAAAGCTCCAGAGATCTTGTCTCCATTTGGCGACATTATTGAGGAGACTCTTGTTCCACTGTGATGTTTGGTGTGAACTTGTTTTGCCGGTGGTGTGGGGGGGGGTTGGAGAGCACTCCACCGTTGTTATCGGGGTTCTAAGGAGCCATTGCCAAAATGTGCATCGTTTAGGCGGTCATTCTGACTTTGGCGGCCAGCCCAGCGGGAAACCCCCTTCCATGACTGTGTCCCTCCGAATAGCCTAACAGATTGGTGGAAATTGTCATCAGCTGGACCCTTATCACATACCTATACCATGCCCACCCAGTCACTATACCACATAATACAGACAAAGGACAATACAACAGTCCCTAGTTGGAGAAACAGCCACTTACAATGGTCAAGCCTCTGTAGGCATGTTAATCACCTATGTCAGTGTTGACACACATGCACAGTAGCCTGCAATGAGGGAACAAAATGGCAGCTACATACAAGTCAAACAGGATCATCGTCAATACAATGTGAAGTTGAGTAAATGGATTGCACAGGATGACGTGTCAAAGATACATGATCACACTCATGACACCATTGGAATCACTTACCATGGCAAACAGGTCCATTGTGTAGCACAGATCTCTGCCATCCCACTGTCCTTACAGCCTGGGCGGGAAACTCATACACCCTAATAATATGTCACAAGGTACCTGAATCAGTCCATGCCCACCTCGCATGTCAGACCAGGTAAAACCACCTGCCATTGACACAACCCAGAAATGTCCACATGAAAATGGCAGTGTAAAGAGACCTGGAAGGAAAAAGTGGTAAACAAGGAGTTTAGATAGGTAAAAGCTTACATGAGCTTGAAAAACGTGTTCCAAAATGTTGGCATTTCTCAGATTGTGCATTTTGACTGCCCCAAACGAAGGAGATCCTCATGTGAGTCACAACTACAAGTCTAAACTTGCCTGAAAATTTGAGCTGTATACTGCAAAGCATCAAATTACCTTTCTGATGGTCACACAGAGACCCTTCTCAACCAATCCTAACCTCGCCTCAACCCCACAGAGCGAGTGAATTAACAGACCATCACATACTTACACTCAGATGAAGTACTGAGTCCCCTGTAGGGAATTGTGACATGTGTGCAAACATGAGTCCAGGGCATCAACACATTTGGCAGCAAACATAGCATACAAACACACATGACATATGTAATGTACCAACCAGCTAAGCCCTCTCTGGGTACTGTCGTGTCATCAGCTGTGGGATAGCACTGTACTGCATGATGATGGCATCATGGACTCAACCTCTGTAGCGTGCACATACTTGGGAAATGGAGAGGTCTGCCAAACAGACTACTTGGACATTTATGAAGTGGAAGCTCTTCCTGTTCCGATAGACATGTTCATTGTCATGTGGGGGAACAAAGGCTACATGTGTACCATCAATGACTCCCACTACATGTGGCTTGTGTGACAAACCATATTACTCTGCCTTCACATGAGCAAAATCCTCATGTTGTGGAAATCAAATGTAGCTGTCCAGGTGTTTCAACACTGCAGACAGTACATCCTTCAAGACCAGACTGAACATAGGCTGGGACATCCCAGCAGTTAGGGCCACTGTATTTTGGAAGGAGCCTGTGGCCAGGAAGTGCAGCACTGACATGACTTGTACAATGGGTGATATGCTATCTGGATGGCTGATGGCAGGCATCAGATCTGGCTCCAACTGACAACAGAAATCCTTGATTGTCTGCCTATCCAGGCGGTAAATCTGTATGACATGTCCATACTCCATAGTCTGCAAATCTGCTAGTGGATGGTACACAGGAAGTTGTCTGACATTTCTCATTCCAGGCTAACTATGAGAGAGAAAATATTAAGGTATGTCTCTCATTGTGTCACTTGTAAGTGACACTACATATGTCACATAAAAATGTGACATGCCATTTGATACAGTGATAACATGATGCACAGCATATACCAATCGTAAAAGTGCCACATTAGTTACGTCATCCCCTTGCCTCAATTAAGATATGTATATATAAACTGATGCATCAGCTAGACTATGTGATACTGACATCAAACAATGCCTATAATTAAAAGCCCAAAAAACATTTTTCCCCATCACCAAGAGGGCGGTGACTGTGCCACCAAATATTTCTGAGACTTAGCAGGACAACATGACAACATGTTCCTTATATCAGGAGAAATATACATCGTTGGACAATGCTAGCACTGAAGATGATGTGGTAGAAATGTTTCCCACATTGTGATGCATCAAAAGATAACTTTCCAAACTGTCAAAAGGCTTTAAAATGAGGACTGCCTACCTACTACACTGGACAATAGGAAACTACCACAATCACCAGCGGAAGTCGTCAAAGTCGTCATGGAGATAGGTGGATGTTACCATGGAAGACATTACCTTTGGATTACATTGCTGCCTGTGGCGGTCCTGGGCCAATGGGAGTGTCTGCTGGTGGTCACGGACCTGTACGTGGTGGATGTGACAGCCATCTCCTGATTAATCTCTCACTTGACTCATGAAACTGATGCAGCAAGACCTTCACAACCTGAGCTACTTTGTACTGCCTCTTGGAGCAATCATTCCACGTCCTACAGGTGATAGGGCCCCTGCCTTCTCACCAGAAGAGCGAATATGTTTCTGTTGCTCTACTAAGCTTTCATTTAGTTAGCCTAGACTTATGGGCAATACGTCACAATGCTTCCTTAAAACCCAGTAGGTACTATCAGTGTGCTTAAATGGTTGAGTTCTTGGGCATACACCTATTTGAAGGGACAGGTTTGGAGTCCTGAGACATTGTGGAAAGTGTGCAATGAGTGTTCCCTGACCCACTTTGTGACTGTTATACATGGTTAGCTGAGGTGTCATGACAGCCATCACCAGGTAAATCCCATCATCAGATGTGCTTGATGTGTGGTCATATGTTCTAACATGACAGCAGGATGTGCTGATGCATGTTGTTTGCAGGTTTCTCACTATACCTGTGCCCTTTCTGTATCTGCGCATACATCTGTGGCCACATCTGGCATTGTTGTAGTGTTGTACTGAAGCCAGCTACATACACTCTACGGCCGTAAGCTCTGCACATTGACAGCCATTGGAAATTGGCTATGAGATACATGCAGCTTTGTGATGCATCTAACCTTTTGGGACATGGTATTTTGTGTTGATTTTTGTGGTCTGCAAGCATAGAATGTTGCCTTTCAATTGCCACTTTCTGTAAATATTAACATTTGGACTGTTAGTGTATAGCTTCTGCACTGCAAGTGTGAACCTGTAGCCACACCCTGTATCCATAAACAGCATGTGAAGGTTCAAAATCACGCCTCACTACTAAGGTTCATCAACTTCAGCCTATGCCCATTGTATACCATTGACGTGTCATTGGGGGCTTGGTGGAGAGCTGTGACAGATGTGCTCATTACAACTATGACCATTTGAGTTAATTATCCTTGACAGGTCCCATGAGCACGCGGCCCTGTTGGCTCCTTAGTCCAGCTCTGATACGTACTGTGCATGCTCCTAGTTTATTGTGCATTGAACTTCTGCAAGCTGTGTGTTATTAACTGTGAACTGATGTTCCATGATGTTTGACCCAGTGTTTTGGACATGATGTGGGATGTGTCAAATGCAAGGCTAGGTTTATCTTTCTTTGACATAGTTTTTGTGTGCACACATGTTTTGGAAGTATATTTCAAAATATTTTGACTGACACAAAGAACCCCACTTCCTGAAGTAGCATGTGGGTGCCTGTCTATGTGCATAGGTGAACACATGTAGAAGCTTGCATCTTTGTGTGCACAATGTGTGACTCCCTTGTATGTTGTCCTTGCAATATGGGTCTGTCTGTAGCCTGTCTGTGACCTGTGGGGACCATATGCAACTTGTGATCATCAGGGGTTGTGGATGTATGTGTGCTTTGTTTTCTGTTTGGTGTAGCTGTCACTTACCATTTTGTGTGATATGTTAAATTGTGTTCCTGGTCAATGTCATGTGGATTTCTCATGTCACACAAAACACACTGCTCTAGTAACTGGTCCATGCAGGGGCTGAGTTGGTGGTTGTGATGGGTACCCTTGTGGGGAGTGTTAGCAGTAATGTCCCCCTATCGAATGTCTGCTATGTGCCATAGATGGACAGGATGGTCAAGACAGGGTGTTATTGGCTTGTTGGACGGACTTGTAGTTAACTCTGCCTGTTCTTGTGTGGGACTTGTAGATGTGATTTTCTTTCTTGTCTTTGGCATCCATGCAGGTCAATGCCCATCAGAAGAAGCAGATTTGGCGTGCCATCACCAAGAAGATGCAGACCCTGGGGGGGTTCACAGCTGGCAGAGCGCCCACTGTCATAAGAGGTGAGAGCACCTGAGACTCTGGACCTAGAAGATAGCAGAGGTCCAGCTGGGGCTGTCATCCCAATGAGGACGGGGTACCCGTCGGACCATGAGTCCCCTAATGGCCTGCATTTTGGTGGTGGCCTACCCTGATTTGGATGGGCATTTGAGGGCAGCACAGCAGCCACAAGGGGGTAAGTACAGATATAACTCATGTTTGCTCCTTTACCAAGTGATTGAGTGATGGACAGAATGCTAGCTCTGACAATGTAGGAAGTGTCATGTGTCACAGATCTTCTGTGCTCCCAGTGGTGTACACAGGTCATGTATTGGCAACAGGTGTGCATATTCATTTTGTTTTGAGACGTGGTATTTAACTATGGGGACTCCACAGTCTTATAGCACAGTATGGAGAAACATATGGCTGTATTTAGTGTTCTAGTATTCTGCTAGTACTAACCTGGTGGTTGTCAGTTCCCACCAACAGATCACTCCTCTCTAATGTCACAGTAGACTGGTGGGTAAGTTCTTGCTCTCTGTCCTTTGCTATGTATCAGGGAGTATTCCTATGTGTGATATTAAGTCAGGCAGGGGAAAGTCATCTCCAGTGTTTGTCGGTTTCTGATGTGCCACAGCATTGTGTGATGCAGTGGTGTCCATCAAATATGTCTCATGACATACATAGCTAACACCTTCTCACATGTTGCAAGGTAATTCCCCTTGGTAAGTGAGGAATGTACATTGACATGTGTGATGTCCCATCAGAGCTGACAATATGCATGTTGGATACCAGTAGGCATATGCTACATTTCCACTGGTACACATATGGTGGTATCAGATGTAAGAATGTGATTGCCATGCTGATGTCCTGATAGCAGACTCTTGTCACATTTTTGTAGGTATGATACATAGGCAATGGTTGTCCACTCACACCTATAGCCCAGACAGTACTTTGTCAACATCATGTGTATTTTGAAAACAGAATTCATGCATCACTGTTGGAATTTGCCATGCATACCTGCTGTAGCTATGACACATGAGGCCAGGGTGTTTAGGAATTTCATGTTTGACAATAATATTATTTGGTGCAGTTGTGGTAGTTGATAAACACCTGTGTGTAGGCTGGTAAATGTGACCTGACTGTTGGCTTGCATCATGGTTGGTGTACCAGTTATGTTAGCATCACTTATGCTTTGCCTCTGGGAATCCTCCCCAGACAGATGCCATGCTTGTCATGCCCGATGTGTGGGTAGTTACGTTGCTTCTCATTCTGTGACAAATTAGTTTACTCATGTTAGTTTTTGCAAGGTCTGTCTCCCTCCTTCCTGCACAGTACAGGAGTCTATTTGATACATACACTAAATAGTAAACTAAATGTGTGCGGGACATTGGTGTGAGCTTACTTGGTCCTTACATGACCATTATCCTAGATACTTTTTACCTGGGTCCATTGTAATTCCTTACTACATCACAATTGGTGCATGTGTGTATGACATGTGTACTACCTCCTTGACTAACATTTGGCAAGTGTGACATGTTGACATGTCATACGATGGTATGTGTCCATAGTGATATTGTTGGATCTCTGTCACTTGATGGAGGTATGGCTTGTTTGTATCGGGGTTGCCTGCCTTTACTTTGCAACATATTTTATTGCCTGGTATATGACAACAAGGAAAGGTATTTGGGTTGTAATGATTGGGTCTGTGCATTTGGTAAGCTACCTTACAATGTGAATCCATTGCTTGTTGACTGCTTGACTATGTTGTTCTGATTTTGGCACCTGTATTGGGTGGAACAGTCACCTAGTCATGGTATGATTAGTGTGTTTGGTCAACTTCATTCCTGGTATTTTAGCGTTCTGTGAGCTTGCTTTGCTCGTGCTTTACAGTTGTAAAATTGAGGGACATGCGTTGTATTGTATTGTTACATGATGTTGGCACTTTGCTGGAACTTCCTGTGGAAGGTCAGTTGACATAATGGTATGTGATTTCTTTCAGATGAGTGATGGAAGTGTTATCATGTGTATGTTTTGAGCCTACTTCAATATCACTTTTCAGCATCAGCACCGGCAGGCAAAGGAGATGGGGCACAGCCAAGTGGGGAAGCTTCTGGCCACAGGACCTCTAGTCATGACACCACAGACACCGAGGGTGAGGGCAGTGCCACGGGGGAGACTGGATATGCCACATCTTCAACTGAGTCCTCCGCCAGTGGCCACTCCCTAGTGGTGGCAGACCCATGAAGGATCACTGCAGTACCATCTCCGTCCCCCACCCCTGTTCTATCACCACTCTCTCTGTAGCTCCCCACCCAGTTGTCCGTGCCCGCTCATCCAAGAGGGTGGAGACTCCTTTGCCGCAGGCACCTCTGTCCCAGCCTCTGTCCCCCCTGCTGCCCTCAGTGAGGAGGCTATTGACCTTCTGAGAGGCATCTCTGTGGGTCAGTCCACCATCATGAATGCCATCTTGGGACTGGCAACCCAAGTCCAACAAAGCAATTACCTTCCTGGAGGGCATTCACAGTGCAATGCTTGGCCTACAGAGATCTTTTCAGGCTCTGGACTCCACACTGATGGCAGCCAGTCTCCCTTTGTCTACCGTCTCCGCCCACCTTCCTCTTCCTGTCCAAACCCCTATTCCCCAACCCAGCCAAAGCACACAAACAGACTTGCATGCATCCACCTAATAAGACAAGGGAAGTGCACACAAACATAAGCACCACAAAACACATCACTGACACACACACAAACAATATCCATCAGCAGACACAGCAACAGTCACAACTTGCCCTGACACACCCATCACCCCCAGCAACACAGACACCACACCTGGCACCTACAGACACCACACCAGCATTCACTGATCCAGCCACCACAAAGAAACCACCCCAGCAGCCCTCAGACAGCCACCCTGTCACCAGACGGGCTGACACTACAACCACTGACACGCCTTCATGCAGCACATCCACCATACCTGCAGTCACCACCCCAACAGACAGCCACCCACCCACCACAGCCTCTCCCGGAACCCCCCTCAGCCCAAGACACATAATCGCCCTCACTCACCCACCCACCCAACAGACACCCACCACACACACAACCAGACCTCCCACAAACATGCACCCAAGACAGTCACACCAACACGTCATACAACCACTCCCTCACCCAACCCCCCTTCTGATGACTGTTCCCATGTGTCCCTCTTGCCCTGCCACCCTCCAATACCTCCTTGAGGTGCTTGCCTGCCCCCCTTCATGCCCCTACATGTGGAGGTTACATGGCAGTCAGGAGTCAAATTGGAGCACCATTTTCTGCCTTTGGTGCAAAAAAGTGGGACTTATGGACTGGCCAATGACTTTGGGCTTTCATATATTTTGCACTATCTATATATTAAAGCCAGCCAGTTGTTTGTTTTTTTGTTACATCTTTGTCCTGCATTTTCTTTCCTAGGTTTGAGTTGTCCCTGGCTGACATTGGTTGTGTGCCAGTATTTTTGTATATGTGCTGCTTGCTGCTATTTGTTTAGCAGTATGTGAGGTTGTGTGCAGTGCTGTTGTACACCTGGGGTAGGGTGTATTTTGTGTGATAGGTATGTGTATGTAGCTGAAATGTTGGTGTCATATTATTGTGTCATGTTTGTAGTGATATGTGTTTGTTGTAGTGATGTGCAATGTGGTCCCATAGGGTGTATGTCTTGTCCCCTGATGTGGCTATTGTGTACATGTGGTGTGTGCTGTAGAGTTTTTTCAGTGCAGACGTGGGATGTGTTGTGTTGAGCAAGTGTACTTTGCTTTTGTGTGCATGTGACTATTTGGGTGTGTGTCCTTCAGAGCTGACTGGTGTCTTGTATGGTGTTTGGAGTATTGTATGCTTTGTAGCCTTGCCCTTCACCCATATGTGTGAATGTGCATTACATTTGTTGTTGGTATTGCTTGTCCATGAGATCTGAATAGGGCCAGTTTGTGTGGGCATGCTTTTGTGGGCTTTGTGCAACAGGAGATGTGTCCCAGTCAGTATGGCCTCCTTCCATGTATGGTTTTGCTGCACCCATTGCTGCTGTGCGGTCTTGTTGTGATGTGTCACTTTGTGTGTTTTGACTGTTTGTGTCTGCGTGTATTGTGCATGGCATAATAGGTTCGATGTGCTGTCTGTGTGTGTGTCGATTGCTGGGTTGTATAATGGTGTTGTTGTGTGGGTTCCCTTACACATCGATGTACATGTGTGTTGTATGTGTGTCCAGTCCCTGGCCAGTGTTGTGTGTGAGTATTGACGTGAGGTGTGTGTGTGCTGGCTGAAGTGTGCTTGATGTGTATGTGTGGGTGTCCTTGATGCAGTATGTCAGTGTGTGTGCTACTATGCTGCTACGTGTCAGTGCAGTCCTTCGCAGCACCCTCCCTAAGGTATGTTATGTAACTGTACAAATTTATACATTTTACATATGTTACAGGTGAGTGTGTGTACTTACGGTTGTTGTCGTTCTCGTCGGCAATGATTAAGTTGTCTTTCAGCGAGCAGCAACAGCGAGACCACGTCTATTTCTGGTTCCATGGTGGCTCCAGACATGTATGGCTTTCTGAAGGTGAGTGTCTTCTTTTATACTGTTTGTTTCCACCTGGTGCTCCGTGGTGGTTGGACCATGGTGGTCACATTGGCGGTGTGCAGCCTCCTAATAGGTCCAGCGGAAACATGGTCTCCACCGGACTGTTTGTGCCTCCATACAACCACAGTGGTCTGTGCTGCCTGGCAGTGGCGGGAGACCACTGGCTGTCTCCTATTTCCTATGCCTCCAATTTCATAATATGGCGATCCGCTCCGCCAGTCTGTTGGCGGTTGTAACGCCAACATGGCAGTCACGGAACCGCCAATCTCATGATCAGCCCCATTCTATGGTACCATCAAATCAAGTGGGAACAGTAGTTTAGGGTATAGCATGAGGAGCTGGTCCCCATTTAAAAAAGTAGAGTGTAGAGATAAGTGTATTTGTTTGCTATGGTGAGGTGTGGTCAATCAGTGTATATATTGTGATGGATCGGTTTTTGATATTATGGTGAATAGTTAAGGTACCACAGCTGTAGATGAATGAGTCAGAGTAAAAGAGCATAGACGAGACAAAAGAAGAAGAAGGTGATGGGGTGAAAAGTAGGGAGTCCATTGGGAATGGGGTGGATAGGAAGAGGAGGAGGTGGGACAGTGGGGAGAGGAGAGGGAGGGTGGGCGAATGAGTGAGTGAATGCATGAATGATTGTGTAATCAGATGATCATGGTTACATAGACGATTGAGACATAATGTTGTCTAGTTTGCACCAGAGTTTCACATTCTTCATTGGTGTCGTCATCAAGTATATGTTTAGTGAGTTACAGGCGGTTTTGGTAAATTGAACCCATTCCCACCATGTGTGGGGGGATCATTTGGATGAGTCTTTCCGTTCAGAGAGGATAATGTTAAGGCCAGTTGTGACTAGAATGTCCCATAGGAGACAGTCCTCTTTGTTTAATGCCTGCTTAATGTCAGTGGGTTGCATGCCCAGTGTAATAGAGGCTAAAGTAGGAATCCATTTTGTATGAAGCATTAGAGATATGGTATTACCGATGTCCTGCCAGAACTTTTTGGTGGAGGTGGACTCCATTAGCATGTGTTTTAAGTCTCCTGTTTCCTTCTCACAGTTCCAGCATGTGTCAGATGTTCGGAAGCCTAGTTTATACAGTTTGGCCGGAGTCAAATGGGCCATATTGGCAATCCAGTATCTGCTTTGTGCTAGCCCTCAGAATACAGCACATTCTCAAAAACATAATACACCCCTCTCAGTCAGGGCCATATTGGCAATCCAGTATCTGCTTTGTGCTAGCCCTCAGAATTGAGCCCATTCTCAAAAACATAATACATCCTTCTCAATCAGGATTTGTCAAAGGGAGTTTCAGTGCAGATTACATTTATTATTATAACCAAGGAATTACAAATATTACATAAAATCAAAATAAACTAAAAATATTCTGAATAATGAATTGAAAACATTATTTAATATTACATATTTTTTGATGTAATGTATACAATTATATATATAACATATAATCACCTATAATCACAAACATAAATATGTAAATTATGTTCTCAGTCACTTAATTTATAACACTTAAAAACACATTTTATCTAAGTAATAATAAAATAAAGCTATTCAAATACTAAATATAATTTATTATAAAATGCAAAAAGATTATTATTTTTAAAGATACATGTATTTAAGTACATATTAATCACTGTTTTAACATAAAAATCTAACATATGAAAAACATAAAAATAGAAATATATTATAATTTTAAATTTTAATATATAATTATTAAATATCTTATACAGACTGTATTGTTAAACATGAGCTTAATATTGATTTATAAATTAAAGCAAAAAATCGCGTACTGTGATTCATTTTTAATAAATAAAATATATAATTTAGAAATTGAAATGTAAGCAAAAATTAACATTTTTTAACTACAATACATTTTTTATGCTAAACAAAAAACAATTAGTCTTCAAATGAACAAATTAACTTTTTAAAATGTTAAAGAATGTACAAATCGTCTTACACATTTTTCAAATTTTCTACATTACCTACAGACAAATGTACATTTTTAAAAAACATTAAAGAAAATGTTCATAAAAGAAAATTTTTTATTTTATTTAACAAATTTTGAATTAAAACAGGTTTGCAACTAAGAAGATACATTTAAATAAGATACTAACAAATCATATGAGACTTTGGCTATAGCAGCAATGAAGCCTCCAAGCCTCTTTCCTCAATTTTTGGCCGAAGGGAGTATTAAATCAATGCTCCTCCTGGCAGACATAACTCCCCCTTTCCCTCTCTTACTCCACATAATCCACCCTTCACACCCACCTCCACAGAGGCAGCAACATACATTTATCGCTGCTTAGAGCAGGTGATAAATGTAAGTTTTAAACCCCGAAGAACTGGGATCTCCATGTAGTTGTGCTACCAATAAATCTGCCCTCCCCTTGGGCATTAACTCGTAATTGCCTGAAACCTGGAGCACTGTTGGCAGAATTGGCTCAGGGATTTTCAAAGTGTTTATGGGGATTAACCCCACAACTCGTTTTGATACAGCAGTAGCCTCACTCTTTATCTGGTACATCTTGAGAGGTGTAACAAAGGAAACCCTCTTCATTTATAATTATATAGTAACAAGATGTGCACTGTCTCCGATATACTTTGGTAACTCTGACATATATGCAAGGACCAATTTACCTTGTCTAAAGGCTAAGAATAATTACATTTTCTCTGCAAGTTCTAACTACTCCACGTTTAAAAAAGAAGGTTTGAGCAGGGCTTGCATCTCACTTATTTTCAAATTCCCATGAAGACAATAATTTTCAAATACCAAAAGCAATTTGAGTAAAGATATTTATTTTTGCACACTTTTTTCTTCGTCATGTAGGAAAACTGAAATAGGAACACCATTTTACCCGGGAACATCTGTGATCTGCGTGGGCAGTGTCGAGATCACATCATATATAAATACATTAAAAAGAAGAGGGCCCACTGAACAGGCTTGTTGGCCCCCTCTCATTAGCCCTACAATGAGGGGTGCTTTCACCTGATGCTCTGAATCTCCTGCAGGTAGATTTTATTGGAGTTACCAAAAATAAAGGGCTCATTACAAGTCTGGCTTTCAGACAAGCTGACAGCAAAACTTGCGGGGATGAGGTGGCCGTCAACCCGGCTGCCTCACCCCAGTCATATTATGATGTTCCCACCAGCCTTTTCATGGCCTGGACTCATGATCAGTGTTGCGGTGCTCAACTCAGTGCCATTGTGGCTGACCATGACACCGATCGCCATCAGCCCATCGGGAACCATGTTCCTTGCGGGGACGGCAGTCTGTTGCTGTCCGACCTCCAGGGTCATAATAATGGTGGTCCGACAGCCTGGAGTGTGGCGGTCTGACCACCACAGCAGCATTGGCAGTCCTTGGACTACCAATGTCGTAATTAGGCCCTAAATGTAAAAAAACAGGTGATGTAGCTTCCTAGGGCCCAATAAGGGCCTCTTACACTGTCAAAGTCCATAGACTTTTAATCGGAATTGTCTCTGTTAAAGAGGTGAAACTTAAATCAACAAATGTTTTGCCTTCCTTCTGGCTAAAGCTGTATATTGAATTTTGAACAGTGAGAGTGTTTGTGAGTAAATGTGATTTTACATAAGGCTTGGAAATTGGCTATGAGATACATGCAGCTTTGTGATGTATCTAACCTTTTGGGACATGGTATTTTGTGTTGATTTTTGTGGTTATGCAAGCATAGAATGTTGCCTTTCAATTGCCACTTTCTGTAAATATTAACATTTGGACTGTTAGTGTATAGCTTCTGCACTGCAAGTGTGAACCTGTAGCCACACCCTGTATCCATAAACAGCATGTGAAGGTTCAAAATCACGCCTCACTACTAAGGTTCATCAACTTCAGCCTATGCCCATTGTATACCATTGACGTGTCATTGGGGGCTTGGTGGAGAGCTGTGACAGATGTGCTCATTACAACTATGACCATTTGAGTTAATTATCCTTGACAGGTCCCATGATCACGCGGCCCTGTTGGCTCCTTAGTCCAGCTCTGATACGTACTGTGCATGCTCCTAGTTTATTGTGCATTGAACTTCTGCAAGCTGTGTGTTATTAACTGTTAACTGATGTTCCATGATGTTTGACCCAGTGTTTTGGACATGATGTGGGATGTGTCAAATGCAAGGCTAGGTTTATCTTTCTTTGACATAGTTTTTGTGTGCACACATGTTTTGGAAGTATATTTCAAAATATTTTGACTGACACAAAGAACCCCACTTCCTGAAGTAGCATGTGGGTGCCTGTCTATGTGCATAGGTGAACACATGTAGAAGATTGCATCTTTGTGTGCACAATGTGTGACTCCCTTGTATGTTGTCCTTGCAATATGGGTCTGTCTGTAGCCTGTCTGTGACCTGTGGGGACCATATGCAACTTGTGATCATCAGGGGTTGTGGATGTATGTGTGCTTTGTTTTCTGTTTGGTGTAGCTGTCACTTACCATTTTGTGTGATATGTTAAATTGTGTTCCTGGTCAATGTCATGTGGATTTCTCATGTCACACAAAACACACTGCTCTAGTAACTGGTCCATGCAGGGGCTGAGTTGGTGGTTGTGATGGGTACCCTTGTGGGGAGTGTTAGCAGTAATGTCCCCCTATCGAATGTCTGCTATGTGCCATAGATGGACAGGATGGTCAAGACAGGGTGTTATTGGCTTGTTGGACGGACTTGTAGTTAACTCTGCCTGTTCTTGTGTGGGACTTGTAGATGTGATTTTCTTTCTTGTCTTTGGCATCCATGCAGGTCAATGCCCATCAGAAGAAGCAGATTTGGCGTGCCATCACCAAGAAGATGCAGACCCTGGGGGGGTTCACAGCTGGCAGAGCGCCCAATGTCATAAGAGGTGAGAGCACCTGAGACTATGGACCTAGAAGATAGCAGAGGTCCAGCTGGGGCTGTCATCCCAATGAGGACGGGGTACCCGTCGGACCATGAGTCCCCTAATGGCCTGCATTTTGGTGGTGGCCTACCCTGATTTGGATGGGCATTTGAGGGCAGCACAGCAGCCACAAGGGGGTAAGTACAGATATAACTCATGTTTGCTCCTTTACCAAGTGATTGAGTGATGGACAGAATGCTAGCTCTGACAATGTAGGAAGTGTCATGTGTCACAGATCTTCTGTGCTCCCAGTGGTGGCAACAGGTGTGCATATTCATTTTGTTTTGAGACGTGGTATTTAACTATGGGGACTCCACAGTCTTATAGCACAGTATGGAGAAACATATGGCTGTATTTAGTGTTCTAGTATTCTGCTAGTACTAACCTGGTGGTTGTCAGTTCCCACCAACAGATCACTCCTCTCTAATGTCACAGTAGACTGGTGGGTAAGTTCTTGCTCTCTGTCCTTTGCTATGTATCAGGGAGTATTCCTATGTGTGATATTAAGTCAGGCAGGGGAAAGTCATCTCCAGTGTTTGTCGGTTTCTGATGTGCCACAGCATTGTGTGATGCAGTGGTGTCCATCAAATATGTCTCATGACATACATAGCTAACACCTTCTCACATGTTGCAAGGTAATTCCCCTTGGTAAGTGAGGAATGTACATTGACATGTGTGATGTCCCATCAGAGCTGACAATATGCATGTTGGATACCAGTAGGCATATGCTACATTTCCACTGGTACACATATGGTGGTATCAGATGTAAGAATGTGATTGCCATGCTGATGTCCTGATAGCAGACTCTTGTCACATTTTTGTAGGTATGATACATAGGCAATGGTTGTCCACTCACACCTATAGCCCAGACAGTACTTTGTCAACATCATGTGTATTTTGAAAACAGAATTCATGCATCACTGTTGGAATTTACCATGCATACCTGCTGTAGCTATGACACATGAGGCCAGGGTGTTTAGGAATTTCATGTTTGACAATAATATTATTTGGTGCAGTTGTGGTAGTTGATAAACACCTGTGTGTAGGCTGGTAAATGTGACCTGACTGTTGGCTTGCATCATGGTTGGTGTACCAGTTATGTTAGCATCACTTATGCTTTGCCTCTGGGAATCCTCCCCAGACAGATGCCATGCTTGTCATGCCCGATGTGTGGGTAGTTACGTTGCTTCTCATTCTGTGACAAATTAGTTTACTCATGTTAGTTTTTGCAAGGTCTGTCTCCCTCCTTCCTGCACAGTACAGGAGTCTATTTGATACATACACTAAATAGTAAACTAAATGTGTGCAGGACATTGGTGTGAGCTTACTTGGTCCTTACATGACCATTATCCTAGATACTTTTTACCTGGGTCCATTGTAATTCCTTACTACATCACAATTGGTGCATGTGTGTATGACATGTGTACTACCTCCTTGACTAACCTTTGGCAAGTGTGACATGTTGACATGTCATACGATGGTATGTGTCCATAGTGATATTGTTGGATCTCTGTCACTTGATGGAGGTATGGCTTGTTTGTATCGGGGTTGCCTGCCTTTACTTTGCAACATATTTTATTGCCTGGTATATGACAACAAGGAAAGGTATTTGGGTTGTAATGATTGGGTCTGTGCATTTGGTAAGCTACCTTACAATGTGAATCCATTGCTTGTTGACTGCTTGACTATGTTGTTCTGATTTTGGCACCTGTATTGGGTGGAACAGTCACCTAGTCATGGTATGATTAGTGTGTTTGGTCAACTTCATTCCTGGTATTTTAGCGTTCTGTGAGCTTGCTTTGCTCGTGCTTTACAGTTGTAAAATTGAGGGACATGCGTTGTATTGTATTGTTACATGATGTTGGCACTTTGCTGGAACTTCCTGTGGAAGGTCAGTTGACATAATGGTATGTGATTTCTTTCAGATGAGTGATGGAAGTGTTATCATGTGTATGTTTTGAGCCTACTTCAATATCACTTTTCAGCATCAGCACCGGCAGGCAAAGGAGATGGGGCACAGCCAAGTGGGGAAGCTTCTGGCCACAGGACCTCTAGTCATGACACCACAGACACCGAGGGTGAGGGCAGTGCCACGGGGGAGACTGGATATGCCACATCTTCAACTGAGTCCTCCGCCAGTGGCCACTCCCTAGTGGTGGCAGACCCATCAAGGATCACTGCAGTACCATCTCCGTCCCCCACCCCTGTTCTATCACCACTCTCTCTGTAGCTCCCCACCCAGTTGTCCGTGCCCGCTCATCCAAGAGGGTGGAGACTCCTTTGCCGCAGGCACCTCTGTCCCAGCCTCTGTCCCCCCTGCTGCCCTCAGTGAGGAGGCTATTGACCATCTGAGAGGCATCTCTGTGGGTCAGCACACCATCATGAATGCCATCTTGGGACTGGCAACCCAAGTCCAACAAAGCAATTACCTTCCTGGAGGGCATTCACAGTGCAATGCTTGGCCTACAGAGATCTTTTCAGGCTCTGGACTCCACACTGATGGCACCCAGTCTCCCTTTGTCTACCGTCTCCGCCCACCTTCCTCTTCCTGTCCAAACCCCTATTCCCCAACCCAGCCAAAGCACACAAACAGACTTGCATGCATCCACCTAATAAGACAAGGGAAGTGCACACAAACATAAGCACCACAAAACACACCACTGACACACACACAAACAATATCCATCAGCAGACACAGCAACAGTCACAACTTGCCCAGACACACCCATCACCCCCATCAACACAGACACCACACCTGGCACCTGCAGACACCACACCAGCATTCACTGATCCAGCCACCACAAAGACACCACCCCAGCAGCCCTCAGACAGCCACCCTGTCACCAGACGGGCTGACACCATATCCACTGACACGCCTTCATGCAGCACATCCACCATACCTGCAGTCACCACCCCAACAGACAGCCACCCACCCACCACAGCCTCTCCCGGCACCACCCTCAGCCCAAGACACATAATCGCCCTCACTCACCCACCCACTCAACAGACACCCACCACACACACAACCACACCTCCCACAAACATGCACCCAAGACAGTCACACCAACACGTCATACAACCACTCCCTCACCCAACCCCCCTTCTGATGACTGTTCCCATGTGTCCCTCTTGCCCTGCCACCCTCCAATACCTCCTTGAGGTGCTTGCCTGCCCCCCTTCATGCCCCTACATGTGGAGGTTACATGGCAGTCAGGAGTCAAATTGGAGCACCATTTTCTGCCTTTGGTGCAAAAAAGTGGGACTTATGGACTGGCCAATGACTTTGGGCTTTCATATATTTTGCACTATCTATATATTAAAGCCAGCCAGTTGTTTGTTTTTTTGTTACATCTTTGTCCTGCATTTTCTTTCCTAGGTTTGAGTTGTCCCTGGCTGACATTGGTTGTGTGCCAGTATTTTTGTATATGTGCTGCTTGCTGCTATTTGTTTAGCAGTATGTGAGGTTGTGTGCAGTGCTGTTGTACACCTGGGGTAGGGTGTATTTTGTGTGATAGGTATGTGTATGTAGCTGAAATGTTGGTGTCATATTATTGTGTCATGTTTGTAGTGATATGTGTTTGTTGTAGTGATGTGCAATGTGGTCCCATAGGGTGTATGTCTTGTCCCCTGATGTGCCTATTGTGTACATGTGGTGTGTGCTGTAGAGTTTTTTCAGTGCAGACGTGGGATGTGTTGTGTTGAGCAAGTGTACTTTGCTTTTGTGTGCATGTGACTATTTGGGTGTGTGTCCTTCAGAGCTGACTGGTGTCTTGTATGGTGTTTGGAGTATTGTATGCTTTGTAGCCTTGCCCTTCACCCATGTGTGTGAATGTGCATTACATTTGTTGTTGGTATTGCTTGTCCATGAGATCTGAATAGGGCCAGTTTGTGTGGGCATGCTTTTGTGGGCTTTGTGCAACAGGAGATGTGTCCCAGTCAGTATGGCCTCCTTCCATGTATGGTTTTGCTGCACCCATTGCTGCTGTGCGGTCTTGTTGTGATGTGTCACTTTGTGTGTTTTGACTGTTTGTGTCTGCGTGTATTGTGCATGGCATAATAGGTTCGATGTGCTGTCTGTGTGTGTGTCGATTGCTGGGTTGTATAATGGTGTTGTTGTGTGGGTTCCCTTACACATCGATGTACATGTGTGTTGTATGTGTGTCCAGTCCCTGGCCAGTGTTGGGTGTGAGTATTGACGTGTGGTGTGTGTGTGCTGGCTGAAGTGTGCTTGATGTGTATGTGTGGGTGTCCTTGATGCAGTATGTGAGTGTGTGTGCTACTATGCTGCTACGTGTCAGTGCAGTCCTTCGCAGCACCCTCCCTAAGGTATGTTATGTAACTGTACAAATTTATACATTTTACATATGTTACAGGTGAGTGTGTGTACTTACGGTTGTTGTCGTTCTCGTCGGCAATGATTAAGTTGTCTTTCAGCGAGCAGCAACAGCGAGACCACGTCTATTTCTGGTTCCATGGTGGCTCCAGACATGTATGGCTTTCTGAAGGTGAGTGTCTTCTTTTATACTGTTTGTTTCCACCTGGTGCTCCGTGGTGGTTGGACCATGGTGGTCACATTGGCGGTGTGCAGCCTCCTAATAGGTCCAGCGGAAACATGGTCTCCACCGGACTGTTTGTGCCTCCATACAACCACAGTGGTCTGTGCTGCCTGGCAGTGGCGGGAGACCACTGGCTGTCTCCTATTTCCTATGCCGCCAATTTCATAATATGGCGATCCGCTCCGCCAGTCTGTTGGCGGTTGTAACGCCAACATGGCAGTCACGGAACCGCCAATCTCATGATCAGCCCCATTCTATGGTACCATCAAATCAAGTGTGAACAGTAGTTTAGGGTATAGCATGAGGAGCTGGTCCCCATTTATAAAAGTAGAGTGTAGAGATAAGTGTATTTGTTTGCTATGGTGAGGTGTGCTCAATCAGTGTATATATTGTGATGGATCGGTTTTTGATATTATGGTGAATAGTTAAGGTACCACAGCTGTAGATTAATGAGTCAGAGTAAAAGAGCATAGACGAGACAAAAGAAGAAGAAGGTGATGGGGTGAAAAGTAGGGAGTCCATTGGGAATGGGGTGGATAGGAAGAGGAGGAGGTGGGACAGTGGGGAGAGGAGAGGGAGGGTGGGCGAATGAGTGAGTGAATGCATGAATGATTGTGTAATCAGATGATCATGGTTACATAGACGATTGAGACATAATGTTGTCTAGTTTGCACCAGAGTTTCACATTCTTCATTGGTGTCGTCATCAAGTATATGTTTAGTGAGTTACAGGCGGTTTTGGTAAATTGAACCCATTCCCACCATGTGTGGGGGGATCATTTGGATGAGTCTTTCCGTTCAGAGAGGATAATGTTAAGGCCAGTTGTGACTAGAATGTCCCATAGGAGACAGTCCTCTTTGTTTAATGCCTGCTTAATGTCAGTGGGTTGCATGCCCAGTGTAATAGAGGCTAAAGTAGGAATCCATTTTGTATGAAGCATTAGAGATATGGTATTACCGATGTCCTGCCAGAACTTTTTGGTGGAGGTGGACTCCATTAGCATGTGTTTTAAGTCTCCTGTTTCCTTCTCACAGTTCCAGCATGTGTCAGATGTTCGGAAGCCTAGTTTATACAGTTTGGCCGGAGTCAAATGGGCCATATTGGCAATCCAGTATCTGCTTTGTGCTAGCCCTCAGAATACAGCACATTCTCAAAAACATAATACACCCCTCTCAGTCAGGGCCATATTGGCAATCCAGTATCTGCTTTGTGCTAGCCCTCAGAATTGAGCCCATTCTCAAAAACATAATACATCCTTCTCAATCAGGATTTGTCAAAGGGAGTTTCAGTGCAGATTACATTTATTATTATAACCAAGGAATTAAAAATATTACATAAAATCAAAATAAACTAAAAATATTCTGAATAATGAATTGAAAACATTATTTAATATTACATATTTTTTGATGTAATGTATACAATTATATATATAACATATAATCACCTATAATCACAAACATAAATATGTAAATTATGTTCTCAGTCACTTAATTTATAACACTTAAAAACACATTTTATCTAAGTAATAATAATATAAAGCTATTCAAATACTAAATATAATTTATTATAAAATGCAAAAAGATTATTATTTTTAAAGATACATGTATTTAAGTACATATTAATCACTGTTTTAACATAAAAATCTAACATATGAAAAACATAAAAATAGAAATATATTATAATTTTAAATTTTAATATATAATTATTAAATATCTTATACAGACTGTATTGTTAAACATGAGCTTAATATTGATTTATAAATTAAAGCAAAAAATCGCGTACTAAGATTCATTTTTAATAAATAAAATATATAATTTAGAAATTGAAATGTAAGCAAAAATTAACATTTTTTAACTACAATACATTTTTTATGCTAAACAAAAAACAATTAGTCTTCAAATGAACAAATTAACTTTTTAAAATGTTAAAGAATGTACAAATCGTCTTACACATTTTTCAAATTTTCTACATTACCTACAGACAAATGTACATTTTTAAAAAACATTAAAGAAAATGTTCATAAAATAAAAAAATGTATTTTATTTAACAAATTTTGAATTAAAACAGGTTTGCAACTAAGAAGATACATTTAAATAAGATACTAACAAATCATATGAGACTTTGGCTATAGCAGCAATGAAGCCTCCAAGCCTCTTTCCTCAATTTTTGGCCGAAGGGAGTATTAAATCAATGCTCCTCCTGGCAGACATAACTCCCCCTTTCCCTCTCTTACTCCACATAATCCACCCTTCACACCCACCTCCACAGAGGCAGCAACATACATTTATCGCTGCTTAGAGCAGGTGATAAATGTAAGTTTTAAACCCCAAAGAACTGGGAACTCCATGTAGTTGTGCTACCAATAAATCTGCCCTCCCCTTGGGCTTTAACTCGTAATTGCCTGAAACCTGGAGCACTGTTGACAGAATTGGCTCAGGGATTTTCAAAGTGTTTATGGGGATTAACCCCACAACTCGTTTTGATACAGCAGTAGCCTCACTCTTTATCTGGTACATCTTGAGAGGTGTAACAAAGGAAACCCTCTTCATTTATAATTATATAGTAACAAGATGTGCACTGTCTCCGATATCCTTTGGTAACTCTGACATATGTGCAAGGACCAATTTACCTTGTCTAAAGGCTAAGAATAATTACATTTTCTCTGCAAGTTCTAACTACTCCACGTTTAAAAAAGAAGGTTTGAGCAGGGCTTGCATCTCACTTATTTTCAAATTCCCATGAAGACAATAATTTTCAAATACCAAAAGCAATTTGAGTAAAGATATTTATTTTTGCACACTTTTTTCTTCGGCATGTAGGAAAACTGAAATAGGAACACCATTTTACCCGGGAACATCTGTGATCTGCGTGGGCAGTGTTGAGATCACATCATATATAAATACATTAAAAAGAAGAGGGCCCACTGAACAGGCTTGTTGGCCCCCTCTCATTAGCCCTACAATGAGGGGTGCTTTCACCTGATGCTCTGAATCTCCTGCAGGTAGATTTTATTGGAGTTACCAAAAATAAAGGGCTCATTACAAGTCTGGCTTTCAGACAAGCTGACAGCAAAACTTGCGGGGATGAGGTGGCCGTCAACCCGGCTGCCTCACCCCAGTCATATTATGATGTTCCCACCAGCCTTTTCATGGCCTGGACTCATGATCAGTGTTGCGGTGCTCAACTCAGTGCCATTGTGGCTGACCATGACACCGATCGCCATCAGCCCATCGGGAACCATGTTCCTTGCGGGGACGGCAGTCTGTTGCTGTCCGACCTCCAGGGTCATAATAATGGTGGTCCGACAGCCTGGAGTGTGGCGGTCTGACCACCACAGCAGCATTGGCAGTCCTTGGACTACCAATGTCGTAATTAGGCCCTAAATGTAAAAAAACAGGTGATGTAGCTTCCTAGGGCCCAATAAGGGCCTCTTACACTGTCAAAGTCCATAGACTTTTAATCGGAATTGTCTCTGTTATAGAGGTGAAACTTAAATCAACAAATGTTTTGCCTTCCTTCTGGCTAAAGCTGTATATTGAATTTTGAACAGTGAGAGTGTTTGTGAGTAAATGTGATTTTACATAAGGCTTGGAAATTGGCTATGAGATACATGCAGCTTTGTGATGCATCTAACCTTTTAGGACATGGTATTTTGTATTGATTTTTGTGGTCTGCAAGCATAGAATGTTGCCTTTCAATTGCCACTTTCTGTAAATATTAACATTTGGACTGTTAGTGTATAGCTTCTGCACTGCAAGTGTGAACCTGTAGCCACACCCTGTATCCATAAACAGCATGTGAAGGTTCAAAATCACGCCTCACTACTAAGGTTCATCAACTTCAGCCTATGCCCATTGTATACCATTGACGTGTCATTGGGGGCTTGGTGGAGAGCTGTGACAGATGTGCTCATTACAGCTATGACCATTTGAGTTAATTATCCTTGACAGGTCCCATGATCACGCAGCCCTGTTGGCTCCTTAGTCCAGCTCTGATACGTACTGTGCATGCTCCTAGTTTATTGTGCATTGAACTTCTGCAAGCTGTGTGTTATTAACTGTTAACTGATGTTCCATGATGTTTGACCCAGTGTTTTGGACATGATGTGGGATGTGTCAAATGCAAGGCTAAGTTTATCTTTCTTTGACATAGTTTTTGTGTGCACACATGTTTTGGAAGTATATTTCAAAATATTTTGACTGACACAAAGAACCCCACTTCCTGAAGTAGCATGTGGGTGCCTGTCTATGTGCATAGGTGAACACATGTAGAAGCTTGCATCTTTGTGTGCACAATGTGTGACTCCCTTGTATGTTGTCCTTGCAATATGGGTCTGTCTGTAGCCTGTCTGTGACCTGTGGGGACGATATGCAACTTGTGATCATCAGGGGTTGTGGATGTATGTGTGCTTTGTTTTCTGTTTGGTGTAGCTGTCACTTACCATTTTGTGTGATATGTTAAATTGTGTTCCTGGTCAATGTCATGTGGATTTCTCATGTCACACAAAACACACTGCTCTAGTAACTGGTCCATGCAGGGGCTGAGTTGGTGGTTGTGATGGGTACCCTTGTGGGGAGTGTTAGCAGTAATGTCCCCCTATCGAATGTCTGCTATGTGCCATAGATGGACAGGATGGTCAAGACAGGGTGTTATTGGCTTGTTGGACGGACTTGTAGTTAACTCTGCCTGTTCTTGTGTGGGACTTGTAGATGTGATTTTCTTTCTTGTCTTTGGCATCCATGCAGGTCAATGCCCATCAGAAGAAGCAGATTTGGCGTGCCATCACCAAGAAGATGTAGACCCTGGGGGGGTTCACAGCTGGCAGTGCACCCACTGTCATAAGAGGTGAGAGCACCTGAGACTCTGGACCTAGAAGATAGCAGAGGTCCAGCTGGGGCTGTCATCCCAATGAGGACGGGTTACCCGTCGGACCATGAGGCCCCTAATGGCCTGCATTTTGGTGGTGGCCTACCCTGATTTGGATGGGCATTTGAGGGCAGCACAGCAGCCACAAGGGGGTAAGTACAGATATAACTCATGTTTGCTCCTTTACCAAGTGATTGAGTGATGGACAGAATGCTAGCTCTGACAATGTAGGAAGTGTCATGTGTCACAGATCTTCTGTGCTCCCAGTGGTGTACACAGGTCATGTATTGGCAACAGGTGTGCACATTCATTTTGTTTTGAGACGTGGTATTTAACTATGGGGACTCCACAGTCTTATAGCACAGTATGGAGAAACATATGGCTGTATTTAGTGTTCTAGTATTCTGCTAGTACTAACCTGGTGGTTGTCAGTTCCCACCAACAGATCACTCCTCTCTAATGTCACAGTAGACTGGTGGGTAAGTTCTTGCTCTCTGTCCTTTGCTATGTATCAGGGAGTATTCCTATGTGTGATATTAAGTCAGGCAGGGGAAAGTCATCTCCAGTGTTTGTCGGTTTCTGATGTGCCACAGCATTGTGTGATGCAGTGGTGTCCATCAAATATGTCTCATGACATACATAGCTAACACCTTCTCACATGTTGCAAGGTAATTCCCCTTGGTAAGTGAGGAATGTACATTGACATGTGTGATGTCCCATCAGAGCTGACAATATGCATGTTGGATACCAGTAGGCATATGCTACATTTCCACTGGTACACATATGGTGGTATCAGATGTAAGAATGTGATTGCCATGCTGATGTCCTGATAGCAGACTCTTGTCACATTTTTGTCCATGGTATACTTTTGTAGGTATGATACATAGGCAATGGTTGTCCACTCACACCTATAGCCCAGACAGTACTTTGTCAACATCATGTGTATTTTGAAAACATAATTCATGCATCACTGTTGGAATTTACCATGCATACCTGCTGTAGCTATGACACATGAGGCCAGGGTGTTTAGGAATTTCATGTTTGACAATAATATTATTTGGTGCAGTTGTGGTAGTTGATAAACACCTGTGTGTAGGCTGGTAAATGTGACCTGACTGTTGGCTTGCATCATGGTTGGTGTACCAGTTATGTTAGCATCACTTATGCTTTGCCTCTGGGAATCCTCCCCAGACAGATGCCATGCTTGTCATGCCCGATGTGTGGGTAGTTACGTTGCTTCTCATTCTGTGACAAATTAGTTTACTCATGTTAGTTTTTGCAAGGTCTGTCTCCCTCCTTCCTGCACAGTACAGGAGTCTATTTGATACATACACAAAATAGTAAACTAAATGTGTGCGGGACATTGGTGTGAGCTTACTTGGTCCTTACATGACCATTATCCTAGATACTTTTTACCTGGGTCCATTGTAACTCCTTACTACATCACAATTGGTGCATGTGTGTATGACATGTGTACTACCTCCTTGACTAACATTTGGCAAGTGTGACATGTTGACATGTCATACGATGGTATGTGTCCATAGTGATATTGTTGGATCTCTGTCACTTGATGGAGGTATGGCTTGTTTGTATCGGGGTTGCCTGCCTTTACTTTGCAACATATTTTATTGCCTGGTATATGACAACAAGGAAAGGTATTTGGGTTGTAATGATTGGGTCTGTGCATTTGGTAAGCTACCTTACAATGTGAATCCATTGCTTGTTGACTGCTTGACTATGTTGTTCTGATTTTGGCACCTGTATTGGGTGGAACAGTCACCTAGTCATGGTATGATTAGTGTGATTGGTCAACTTCATTCCTGGTATTTTAGCGTTCTGTGAGCTTGCTTTGCTCGTGCGTTACAGTTGTAAAATTGAGGGACATGCGTTGTATTGTATTGTTACATGATGTTGGCACTTTGCTGGAACTTCCTGTGGAAGGTCAGTTGACATAATGGTATGTGATTTCTTTCAGATGTGTGATGGAAGTGTTATCATGTGTATGTTTTGAGCCTACTTCAATATCACTTTTCAGCATCAGCACCGGCAGGCAAAGGAGATGGGGCACAGCCAAGTGGGGAAGCTTCTGGCCACAGGACCTCTAGTCATGACACCACAGACACCGAGGGTGAGGGCAGTGCCACGGGGGAGACTGGATATGCCACATCTTCAACTGAGTCCTCCGCCAGTGGCCACTCCCTAGTGGTGGCAGACCCATCAAGGATCAATGCAGTACCATCTCCGTCCCCCACCCCTGTTCTATCACCACTCTCTCTGTAGCTCCCCACCCAGTTGTCCGTGCCCGCTCATCCAAGAGCATGGAGACTCCTTTGCCGCAGGCACCTCTGTCCCAGCCTCTGTCCCCCCTGCTGCCCTCAGTGAGGAGGCTATTGACCTTCTGAGAGGCATCTCTGTGGGTCAGTCCACCATCATGAATGCCATCTTGGGATTGGCAACCCAAGTCCAACAAAGCAATTACCTTCCTGGAGGGCATTCACAGTGCAATGCTTGGCCTACAGAGATCTTTTCAGGCTCTGGACTCCACACTGATGGCAGCCAGTCTCCCTTTGTCTACCGTCTCCGCCCACCTTCCTCTTCCTGTCCAAACCCCTATTCCCCAACCCAGCCAAAGCACACAAACAGACTTGCATGCATCCACCTAATAAGACAAGGGAAGTGCACACAAACATAAGCACCACAAAACACACCACTGACACACACACAAACAATATCCATCAGCAGACACAGCAACAGTCACAACTTGCCCTGACACACCCATCACCCCCAGCAACACAGACACCACACCTGGCACCTACAGACACCACACCAGCATTCACTGATCCAGCCACCACAAAGAAACCACCCCAGCAGCCCTCAGACAGCCACCCTGTCACCAGACGGGCTGACACCACAACCACTGACACGCCTTCATGCAGCACATCCACCATACCTGCAGTCACCACCCCAACAGACAGCCACCCACCCACCACAGCCTCTCCCGGAACCCCCCTCAGCCCAAGACACATAATCGCCCTCACTCACCCACCCACCCAACAGACACCCACCACACACACAACCACACCTCCCACAAACATGCACCCAAGACAGTCACACCAACACGTCATACAACCACTCCCTCACCCAACCCCCCTTCTGATGACTGTTCCCATGTGTCCCTCTTGCCCTGCCACCCTCCAATACCTCCTTGAGGTGCTTGCCTGCCCCCCTTCATGCCCCTACATGTGGAGGTTACATGGCAGTCAGGAGTCAAATTGGAGCACCATTTTCTGCCTTTGGTGCAAAAAAGTGGGACTTATGGACTGGCCAATGACTTTGGGCTTTCATATATTTTGCACTATCTATATATTAAAGCCAGCCAGTTGTTTGTTTTTTTGTTACATCTTTGTCCTGCATTTTCTTTCCTAGGTTTGAGTTGTCCCTGGCTGACATTGGTTGTGTGCCAGTATTTTTGTATATGTGCTGCTTGCTGCTATTTGTTTAGCGGTATGTGAGGTTGTGTGCAGTGCTGTTGTACACCTGGAATGTACAAATCGTCTTACACATTTTTCAAATTTTCTACATTACCTACAGACAAATGTACATTTTTAAAAAAACATTAAAGAAAATGTTCATAAAATAAAAAAATGTATTTTATTTAACAAATTTTGAATTAAAACAGGTTTGCAACTAAGAAGATACATTTAAATAAGATACTAACAAATCATATGAGACTTTGGCTATAGCAGCAATGAAACCTGGAGCACTGTTGGCAGAATTGGCTCAGGGATTTTCAAAGTGTTTATGGGGATTAACCCCACAACTCGTTTTGATACAGCAGTAGCCTCACTCTTTATCTGGTACATCTTGAGAGGTGTAACAAAGGAAACCCTCTTCATTTATAATTATATAGTAACAAGATGTGCACTGTCTCCGATATACTTTGGTAACTCTGACATATATGCAAGCACCAATTTACCTTGTCTAAAGGCTAAGAATAATTACATTTTCTCTGCAAGTTCTAACTACTCCACGTTTAAAAAAGAAGGTTTGAGCAGGGCTTGCATCTCACTTATTTTCAAATTCCCATGAAGACAATAATTTTCAAATACCAAAAGCAATTTGAGTAAAGATATTTATTTTTGCACACTTTTTTCTTCGGCATGTAGGAAAACTGAAATAGGAACACCATTTTACCCGGGAACATCTGTGATCTGCGTGGGCAGTGTCGAGATCACATCATATATAAATACATTAAAAAGAAGAGGGCCCACTGAACAGGCTTGTTGGCCCCCTCTCATTAGCCCTACAATGAGGGGTGCTTTCACCTGATGCTCTGAATCTCCTGCAGGTAGATTTTATTGGAGTTACCAAAAATAAAGGGCTCATTACAAGTCTGGCTTTCAGACAAGCTGACAGCAAAACTTGCGGGGATGAGGTGGCCGTCAACCCGGCTGCCTCACCCCAGTCATATTATGATGTTCCCACCAGCCTTTTCATGGCCTGGACTCATGATCAGTGTTGCGGTGCTCAACTCTGTGCCATTGTGGCTGACCATGACACCGATCGCCATCAGCCCATCGGGAACCATGTTCCTTGCGGGGACGGCAGTCTGTTGCTGTCCGACCTCCAGGGTCATAATAATGGTGGTCCGACAGCCTGGAGTGTGGCGGTCTGACCACCACAGCAGCATTGGCAGTCCTTGGACTACCAATGTCGTAATTAGGCCATTAATGTAAAAAAACAGGTGATGTAGCTTCCTAGGGCCCGATAAGGGCCTCTTACACTGTCAAAGTCCATAGACTTTTAATCGGAATTGTCTCTGTTATAGAGGTGAAACTTAAATCAACAAATGTTTTGCCTTCCTTCTGGCTAAAGCTGTATATTGAATTTTGAACAGTGAGAGTGTTTGTGAGTAAATGTGATTTTACATAAGGCTTGGTAAAATGTTTACCAATATGCTTAGCCAATATTTAAAATGACTATATATAACTCAGAAAATATTCTCTAGCAATCGCTAATGACTCCAGAGGGGGTTCATAGGCTCCTTAATCTACTTTTATAGACAATATCTTCAATGTCTGCATCCCTTGTAATCTTTCTTCTATTAGTGGGGAGTGTTAAATTGGCTTGCCTTGAAATGGCTAACAGTTTAGAGGACAATGACAAGAGGTTTGTTACACAGCTATTACAGGATCTAAGTCACTTCCTGTCCTATCTATCACATAAAATGTTCTAATCTCTTCCAATTCTTAGGATCTGTTGGTTAATAGTCCAGCCTCAAGGCCACAATTCCCTCTGGTAGATATTATGGGTGGGCATTGCTAAAGTGAAACAACCAATTTTGGGTGTTCCTATGGCAAGTGTTAAACATCCACTTCACAGTAGGCCTACCACTCTTAAGGGGTTAATGTATCTCCCAAACATTGGTTTTCAAATGCCAATAACTCAGTCTGAATAGTAGACCACATCTGAAGAAGAAAAACCTGTTCTTCTGCGCAGTTGAGATCAATTACAACAAATAGGATTTGACAATTACTAGTATTGTGATCAATTGATGTAGAAGGCCCTCTAGTTTGGTCAATGTTGTGGAATCATTGGCAGAGTGTACCAGCCTGATATAAATATTAAAGATTGTATAACTTTGGCAGACAAAGAAATGTTTTGAATAATCTGGAGATTCATATTGGTACTGCCCAAACCAGTAGGGGACCCTCTTGGTTGCTGCCATTGTGGTAGAAATTCTTAAATCATGATTATATTGCCCAAATCTGTAAGCAAAGCCAATCACATTTTGCAGTGAAGTCATTCCAATCTATAGTAATGAAGTTAGAAAGGAAGCAGCGAGTAAGGATTTGTCAATTAAATGGTGTCCAAAGAGGATCCAGAACAAGAAGAGGAAGAAGAAGAATAGGAAATGCAGTTCGAGGTCAGTCCATTTCCTGCTGATCAGAGCTCACCTCAGCTGAAGAGGGGTTTCAGAGACCGATGAATGGTGCAAAGTTTCCACTGCTATTTCTTTTGACTCAGTAGGTAGTGAACACTGATCCATTGAGTGTTATTGATTGAACCACTTTGTGCTTCTTTAGCAGTGGAGGCTCCTCTGTTTGGGTGGAGGAGTGTCGCCCCCCTCACCAGCACCGGCAGCTGCAAAACCTTTCCTAGAAAACCATTTTAAACTTTGTTTATAAAGGTTTTCTGTTAAAGGGGTGGGGCCATGGGGGTGACGTGCACTGAGGGGGAGTGCATAGTACTCCCCCTCAGAGTGC
Organism: Pleurodeles waltl; assembly: GCF_031143425.1. Classification (NCBI taxonomy): domain Eukaryota; kingdom Metazoa; phylum Chordata; class Amphibia; order Caudata; family Salamandridae; genus Pleurodeles; species Pleurodeles waltl. The sequence continues at coordinate 1,320,543,609 of NC_090440.1, read as the reverse complement.
ATGTGTGTTTGGCCGGCCACCTCAGGCCGGTCAAACACGCATGTGCACAGGGCTCTCTCCAGCCCAGCACAGGCTCCCAGTCGGCCTGTGAGCTTCCACCCTGGGTGCTCCCAGCCAATCCTGACGCTGCTCTGAGCGTCAGGATTGGCACAGTGCAGGCTGGGAGCCTGTGCCTGCAGCGCTAGCGAGGAAGCAGCAGACCACGGCATCAGAGAAGGTAAGTGATTTTTTAAAATGTAGTATTTATTTCCTCCCAATCTCCCTGCGCGCCAGCCCACCCCTTCTGAGCCTTTAAACCGCTACTGTTCTTTAGGTGAGTGGAATGTTGCAGTTGGGTTCGAGTTTGTATCCATGACTATGCCCTACCACTGGCAAGAGGGAGGTCAGTCATTTCAAGAAAAGAAGGCATATGTCTTCAAATTAGTTTGATTCTAGACTTGCTCTAAGCCCAGATTACAAACCACATAAAAAACCTTTCATGAGGAATACAAAGTGGGTCTGGAACCTAGTACATTGCTTTCACACCCACACACTAGGTAGTTTCATTCAGAAACAAAGAGACTCAGTATGCCACAGTGGGGTTCCTTCCATCCATTGACAATCTGGGCAACCACATAAGAAAGGAGATTCTGCCATGAGTTGCATTGGAAACTGAAATGAGGATTGATGCTCAAATTTCCATCTACTGCAGTTGTGCTCACTTCGACCCCCAAATAAACGTTTCTCTAGCCTATTAAGGAAAGGGGCCAGCAGTCTGGATTTATCTTGCTGAATTTCCAGTCCTAGCAACAAACGACACCAGGCTGCCTGGAGGCTTGAGCAATGGACAATGGAGAAAAACACCTGTTGTGATTTAGTAGAAACTAGTGGAGCAGACTATGATGCTGCAACAGGTCTCTCCAGTTAGACCTTGGAACATGATGTCCTGTGACACATCAGTAAGGTTAAGCACTATGGTTGGGAAGACACTAAACAAGATCAGTGGATTCCAGTTTCTGCACACACCTTAGTGGGTCCATTGTGTGGTACTTAGAGAAGACATTATCACAGGGCATGAGGCTTACCAGAACATTCACGTAGGAAACCTAGGACGAGGGCTTGAGCTCTTGAAGTCTACCTAGTCAATGCCACCTTATTCTGTGTGAGCACCTGAGCTTACTATCTGCACACTATGGTAGTATCCTGAAGCTTTTCCAAACAAATCCATATTTGACCTAAGTTCCATTCTGGATATAAGGGTTGGCCCTTGTTTGATATTTTTCAAACAAATGAGCACCAATGAAAACAAACACAGCTGCTTACACCTAATTCTATTTATCAGTTCAAGTAAGGAAGGCAGCATGAAAGTTCTGGCTGCAGCTACAGTAGAGTATGGCAATGGTTTGCTTGCCTAAGCACTCATTGGGCTGCCCCCGGTGCCTTTAACAAAGTACCATGATCCCTGTGGCTGTCATCCACTAATTCATTTTATTTTCATTGCCCGCCACCATTCTGCTATCCCTTCTCTCTCTTTCTCAGTGCTTCCTTCTTAAGCTACATTTTTTATTTTCTGACTCTCTCCTATCTCTACTACTTCCCTTATGCAGATCTGGAAAGCGACCCACACTAACTCCCCATAAATACCTAAAATGTTGAGAGAGTCCACCATCTCCACCCAGCCAAATGGAGAAGCGAAGAAAACGCTTTAGAGATAAACAACTCTCCACTCTAGGCAACGAATTATGAGCTTCATCCCTTCATATTGCAAAGATGTCATGTCCCTCAAGGCACTCAAGATAAAACCGACCTTCATGATTTATTCTTATCCAGGCTATTGTTAACACTTTACTGTTTTATATTGGATGTCCCCATGGAAATGGCATACCGTGTAATGCATTGATGGTGCTTTCATAATTTTGAATCCCCTTCTATCTTCCTTTATCATAAGGCCTAAAACCTATTGCGAATGGTCTCTTGCACGGAGCGATCCTCTTTTTTGCCCCATTCTGCCTAGGAACGAGTCATGACTGGTTTGAGATGAGCAGAAATAAATAAATAAACAAATAAATAAATAAATCAATACAAAGATGGTGACCAAATACCTGAGAATGGCTACCCTTAATGCACAATCATTCTGCAAGGTGAGATACGAGCGTTATGTGAATGATCATTCCCTCCATAAGGCTCGTACCTCCTTCCTTCAGGCTTATTCACTCTTTTCCTTCGTTAGGTCCTCCTTCCTGGCCTTCTTGTGCTTCCCTCAGTAACTAGAGGAGCCCCCGGAGTGGCAAAGTGAGATATAACAGGAATCAATATAACATCATGTGACATCACATGAAATAACATAGTTTGAGGATTATACTTGTCTCAGGCCGATGTGTATTTAAGGCCAAGCTACAACATGGACACTAATGGTCATGTCTCACGAGATAGACTGCATTTCTCTGTCTTTCTTTCTTTCTTTCTCTCACAAGGTGTAGAGGTCTGTATAGTTCATCTCAATTACACCAGAGGGCGTAAGACACTTGAAGAAGTGATTTGGCTTAGTTCAATATACACTGAATGGGTCTGATCGGTTAGATGGAAGCCTGGCCGATGCTCTTTTCAAGCGACCCCTTTCAGTGGTAGGGCAGAATCTCATTCCTAAGATCCTCAAGGAGACAGCTCTACCTTAAACACACAACTTTTGGCTCGTGTACCCTCTAGTAACTGATTGCCATTCTGCAATGAGTAACAGCAACCACTGGATTGCTTCTGGTGATATCTGCTTAACAATTTGTTTGGAATTCGGTTAAAGAGTCTGCAGGGCTTAAGCAGTACCTACAATAAAACGCTCTTTAATGCCTTCCACAGTGCACGCATACTGTGCATTCCTTTTATGGCCTTATGTGTTGATATTAATTAATCCACGTTTCCATCACCCGTCCCTAACCTCCGGCTAGTCAGCTGCTGCTGTCAGTTGAAGCCACGGTGAAAATACCGCATCAGGAAAACTGCACTGCAGGTTTAGCAGCTTCACGTCGGGTGCAGCCTTCAGAGAAACGGAGATTTTGCACCTCTTTTGAGTCAAAGCTCAGATGGATGGCACACATTTAGCAGTAATAGATTCAGATTACTCCTCAATTAAATTGCAATGCCAGGGGGCATTAGTTAGCGTGTCCCTTCACATGCTGATTTCATTTTTCATGTCAGATAAGCAAAAGATTAGACTCAGCTAGAAAGATTATTATGCCTACGTATTGTGAATAAATCTTTTTATTTTTGCTTTTTCAAAAACGTTTATTCCTTTAATTAAAGCAGAATCACTGAACGGCATGTCACGTCAGTTTGTGGATAAAAGTAGAGTCTTGGAAGACATTAAAGAATGAATTAAAAGTTGTAATAAAGTAAAAAATCAAACATTACCATTTTTTGGTATGAGTTTATGAAGGTTGATTTCAGCTTTCTCTTCCACGAGTAAGACACTCCAATAAGACAGGCTAAAGTGTTTACTTTGCAACTATTTGTGCTGCAGATACAATTCTTCAAAAAGTGAACTTAGTTGAAGGCCCAAATGCTTAACCTTCCTCCCTGATCTTCCACCACCTATTAGGGAGTGTTTGTGTTGTATAGTTTGAGGCTAGTCAGCTGTCAGCCTGTTGTTTCAGTTCTGTATCATTGTTATTTCCTGTTACTAACTCACTCACTTGCCTCACACAATCCACATTTTCATAAAGCTAATCAAAAATGTCTATCTCTGCCTGGAGATTCCCTCTTTCACTGCATGTTGTCCAAACCAATACGACTCTGAATCATCAAAATGACCTACTTTGTTGTTGGCAGGGTCAGATTGTGCTCCTAGTTTAGAGCTAATATATATGATAAACAGCAGGGCTACATGGTAAATTGGCAGATCCTGATAGGGTCAGTTGTATCAGTCGATTTTACTTTATTTTGCTCCAAGAGACCTGGTCTACTGTGCCTTTGTGCATTTCTGTCTACACAAATTATAGCACTGAAACTATGTCCGTCGGGAGGTATTTTAGTCTAGATACGGGTTTAGTTAAATCTGCTTGCTAACCGAATATCAATTGATTGTGCTGATGCAATTGGTCTGACTATAAAAGGGTCAAATGTTTTGACTGTAAGTGTATACAGTATTCGCAACCGCCCTGTGGGACTAAGCAAAGAGTCCCTTACGTTGGCTAAGCTTGACCATCATTTGTCAAATAGGCGAACACATTTTCCATTAATCATTGGTGGAGATTTTAATGTACAATTCGAATTTATAGCTTTCATTTATTCTATTACTGATCTTGAAGATGGGGGTTAGAGGTATTCAAATACTGAAAGCACAGCCACTTAAAAATGGTCTACCACTACTATACAACGCAAGTCCTCAACACTGAAGTATGAGTTGCGTGCATGCAATGGAAGATATAAATCAGAGGGACACTGAGAATACATCTTCTTTATGGGGAGAGGGAGTAAAGGTAGGATAGATTATATGTTAGTGGAGCTAGAAATATGGCATACTATATGCGATTTTGGTGTGCTTGTAAAATCTGACAGTGACCATTATCCTTTAATAGATTACACTCATTGTTTTCCAGCAAAGCCAATAGATGTTATATGCTGGAGTCTACACTGTTTCTCAACAACAACAGGAGATCGATTAAGTGGTTTAAATGTCTTCTAAGCCCGATACCATGGCACAAATATACAATGCATTTAATTTATTTTTTCGTCCCCTAGTTGACATTCCATCTAGTGTGGACTCTTTTTTGGATCAGTACCATAGTTTGTTCAGTGGGTTGAGAGTTAGATGCACAACTGAAAGCCAACCTTCTAATTCCCTGATGCCTAAGACTTCACCCTGGTATATTGCTAACTGAAGGATGGCTAAGTCAGAATTAGTCATGGCTACTTAGCTGGTCGTTACACAGAAGATTGGAGTCTCCAGAGCAATGTACAGTAAAATGTTTTCTAACACCAAACAGGTCAGAATAGATACCAACTGGGCCGACTATGTAGAAGCTTCTAGATCTAGAAACGCTGACACTTTTTGGCATATTGTATCCCATGGAAGTGTATTAATTGTTAGCTCTTTAGAATTTTATGTTCTGTCATACATCTTAAAAAAGCATTTTATAGATCTATAAAGTGTATACAAGACTGATGATGGGTTTCAGAAATTAGAAAGCCTCGAATTGATGTAGTATCGAATCAAGAGGAAACATTCACTTATATGTTAATCATATCAAATACCTTTTTTACCTTAGAGGATACGTGAAGAGCCATAAATTGTGTGCAACCCTGTAAAGTACCCATCCCTGATAAAATACCAGAGGATTGCTACTGCTCAGAGTTAGCTGTTTGGGCACCTTACACTAGCAAATTGTTAAACAGAATCATGGGAGAAGATTACATTCCCACCTACTGGCAGGGAGTGGAAATTATAACTGTGTATAAAAAGGAAGCTAAGAGGAACCTCAGAAATGATTGCCCCTTTAGTTTGATTGATAACCTCCACAAGGTGTTTTCTCATCATATTTGAGATAAACTGCATGACTGAAAGTGTTACCAAATCATTGTCTTCCCTAAAAGCAGGTTTTTGATCAAGAATCAGCACAGTGAACGAGATATTGTTGTTTATTCTCATCTGCTGGAAATACCTTCTACTAACAAAAGACCACCTGTATGCGACATGTGTAAGTCTTATGGCGGCATTTGATTTGGCTCCAAGGCAACATCAATGGTTCACATTAAGGTCAATGGGCATGTGCTCTGATCTGCGAGATATTATTGTCAGACTGCATAAGGGTAACTATGCCCAGATGAGGAGGGAACCTTGAGCTTAGCACATTGACCACATACCAATTAAGAGAGGAGTACACCAGAGATGCGTGCTGGCACCCACTTTATTCTCTCTTTACATTAATGATGTGAGAAGCTCTTTGAATGAATGAGTCCAAGACTGGATGGTATTTTCATACTGGCGCTTTTGTTTGCAGTTGATACTCTGTTAATTTCCCATATCCCTATGGAGTTACAAAACCTTTTAGACACATTTTCTGATTTGCTTTGTGATGAGAGAGGATTGGAGGTAAATACAACTAAAACAAAGTATATGCTTTTTTAACCCTAACAAATTATTTAGAAACCATTTTAAGATGAAAGAATCTACATTGCAGAAGGTGGGTAGATTTTGTTACCTTAGAATTAGATTAGATAACTCCTCTTCCCTGTCTTTACAACTAATAAAAGCAGTATTACCTTGTTAAATGGTGCGTCTGTGGTTAACAAACGATACAAAACACCAGCTTCAAGACATGTTTCTTTGGCTATTGAGATCTATTGAGCTAAAGTTAGAGCCCTGCTTTATATTGGCTGAAATCTGGGGACATGGGTACACTTAATAGTCGACTGTTGAAGAAAATGCAATTCTAAGGTCCTTGTTTAGCTTACCCCAATGCACATCTGTAGTACCATTTTCTTTGACACAGGACTTAAAAGAATAGCCAATATGGCTGCTTTGGGATCCCTCTTATTCTGGATCAGGTATAGGAGAGTCTTAAAAGTGGTCTTCAACATGGATAATTCACATTTCATTTCCTGGTTTTGCCATATGAAAACAATCATTCTGGCTACAGGTATGGAATCACTCTAGAGTGATCTTTCCTCCATAAAGTGTGGGACAAGAGATATCATTAAATCAACCTTTTGGCTCCATATGATTGAGCTACATCATAGAAACGAAAGCTCAGTGGGTTTTCTATCCCACACATGTACTTCAGCATTTAACCCTATACCAATGCCATCACACCCTACCAAGCTGGGACCTTCTATATTAAATTTAAATTGGGTTCTCTACAAGTAGGTCAGTTTTTAAGCAAATGAAAGCAGAACTTCAATGCATAGGCACTTTGTCCATCTTGCAGGGGTGCAACCAAAGACATAGTTCATCTGCTGTTCTTTTGTCCATTGCATAACAGAGCAAGAAGCACCTGGGTCACACCTCTTTGTATAAACTTAGGAATTATACATTAACCAAAGACTTCTAGGTTATTATGGGCCAACACTGATCCCATTATCGTATGTGCTGGGAGTAGATATTTATATGCCTTGTGGCTGGTTATGAAGCGGTTGGGGTATCCTTTATAAATAAGGCTATCCGATATGTGCCTAGTCCAATTTTCTTTTAACGATTGACACAGCTAATTGATTTTGAGATGTAATTGTACTTTTTACTTATAGTTCCTATTTCTTCTCTTTCTTATGGCATTAATGTTTATTTTGTATGTGCAATGTCCTATATTGTTTACCTTAACATCAGCTTAGTTTGTGTTTTTATGATTTTCCATTTGAGCTATTATCCAGCCTCATGAGGCACTGAGACCCTGTTGTGCACAAACGGTCGGTCTTCTGCCTATGTGAGGTTTGGAATTTAATGTAGATGGATGTCTTTTGGGGATCCTTTTTAAATGTGTGCTCTGAAAACCAAATGGCTATCTGTAGTATTTCATATTTTAGTTTTTACTTGGAGCTTTCTTCTTGTACGAATTGTGATACTTCTGAAGTGGGAGCCCAAGTACTATGTATATCAAGTGCCTATTTTCTCCTTTTAAACATGATGATTATTGTTATGCTATTTATTGATATATATATATATATATATATATATAGTTTTTGTGTTGTCTGTGTATGTTTTATGAGGTTTTATCCCAGAAATAAACATGATAATTTATGTAATACATAATATGTGCCCCAATGTGCTGATGCAAGTGCACTTCTTTAAGATGAAGGAAGACATCCTGATAATGGCAAATAAATCTGAATCGATCATGTATAAAAGATCACCTCCAAGTTGTTCCAAGATGTCTCCTCAATCTCTCTGGCTAGAGGAAATCTCTGAAACAAGTTATTGTCACTGACCATTTAAGTTCCAAACAGATCTCCCACAGACGGGGCTGTCACTTTTTTAAATGTTCTATCTGGATGGTATGCAATGTTTAATTACTAACTGTTGGAAAAGGTTCCTTTCTGAAGGGCCGTACAAACTTTTTGTCTTCCTCCTCTTCTTTTTCTGACCTTGTTTTTGCTGGATTTAGGACTCTGTGCACTTTACCCCTGCTAACAAGTGCTAAAGTGTTTGTGCTTTCTCCATAAAACATGGTAATATTGGCTCATACCCAATTTACATATTTAATTTGCTTATAAGTCCTTAGTAAAGTTCCCTACATGTGCCCAGGGCCTGTAAATTAAATGCTACTAGTGGTCCTGAAGCACTGATTGTGCCACACACATAAGCAGCGTGTTAACCATGTCTCAGGACTGCCAAAGTAGAAATTTCTCTGCTCTTAACACTCTGTGTGCCTTACAGTCTGTCTCCAATACATGTCTGGGCTAGGTGACAGCTACACTATGTGCATTCCCTCCAGACACAAACATAGGAAGGCGAGGTGTGGCTGAGTACCCATGTACATACATCTGCATTCTGTGCAGGACAGGAGGAAGGGGCTAACACTCATACTTGAATAGGTAGTGGCCTGACCCCCCACAAAGGACTGATTACCCCCCACAGATATCCTAGCAGACAGGAAACAACAATGATTAGCAGAAATCAGCACACGCTCGCCATCGAAAGGTACTATGTTTACTCTAGACCTGTTAGGTTCCTGTAGCTGACTTATGTGCTACTGTGGGTGGTGGTAATTGCTTAATTTCACAAGTCCTGGGAGACCTACAGAGTTGCCCAGTTCTGGTGCCTGTTGGATCCTGTGGCACGTGGGAAACTTTGAGAAAACATATCTATCAATCCCCCCCGGGGTTTGTGTCAGTGAAACCTACTAATTACATTTGATTTAAGCACTGTGGTTATCATTATACTTTTCAAAGTTCATATTTTGAGATTGCTCAATGGAATTGTCATTGTTTTGGTTTTATTTTAAAGAGTAAACAAAATACTATTTTTCTAGCCTGGTGTGGAGTCTTTTGTGGTGTTTTCACTGAGTTGCTGTATGAGTTATTGCACAAATACTTGACACATTGCCTTTTAAGTTGAGCCTGCCTCCTCTGTACCAAACTACCAGAGGGTGAGCACAGGATAATTTAGGTTGTGTTGTGACTGACCCTGATTAGAATTGTGGCCCCTACTTGGACAGGGTGCATACTTCTGCCAACTCGAGACCCAGGCCCTCATTACGAGTTTGACAGTGTATACCGAAGACCGCTGCGGTGGCGGGCACCAAAAGACTGCAATGGATGCGGTAATCCGACCACTGTATTATGAGTCACACACTGAACACCACCAAAATACAGCCACAAATTCAAGACTGCCAGGATGACCAATGGTGGGAGAGAGGCGGTTCCACCACCAGCACCGCCACGCCGACCATATTCCACCCTCCAGATTATGACCCACAAATCAGCACACCTGTCATTGCATGGCGGAAAACCATTGGCAGTCCGAACTGCTGCATTCAAAAACAGACCTCCACCAAAACACAGCACCACAGTGGACAAATCGAATACCCCACACCTGCCACACATACACACATCAGACACACCTACACACACCACTATAAAACAAACCCTCACACAACCACCAATCCTTTGCAACCAAAATGACAATCATTGACAGCGAGAATCACACAAACTAAAGACACTGCACTTGTACACCATGGGCACTATCACACACATCTCTCAGCGCACACCACACAACTGCACCATTGCCACATACACACATTGTCACAGCACACAAACACCACAAACAACCAGCACACACAACCAAGCACCGCCCACATCACCAAGCACCCTACACTGTACCCTTGCACACTACACCCCCACACAACACAACCACCATGTCCAGTCTTAAACACCCACGCTTCACAGATGATGAGTTGACAGTCATGGTCGATGAAATCATCAGGGTAGAGCCACAACTGCTTGGAGCACAGGTCCAGCAAACATCCATAGCCAGGAAAATTGAGTTATGTCAGAGAATCATCGACAGGGTCAACTGAGTGGGCAACCATCCATGCACAAAAGAGGAAATCCGGAAGAAGTGGGACAACATACGAGGGAAGGTGAGTTCCATAGCATCTAGGCACCAAATTGCAGTGATGAAGACAGGTGGTGGGCCTCCAGTTCCTCCCCCGAGTTTGCATTGTGGGAGGAGAAGGTCTCGGACATCCTGCAACCTGAAGGCCTGATTGGTATACCCAGAGAACTGGACTCTGATAAGTCGCTAACACTCCCCTAGCACTAATTTGTCCAGTCCTGCATGCTACCTCACCACTGTATCACTACCCAAGTCACCCTATCTTCCACTACACCTCCCACACAATCACCTAAAGTCCCTCCCCTCATGCCACATCACCACCCAGCCACAATGGCCAGACAGTCCCTGCCCAGTGCACAGATAGCACTGCCAATATCCATCACTACATCTTCCACAATCCACCTGCGCATCCACATGAAAAGCTGATATGTCCACGTCACAGTGCAACACCTGCATGTACAACTATGGCACCTGCAACACCAACAAAATGCTACGACTGAGGACCTATACATTGCAATGACAGCAATGCAATCCTCATTCATCAACCCTCAATGGAACATGGTACCCATTTCACTATCCAGTACCCACAAACAATGTCTGCAGTGCTGCATCTGTCAATTCCATAACTGGGAATCAAGTGAAGTCACTGTATGCATCAGACAACGAGACCAACTTTCACACCTCCACCATGTGACACTCTTCCACTTTATTCACATGTACCCCTGCCACTACCACCATGGAAAGGAGGCCAGAGACAGTCAGCCACCCCCAGGATGAAGGCCCCCCCAGTGAGGACAATGCCTCAGGATGTCGGGTCATTGATGACTTACCTGGCCCATCTGGGACACCTGGTCAGTCCACCACTCTCAGCCTCACCCTGCCCACATCCACCCCCCTGCCTGTGGCATCAACGTTATAGCCAAACCCACGTCCCTTAACCTGTGTCCCAAAGATTGATCAATCAGTAGTGTGCCCCACAGTACAGGGACCTGAGTCAACCCCTCACACCCAAGACAATGAAGGTCCTGGTGTAAGTGGGCACACCGTGCCGGGCACAGGCACAGGGGGCCAGGGGTCATAGGGGGCCCCCAAGGGATTTGACTTGCCAGGAAACCATCTCCCAATTCCTGGGAGCATACCAGCAATCCCACGGTTAGATGGGCCAAATGCTTACCGTAGTGGAGGAAAACCAAAGGCTGCAGGGGGAATACCACCAGGAGGCCCTGCAGCAGTGGCAGGCACACAATGTCACCATGGCCTCCATTGCAGGGGTGCTCTAGGAGCTTACCACCATCCTGCATGCCTCCTATACCCACCAGCAGGCCCCCTCCACTTGCCAGATACCAACAAAGCCATCAACATCAGCCTCAGCTAGTGGAATGGAGGCCCTGCCAGAAGAACCACAGGCCACTGGCACCACTTCTTCTGTAGCTGAGGAGCCCCCGCAAACATGGTCGTCCATCCAGGCATCCTGCAGGAGCAGATGCCAAGACTGAACCCACTGCCAGGAAGTGACCCTCTCCTGAACATTCTCCATTGTGTACCACTGAGGCACCCTGTTGGCTGTTCAATGCCATGTCTCTATTTTCACACGGCCCTTGGATACTGGAGCTGTACTACCTACAGGTAGGCCACCTACTCTGACGATTACTCCAACCATGACCCCACTCATCAACGGTTCGAAACATTGTGCACAATAAATACCATGGAACACAGGAACTGCCTTCATGTCTTTATTGTTACATGTACAAATGTATTTTGTTCCAAAATGTAATGTGTTTTTATTCACCCTTCACCAAAAATCTGTTACATGGACAGCAGAGAGAAGCTTTTCCTGCAGGTGACACAGTACATCAAACATGTTCTAAAATCCAGTTGCAAGGGAGTCACTAGTCCAGCCACACATCAGAGTAGATCCACAAATCAAACCAGCAAATAGACCAAGACTCACATCATGATAGTAGGCATGGTGGTAGTCACAGCACATATGCAGTACATTATTGTCGTGCCCAGTGTGGAATGGCAACAACACAGGGGAAAACAGGAGACAATGCCACATCCACATTCTCAGGAATCATATGACTAATACGCAGTAGCTCACAACTGACATGGGGTAAAAACTACACTTACTACTGTTAGGAAAAGCCAGTGTCCATGAATGCCACAACCAAAAGTTAGGATAGGGAGTGATACACACTTCATAATCTTTAGTTGGAAAAACATCTGTACAGGAGATTGCGGGACAAATGACATACCACATGCCTGAACATACGAAATGTCAACCTAGCAACCTGCATTGCCAACACATGTCAGAGAGATGACATCATTAACACAGCTCCTGATAGGCAATCTGTCTCCCACCACAAGTCACACCGAGCGATAGGTACACTGTACATCTACCCTGATGTACCTGATTAGGAGGAGCACTGTCAGAAGGCAACTTGGAAATAAAATACCTGAAATTACACACACAACATACCTGTATGTTACTGGAAGTAATGATTGATCAGCTCAGTCCTATGATCAGCTGAACCTTCCTCATCAGCGTCCTCATCACTTTGCATGTCATCATTAGCAGCCACTGGTCCAGCTGCCTCCTCCTCATCAACCAGTAATGGAATCTGACATCTAAGGGCTAGATTGTGTAGCATGCAGCAGGCAACTATGATCTGGCATACCTCTAGTGGGGTGTAGAAGAGGGCACCTCCAGAGATGTGGAGGCACCTGAATCTGGCCTTCAGTAGGCCAAAATTTCTTTCAACAACACGCTTCGTCCTGCTGTGGGCCTCATTGAAACTGTGTTGAAACTGTGTTCCCCATCCGTGGTAGGGTACCTCACTGGTGCCAGCAGCCAGGGAAGCTAAGGATACCCAGAGTCACCTGTGTGCACAATGGTAGGACCTGTCACAATACCAGTAGAGGCACAGGTCAGAAAGGGATGACAGTTAACATTACAGTGACACACATACATCCTTATGTATACATACAAATAAGCCAAGCCCTCTCTCTCTGTAGTTGTTCCATCATGTGGGGGACATTGCTGTTCTTCAGAATGAAGGAGTCATGCACAGATCCTGGAAACGTCCCTGTCACTTGGGAGATGTACTGGTCCGCAAGACACACCACCTGTACATTGATAGAATAGTAGTTTTTCCTGTTCCTATAGACTTGTTCACTGGCCCTGGGAGGGACCAAAGCAATGTGGGTGCCATCTGTGGCAGATGTGCCCAATATGATGGAAGTCAGCCTTAATGGTAGGCAAATCCACACATTGGGGGAACCTGATGTAGCTGTCCAGGTGTATCAATAAAGCAGACAGTACATCTTTCAACACAAGACTGAACATGGGCTGTGACATCCCTGCTGCCAAGCCCACTGTAATCTTGAATGAGCCTGAGGCAAGAAATTGTAGCACAGACAAAACCTGTACTGTGGGAGGGATGGCATAGGGATTATGGCCCTCATTACAACCCTGGCGTTAAAGTCCGCTGACCGCCGTGCTGACGGCCGCCAACATACCGTGGTCGCGGCGGAAATCCGCTACAGGTATTATGACCCACATCTAGAAATCCGCCACAATACAGACACCCACACAAATCTGCCACACCAAAGGTCAGTGATAAACTGGCGATAGCAAAACCCAAACCTTTACGGCAACAGGAATATGCCCACACTATCACGACCCACGAATCAACGCGGCAGTCTTTCAACCGCGGTAATCCATTGGCGGTACACACCGCCGCTCTCAAAATACACACACACTTACAAAACACAACCACATTGGACAATTCAAACTACACACCTGACAGACATACACACACCACACCCACACACTCACACCACTATAAATCACACACCCACTTTACCCACAACCCCTTACAATGACATTTTTGGAAGAAGCAGAGAGAGAGAATAGCAAAGACAACACCAGCATCGAGAGGCACACAACACCATCACTCATACACCATCCACGCACCTCAAAGAACACACCCCAACACATCACCCCACACATCACATCAACCATCACCTCACACATCACCCACACCACATCATGGCATCTCAAGGACAACCCAGGTTTTAAGAGGAGGAGCTCAGGGTCATGGTGAAGGAAATCATCCAGGTAGAGCCACAGCTATTCGGATCACAGGTGCAGCAGACATCCATTGCAAGGAAGATGGGATCAACACAGTGGGACAGCATCCAAGAACACGGGATGACATCAGGAAGAGGTGGAACGACCTATGGGGAAGGTGCGTTCCGTGGTATCCAGACACCAGGTAGCAGTACAGAGGACTGGTGGTGGACCCCTACCTCCACTCCCACAACTAACAACATGGGAGGAGCAAGTCTTGGCGATCATGCACCCTGAGGGCCTCGCAGGAGTAGCAGGAGGACTGGACTCTGGTAAGTCAAATCTTTACTATTATATCCCCCACCCTACCTGCATGCCAACATAGAAACCTACCCCTACCCTCACACCCATCACCCCAACACCTCACAGATTCCCCACTATCACAACCCACACATTCCAATACCAAGCCCTGCATGTCACAACAATGCATGGACACCCATCACAGACCTGCATTGACACCCATCACCAAAGCATGTCCAGTAGAGAGACTCAGCCAGGGCATACAATCACCACTCACACAAGGGCCAAGGCGATAATGCAAGCACAGGAGTAGAGGGAAAATCACCCATTGCACAAGATGGCACACACAGATGCAATAACTATGCATTTACACCCCAACAGGACCCCTACCCAATGTCACCGGACAGGAGGTGCCAGACATATCCAGTCCCCCCACAGAAGAGGCCCACAGTGACGACAGCAGCTCTGCATGCCTGGATCAAGATGACCAGCCCGGCCCATCAGAGATCTCTGGACAGTCGGTTCCCCTGCCACAGTCCCAAACCACCACTGAACCTCTCCCCTCAGGAAACACCACCACAGCACCCACCCAGCGGGCCCATGCCAGGACACGTCAATTAGCAGTGTGTCCACAACTACAGGGACTCCAGGCAAACCCACTAACCCAGGACGATCAACGACCTAGGGACAGTGGCAGTGGGCACATGTTTCAGGGGACAGAGGCACAGGACAACAGGGAAGCTGGGACGACTGCTGTGCGACAGGGGGAGGACAGGCCCAGGGAACCCACTCTTCACGAGGCACTCTCCAACATCATGGGAGCATACCACCATTCCCAGGAGACCATGGGAGCGGTACTGGCCAAGTTTCAGGAGACCCAGCGGCTGCAGGAGGAACAGTACCTGGGGATCAGGGAAGACTTGAAGCCCATTAACACCACCCTGGTACCCATAGCAGGAGTGCTGGCAGACATGGCCAACACCATGAGGGAGACAGTGGCATACCACCGGGCCACTGACACCAGCCCGAATGATGAACAGCCCTCCGCGTCCACTGGCACTAGAGGACAGGAGGTCCCGCTGCAGGACCAGCAGGCCACCAGCACCCAACCCCCTGCAGAAGGAGAACCACCCCGCAAATGGTCCCTGCGATCCAGGCACAAGACAGAGAACATTGCCAAGACCCCGCCAGGAAATGAGACTCTGTTGATTGTCACCCTTCTGTCCCACTATGTTACCCTGACCACCTTTACTGCCATTGCTCCACTTCCTATGCCCCTTGGACAATGCACCTATGATACAACGAGACTGGACTCTACCATGGATATTCCTCCACCATCATCCCAGCCCATTGCACATCCCCCTCCACTTATTAACACTTGAATCACAAAACAATCTGGAGTCAGTCTGTACTTTCACAAATGTGGTATTACAACCTCTTTGACAAGTATCAATGTTAATGTTAATTTGCACATACCAAAGTTTGACAGTTGTTGGGCAGCAGTGAACATAGCAGAAGGCAGAATGTGGTACCCAGATCTGTGAAAAGGAAAGCCAAAGTGAACTGTCAGGGTCCATACACAGAGGTAAAAAGGCAGAATTATACAATGTCCTAGAGTCGTCTGATATGAGAGGAGCAGTGCCAGTCTCTTGCCTGTGTATCACTGGAAGTACTGCATGATGATGTTTTTTCGGTTGTCAATATCTTCGTATTCTGCCTCCTCTTCTTCACTGTCCACAGTCTCCACAGCTGCCACAAGACCAACATCAGGCCCATCCTGCTGCAGAAAAGGCACCAGGGCATCGCAAAGCCAGGTTGTGCAACATACAGCATGCCACGATTATCTGGCACACCTTTTCCGGTGAGTAGTATAGGGAGCCACCTGTTAAATGGAGGCACCAGAATCTGGCCTTCAGGAGGCCAAAAGTCCTTTCTATAATCCTCCTTGTACGCCTATGTGCATCATTGTAGCATTCCTCTGCCCTTGTCCTGGGATTCCTCACTGGGGTCAGTAGCCATGACAGGTTGGGGTAACCAGAGACACCTGCAAATGTAGAGGGATATCTGTTAGACATACACCAACCCTTAGGAACTATCCCATACCCAGACACCTATTCATACTGTGTGGGGACCTTGAGCTCACCTATTAGCCACACACGTTGCCTCTGGAGGTGGCCCATCACATAAGGGATGCTGCTATTCATCAAAATGTAAGCGTCATGCACAGAGCCAGGATACTTCCCATTCACATGAGAGATGTACTGGCCAAACACACTATCTGCACATTCATGGAATGGTAGCTTTTACGATTTCTGTACACCTGTTCATTCCTGCGGGGTACAAATGCCACATATGTACCATCAATGGCACCAATGATGTTCGGGATATGTCCCAGGGCATAGAAGTCACCTTTCACTGTGGGCAAATCCTCCACCTGGGGGAAAACGATGTAGCTGCGCATGTGTTTCAGCAGGGCAGACAACACTCTGGTCAACACATTAGAGAAGATTGGCTGTGACATCCCTGATGCCATGGCCACTGTTGTTTGAAAGGAACCACCACTGGCCAGGAAATAGAGCACTGACAGGACCTGCACTACAGGGGGGATACCTGTGGGATGGGGGATAGCTGACATCAGGTCAGGCTCCAATTGGGCACACAGTTCTTGGATTGTGGCACACTCAAGTCTGTAGGTGATAATGATGTGGCTGTCTTCCATAATGTCTTCAAAATGGTGAGCAGAGGGTCATGTACCACATAGGTTGCACAAGGGTGTTTTGCACTAATGTGATTTAATCGGTGTGTGGCGCTGTCTGTCCGTATTCCTGCCCAAATGTGCTGTGACGCAGTTAGGTGCCATTCAATGTGCCCCCCTGAAATGGCGGCTGCCTGACCTGTAAGGAGGGACAAGGGGAAATGAGGTAACTGCGCTGGCGTTGTGCAGCGTTGCGGTAGGCGGTCGAAGGCCGCCGCACAATTCAGCATTGGTTATCATTGGGCCCTATGGGTTCCAGGAGCCAATGACGATGTACGCTGGTGGTGACGGTACACACCGCCGCGGACGTGACCGCCATTTTCTATCTGTTCACTCACTTGATACCTGACCTTCAACAGGAGAGGACCTACACTGCAAGTGCTGCTGTGACCTCAGCCTGGAAGCAACAATGGCTACAGTGTCTGGGGAAAGGGCCCCTGCCTTCACCGCGGAGGAGTTGGACAAACTGGTGGATGGGGTCCTCCCCCAGTACACGCTACTCTACGGTCCTCCAGACAAACAGGTGAGTACACTGTGAGCATGATGGATGGGACATGAATGTATGGAGTGGTCTGGATGGAAGATACCTGTTGTGGGGGGGTTGTGGCCTGCATGTGAGGATGGCCAGTGTATGTGTTTCAGGGCATGGGTGGGAACTGGTGGCCAATGAGTAAGAAGAACCGGACGGGGAGTAAGTTCCATTCTCACTTTACCTTTCCTCTAGATCAGCGCCCACCAGAAGAAGGGCATTTGGCGTGCCATCGCCAAGGAAGTGCGGACCCTGGGGGTCTATCATAGACAGAGCACCCACTGCCGCAAGAGATGGGAGGACCTGCGCCGCTGGAGGAAGAAGACAGTGGAGGCCCAGCTGGGGATGTCCTCCCAACGTGGAAGGGGTGCCCGTCGCACCATGACCTCCCTGATGTTCCGGATCCTGGCGGTGGCATATCCAGAGTTGGATGGGCGCTTGAGGGCATCACAGCAGCCACAAGGGGGTGAGTACAGTCTCATTCAGCTGACTCTGCGTGCTTTACAAGCTGTCTGGGTGGGGGATGTGGGCTGTGGGTTCCCCTAGGCCAGGGCGAACGTGGTAGGGTAGGTCCCTTGTTAGGCAGGCTCTGTGCCCCTCCAACCCCAATAGTGGTAGTGGCCATCTACAATTAGTCAGGCTCCTGTGGGTTCCAGGTGTGCAGCAAATGGGGTTAGGCATAGTCCCCCATGGGCAGGTGATTTTCCTAAGAACTGTTAGTGCATGGGCTAGTGCATAGGGCTGCTCCCTGTGTGTTTTGTCCGCCAACGGTAGTGGTGCTGCTGGCATAGACCATGTGTCTCCTCTGTCTTTCCTCCTCTTATTGTTTTGTCACCCTGTCCTTGTATGCATTAGCATCATCTGGCGGAGGAGCAGTGGCACCGGAGCAGACGGGAGCTGCAACCCACATGGCCCAGGAGGGTGAATGTACGGAGTCTGAAGGCACCAGTGGGACGGAGGGTGAGGGGAGCTCCACGACAGGGACAGGAGGGGACACCAGCAACAGCGACTCCTCCTCTGATGTGAGCTCCCTTGTGGTGGCGGGCACATCGGTGCCCACCGCAACAACAGTGTTAGACCTGACATGCCTTAGGGTGGTCACCCCTAACTTTTTGCCTGCCTCCCTCCACTTTTTGGACACTGTTTTTGCTGGCTTTTAGACTCTGCGCACTTTACCACTGCTAACCAGTGCTAAAGTGCATATGCTCTCTCCCTTTAAACATGGTAACTTTGGATCATACCCAATTGGACTATTTAATTTACTTATAAGTCCCTAGTAATGTGCACTATATGTGCCCAGGGCCGGTAAATTAAATGCTACTAGTGGGCCTGCTGCTGCACTGGTTGTGCGACCCACTTTAGTAGCCCCTTTACCTTGTCTCAGGCCTGCCATTGCAAGGCCTGTATGTGCAGTTTCACTGACACTTCGACTTGGCATTTAAAAGTACTTGCCAAGCCTAAACCTCCCCTTTCTCTACATATAAATCACCTCTAATGTGTGCCCTAGGTAAACCCTAGAGCAGGGTGCTGTGTGGGTAAAAGGAAGGACATGTACCTGTGTAGTTTACATGTCCTGGTAGTGTAAAACTCCTAAATTCGTTTTTACACGACTGTGAGGCCTGCTCCCCTCATAGGCTAACATTGGGGCTGCCCTCATACATTATTGAAGTGGTAGCTGCTGATCTGAAAGGAGTAGGAAGGTCATATTTAGTATGGCCAGAATGGTAATACAAAGTCCTGCTGACTGGTGAAGTTGGATTTAATATTACTATTCTAGAAATGCCACTTTTAGAAAGTGAGCATTTCTTTGCACTTAAATCTTTCTGTGCCTTACAATCCACGTCTGGCTGGGTTTAGTTGACAGCTCCTTGTGCATTCACTCAGACACACTCCAAACACAGGGTACTCAGCCTCACTTGCATACATCTGCATTTTGAATGGGTCTTCCTGGGCTGGGAGGGTGGAGGGCCTGCCCTCAAACAAAGGACTGCCACACCCCCTACTGGGACCCTGGCAGACAGGATTGAACTGAAAGGGGACCTGGTGCACTTCTAAGCCACTCTTTGATGTCTCCCCCACTTCAAAGGCACATTTGGGTATAAAACAGGGCCTCTGCCCTACCACCTCAGACACTTGCTGGAGAAGAAACCTGAACCAGAACCTGCATCCTGCCAAGAAGAACTGCCTGGCTGCTCAAAGGACTCACCTGACTGCTTTCTACAGAGGACTGCTGCCTTGCTGTTGCCCTGCTGCCTTGCTGAACTCTTGCCTTGCTGCAGAAGTCATCAGACACTGACCTCCCTAATGGCTTTTGGCAGTGGCCTACCCTGAGGTGGATGGGCACTAGAGAGCAGCACAGCAGCCACAAGGATGTAAGTACCGACTGTTAGCTCGCACATGACAGGCCTTGGTTGGGATTGGGTGGCTTACTAGTGGCAAGATGAGCTTTTGATCATTGGTACATCCAAATTGACAATGGGTATCAGTCACCCTGGCAGGCTCACTATCATTGATGTGTGACAATACTATGCTGTCGGTGGATGTACTGTTCAGATTTTCCATGGTTGAGTGGGGTTGGACACCCTAAATGTTGTGTCTGACCAGTTTCATCCATCTGCATCAGTGTATCAGAAGTGTAAGTGCAATCCCATCAGTTGTTGTCTTCTGCAATAACTGAAAAACTCTGGGTATTGTACTGAGGTGCCATTGACTGATTGTGGGGCTGCCATCACAGTTCCACCACATGAAGGGCCCCAACGGGACAGGAGTATTGCCACGATAGCTGACTATGCAGTCATATGTTAACTTCAGAGTGTGGGAAATGTGCAGGTAACCAACAATGGGATACTGCTACATGTGAATCAATGAGGGCAGATTGCACATCTAAATCTGTTTTTCAACCTATCATTCTCTGGGCTTGCCATTTCAACATTGGGATGGTACTAGATGTGGTAAGTCCCCTGGGAGGTCCCTGATGTGTCACCATTGTGTTTACATGTCATGTATGAATATAACCCTGGCAATTACAATGCTGCTATGCAGAGTCACAGCCTTCATCATGTCAGTATGTCAACTTGTGTGCACAGCTTTTGTTCAATTACCATACAGCTTGCCTTGGCCAATAGGTAGCAACAGACTTGGAGTGCAATTGTAATGGCATGACCTGCCATGATGTGTTATGTCAGAGATGTACATGTTGATATGTGTATATGGGAGGTATGTACTGATCCTTATCCACCCTATTTTTCTTTCTCTCCCTCCCTCTCTTTCTCTCTCTTTGTGTGCATCAGCATCATCAGGCCAAGGAGAAGGGCCACAGGCGAGTGGGGAAGCAGCAGCCCACAAGACCCAGGAGGCTGATGCGTGCGAGGTTGAGGGACCCAGTTGGAAGGAGGGTGAGGGGAGTGGCACAGGGGACACAGGATCAACCACATATTCTTCACATTCCTCCTCTGTTGGACACTCCTTGCCAGCAACATCATTGTCTGCCGCCACCCTTACCAGCACTGCCCTCCCTGTAGCTCCTCACCCAGTTGCCCGGACCTACTCACCCAGGAGGGTGGGCATCTCCTTCACCACAGGCACCTCTGCCCCTGCCCCAGTCAGCACTGAGGTACTCAATGAGGAGGCTATTGACCTTGTGAGGTTCATTACTAAGAGTCAATCCACCATTGTCAATGCCATCCAGGGACTGCCAGCTCAAGTCCAACAGAGCAGTGCGTTCCTGGAAGGCACTCACAGTGCCCTGGCTGGCCTGCAGAGATCCTTTCAGGCTATGGTCACCTCACTGATGGCAGCCAGTGTTCCTTTGTCTTCCTTCTCCCCTCCACCTACCTCATCCCATTCCCAAACCCTTCTCCCCACACCTATCCAGAGCACACATTCACACAGGTATTCATCCACTTCAACAGACACGGTTCACAGTGGCAAACCCAGCAACCGCAGGGCCCACCATCGGCATGCACAAACAACACCCACCTGCACACACAACAACATGCACTCCCTGCACCGACTCCCCAACCACCCCCTCCTTCACAGATACTACACCACTCACACCTGCTGGCACGACACCAACACTCCCTGATCCAGCCACATGTCCCATCATACCCACAGTCAGCACAATAACAGACCTGCATAACACCCTATTCACCACATGCACACTCACCACAACCACAGACACCCCGACATGCAGCACATGTACCATACCTGCAGACACCACCTCAACAGACAGTCACCCATCCAGCATGGCATCTCCCAGCACCTCCTCCCCCTCCTCCCAAGACACCTAAACGCCTGCACCCACCCACCCAATAGACACCCAGCACACACATTCAATCCATGCACCCACCTGCACCCAAGACCCCGACAAAAACACATCTTACAACCACTTCCTCTCCATCCACTCCCAAATGCTTTACCCATGACTGCCCTTGTGTCGCTAAGAAACTTTTCCTATATGAGCTTTACCTGCTCCCCACCCCTCCCCACCCTATGGTTCTCCGAAGCGCCCTGTGTTCCTCCTCAGTCCAGTCCGTCCTCCTACCAGTCCTCCCCTGTCACGCTGCTATTGCCCATGTCCCTCCCCCTGCTAAGAGGTCGACCCCCACCCAAGGCAAAAGCTAAGGACCCTCCTACTTAACCCAAACCCAAGGTCCCTATGCCCAATCCAAGGAGCCCCCGCCCAAACCCAGACCCACACCCAAGGACCCCCCTCCCAAGCCCAGACTCCCACCCCCCCCAAACATCCCTGAGGTGCCTGCCTGCCCCCTTGATGCCCCTACGCTGTAGAGGTTACTTTGCAGTCAGGAGTCAAGTTGGGGCACTGTGTTGTGCCATATGTGCCATGGGCACAATTGACTATGGACTGGTCAATGAACTAGTTTTGTAAATAGTTTCAGCACTTAATATAATACATCTGGACCAACCTTCTGTTGGTTTTGATGGTGGCGTACTTGTCCTGCCTTTCCTTTCGACATGGAAGCCAGAAAATTGATGGAGATAGCCACCCTGTGGGAATATGGAGGTGACTCAGCTCCAATAAATAGTGCATCAGACTAGAGGGGCGAAGTGGAGAGGGAGCATCAATAGGCTTCAGTCAAAGAAGATTGAAACTGAGGTAATTGTGGACATGACATGAGAGCTGACAACCTAGTCATGCATTCAAATAGCAACCTTGAAGGGCATGGTTCCCAGGTCTATATGATGCCTTCAAGTTTTAGGTTACATCTTTTCAAAAAGATAATCTTGGTAACTGGTAATACTTAGCAAACCTGAGGAGCTAGTTGCTGGCCACACTGTTGACTGTGTTGCAATCGACTCCCCTGAAGTTATCTCTTTATAAAGTCAGGTTTTTGTGGGTTATGACTATGCAACTTCACATCCTGTTTTGGACACTTCGACTTTGTTATGTTTTATTGATTTTGCTTGTATTAATTTTCAGGACTTTGTGGGATCACTAGGTTCGATTGCTATGGCTGTGGCAAAAAGGATGGCAGCCAGATTATATGTGGTTGAAACCTGAAGGGACTATGGCCCTCATTATGACATTGGCGGTAAAAGCCACTTACTGCCGCGCAGAAGACCGCCACCAAACCGCTGCGGCAGCGGAATTCCACCACAGCTATTATGACCCACAGTTCGGAATCCGCCAAAATTCAGAACCCACACAAGTCCTCCACACCAAAGGTCAGTGATAAACTGGCGAAAACAAAACCTCCACCGTCACGCCAACAGAAATACGTCCACACTATCACGACCCACGAATCCACTCTGCGGTCTTTCAACCGCGGTATTCCATTGGCGGTACACACCGCCGTGCTCAAAATACACACACATTGACAAAACACAGCCACATTGGACAATTCGAAATACACACACCTGATACACATACACACACCACTCCCACACACCCAACACAATATAAAGCACACACCCACATCACCCACAAACCCCTACGAAGACAAATCACGAACGAAAGCCAGAGAGAGACACCACCATCAACAACACTAGCATCCACAGGCACACAACACCATCACCCACATAACTTCCACGCACCTCACACAACACCCCACTACATATCAGCACACTTATCACCCCACACACCACTATACCACCCCATGGCACGGCAAAGACATCCCAGGTTCTCGGAGGAGGAGATCAGGGTCATGGTGGAGGAAATCGTCCGGGTAGAGCCACAGCTATTCGGAGCACAGGTGCAGCACACCTCCATTGCAAGGAAGATGGAGCTATGGCGAAGAATAGTGGACAGGGTCAACGCAGTGGTACAACACCCAAGAAATCGGGAGGACATCAGGAAGAGGTGGAACGACCTACGGGGGAAGGTGCGTTCCGTGGTCTCCAGACACCACCTGGTGGTTCAGCGGACTGGCGGCGGACCCCCACCTCCTCCCCCACAACTAACAACATGGGAGGAGCAGGTCTTGGCGATTCTGCATCCTGAGGGCCTCGCAGGAGTAGGTGGAGGAATGGACTCTGGTAAGTCAAAGCTTTACTATTACAACCCCCACCCTACCTGCATGCCAGCACATACCCCCACCCTCACACTCACCCCCATCACTCCTACTCCTCACAAATGTCCCACTATCACAAACCACACATCCCAACACCAAGACCTGCATGCAACACCAAAGCATGGACACCCATCACTAAAGCATGCCCACTGCACATACCCATACACCCCCCAAACCATCATCACACAAGGTCCCACACAGGAATGCTAGCACTGGGGTACACGGTCACCCACCCATTGCACACCTTGACACACACAGATGCAATAATCATGCTTTTATACCCCTGCTGGACCCCTACCCAACGTCACCGGACAGGAGGGTCCACACATGTCCACACCACCAACAGAAGAGGCCCACAGTGATGACAACTGTAGGAGGCTGGACTGGCTTGTAGTGAGCACCAAGGGGTACTTACACTTTGCACCAGGCCCAGGTATCCCTTATTAGTGCATAGGGTATCTAGCAGCTTAGGCTGATAGATAATGGTAGCTTAGCAGAGCAGCTTAGGCTGAATTAGGAGACGAGTGAAGCTCCTACAGTACCACTAGTGTCATATGCACAATATCATAAGAAAACACAATACACAGATATACTAAAAATAAAGGTACTTTATTTTTATGACAATATGCCAAAAGTATCTCAGTGAGTACCCTCAGTATGAGGATAACAAATATACACAAGATATATGTACACAATACCAAAAATATGCAGTATAGTATTAGAAAACAGTGCAAACAATGTATAGTTACAATAGGATGCAATGGGGACACATAGGGATAGGGGCAACACAAACCATATACTCCAAAAGTGGAATGCGAACCACAAATGTACCCCAAACCTATGTGACCTTGTAGAGGGTCGCTGGGACTGTAAGAAAACAGTGAGGGTTAGAAAAATAGCCCACCCCAAGACCCTGAAAAGTGAGTGCAAAGTGCACTAAAGTTCCCCAAAGAGCACAGAAGTCGTGATAGGGGAATTCTGCAGGAAAGACCAAAACCAGCAATGCAACAACAATGGATTTCCAGACGAGGGTACCTGTGGAACAAGGGGACCAAGTCCAAAAGTCACGATCAAGTCGAGAGTGGGCAGATGCCCAGGAAATGCCAGCTGTGGGTGCAAAGAAACTGCTACTGGACAGTAGAAGCTGAGGATTCTGCAAGAACGACAAGGGCTAGAAACTTCCCTTTTGGAGGATAAATGTCCCACGCCGTGGAGAGTTGTGCAGAAGTGTTTTCCTGCAGAAAGACTGTAAACAAGCCTTGCTAGCTGCAAAGCTTGCGGTTGGGGTTTTTGGATGCTGCTGTGGCCCAGGAGGGACCAGGATGTCGCCAATTGCGTCAGGGGACAGAGGGGGCACCCAGCAAGACAAGAAGCCCTCTCAGAAGCAGGCAGCACCCGCAGAAGTGCTGGAACAGGCACTACAAAGTGGAGTGAAACAGTGCTCACCCAAAGTTGCACAAAGGAGTCCCACGCCGCTGGAGGACAACTCAGGAGGTCATGCAATGCAGGTTAGAGTGCCGTGGACCCAGGCTTGGCTGTGCACAAAGGATTCCCTCGGAAAGTGCACAGGAGCCGGAGTAGCTACAAAACACGCGGTTCCCAGCAATGCAGTCTGGCGTGGGGAGGCAAGGACTTACCTCCACCAAACTTGGACTGAAGAGTCACTGGACTGTGGGAGTCACTTGGACAGAGTTTCTGAGTTCAAGGGACCTCGCTTGTTGTGCTGAGAGGAGACCCAGAGGACCGGTGATGCAGTTTTTTGGTGCCTGCGGTTGAAGGGGGAAGATTCCGTCGACCCACGGGAGATTTCTTCGGAGCTTCTAGTGCAGAGAGGAGGCAGACTACCCCCACAGCATGCACCACCAGGAAAACAGTCGAGAAGGCGGCTGGATCAGCGTTACAGTGTCGCAGTAGTCGTCGTTGCTACTTTGTTGCAGTTTTGCAGGCTTCCAGCGCGGTCAGCAGGTAATTCCTTGGCAGAAGGTGAAGAGAGAGATGCAGAGGAACTCTGATGAGCTCTTGCATTCGTTATCTAAGGAATTCCCCAAAGCAGAGACCCTAAATAGCCAGAAAAGAGGGTTTGGCTACTTAGGAGAGAGGATAGGCTAGCAACACCTGAAGGAGCCTATCAGAAGGAGTCTCTGACATCACCTGCTGGCCCTGGCCAATCAGAGCAGTCCAGTGTGCCAGCAGCACCTCTGTTTCCAAGATGGCAGAGGTCTGGAGCACACTGGAGGAGCCCTGGGCACCTCCCAGGGGAGGTGCAGGTCAGGGGAGTGGTCACTCCCCTTTCCTTTGTCCAGTTTCGCGCCAGAGCAGGGCTGAGGGGTCCCTGAACTGGTGTAGACTGGCTTATGCAGAAATGGGCACCATCTGTGCCCATGAAAGCATTTCCAGAGGCTGGGGGAGGCTACTCCTCCCCAGCCTTAACACCTTATTCCAAAGGGAGCGGGTGTAACACCCTCTCTCTGAGGAAGTCCTTTGTTCTGCCTTCCTGGGCCAAGTCTGGCTGGACCCCAGGAGGGCAGAAACCTGTCTGAGGGGTTGGCAGCAGCAGCAGCTGCAGTGAAACCCCTGAAAAGCAGTTTGGCAGTACCCGGGTCTGTGCTAGAGACCCGTGGGATCATGGGATTGTGCCAATAATGCCAGGATGGCATAGAGGGGGCAATTCCATGATCTTAGACATGTTACATGGCCATATTCGGAGTTACCATTGTGAAGCTACACATAGGTAGTGACCTATATGTAGTGCACGCGTGTAATGGTGTCCCAGCACTCACAAAGTCCGGGGAATTGGCCCTGAACAATGTGGGGGCACCTTGGCTAGTGCCAGGGTGCCCACACACTAATTAACTTAGCACCCAACCTTTACCAGGTAAAGGTTAGACATATAGGTGACTTATAAGTTACTTAAGTGCAGTGTAAAATGGCTGTGAAATAACGTGGACGTTATTTCACTCAGGATGCAGTGGCAGGCCTGTGTAAGAATTGTCAGAGCTCCCTATGGGTGGCAAAAGAAATGCTGCAGCCCATAGGGATCTCCTGGAATCCCAATACCCTGGGTACCTCAGTACCATATACTAGGGAATTATAAGGGTGTTCCAGTATGCCAATCAGAATTGGTGAAATTTGTCACTAGCCTGTTAGTGACAATTTGAAAGAAATGAGAGAGCATAACCACTGAGGTTCTGGTTAGCAGAGCCTCAGTGAGACAGTTAGGCATCACACAGGGAACACATACCTATAGGTCACAAACTTATGAGCACTGGGGTCCTGACTAGCAGGGTCCCAGTGACACATAACAAACATACTGAAAACATATGGTCTTCACTATGAGCACTGGGCCCTGGCTAGCAGGATCCCAGTGAGACAGTGAAAACACCCTGACATACACTCACAAACAGGCCAAAAGTGGGGGTAACAAGGCTAGAAAGAGGCTACTTTCTCACACAACCCCCCCCCCAAACGAAGGACAATAAGGCTAACCTTGGCCAGTTGAGACTTTATTGTCTAAGTGGTGATAAGTAGAGAGTAGCTCTGCAATAGACTGGTTACTCCCTTTATCATCCACTATATGGTTACTTCCCTGTGGGGATGTAAACCACCCTGTTTGAAGTTTTTTAGCTAAGCAACAATGTGAAGATGTATTTTCAGAGTTTCTATCAGTAAGTTTTAGTTTAGAGCAGTGGGAATTGTCCACTGAACCTATTTGTAGTGATGAAAATGCCAGACAGGGATGCTGTCTCAGTAAAGCCATAGCTGGGCAAAAACGTTGTCCATATGGCTGGAAGAGAGAACAGGGATGCTGTTTCTCTTGATTTGGAGCAGGGCAGGGATGCTGTCCTATTAGCTCCACACTAGGGCAGGGATGCTGTCCTAAGTGTTGTGAGGCAGTGCAGGGTTTCTGCACTAAAGTTTCTCTGGGAAGGTTGGAGGGATGCTCCATGTTAACTAAAATGGTGCTCTTTTCCTCACCAATGTTAGTTATCCCACAGAGAGGTACTTCCACCTCAGGGAGTACAGCTATGCCAGCTGATGTTTCCCTTGGAACAGGTGCCACCCCAGGAGAGGTTTCTCCCACCACAGGAATGGTATCCTGAATGGCAGGGTGGTTAGGGGATACTGTGGTACCCTCTTTACCTGTTGATGGAGAGGGATCCTGAGTTTTCAGGCCTTCTCTCCTTTGCTTTTTCATTTCATTAGAAATGAGAGGGAACAATTCCTCTGGGATGCCCAGCATGGCTGCATGGGCATAAAACTCTACATCAGCCCAACCTGAGGCCTCTAGGTCATTACCTAAGAGACAATCTACAGGTAAGCTAGGTGATACTACCACCTGCTTAGGGCCAGTAACTCCACCCCAACTAAACTGAATTATAGCTAAGGGAAGAAACTTAGTGGAGTTATGGACATCAATAATCTTATACTGTTGTCCAATGATGTGTTGTTCAGGATGCACTAGGCTTTCAGTCACCAAAGTGATACTGGCACCTGTGTCCCTGAAGGCCAAGGCCTCAACACCATTTATTGAAACTGTCTGCCTGTACTTATCCATTGTAAGGGGACAAGCAGCCAGTGTGGCAAGGCCAATGCCACTAGGTGTGACAGAAACTGTCTTGGGACTGACTACCCCAGTTTCTATTATGGACCCATAAGTGAACCCAACTACACCCTTAACTTGACTGTTGCCAGCAGTCCCACCACTAGTACCACTACTGCTAGGGGCACTAGCGCTTGATGTATTAGTGGTGGTAGGCTCAGGGGGTTTACCTGGACAGGACTTATCCCCTGGCCTATGGCCTCTGTTTTTACACACAAAGCACCAAGGTTTTTAATGTGTGCAGGTTGAGAAGAAGAGGAAGAATTTGTTTTATCCCCACCCTCTGAAGAGTGTTTAAGATTTAAAGTGGGATCTTTGGTTTTACCCTTATCCCCATGCTTATCTTGAGATTTTTCACCATCTTTCTTCTTGCCATCCTTGTCACCACCTGTATGAACTTTTCTGTTCACTCTTGTTCTGACCCATTGGTCTGCCTTCTTTCCCAATTCTTGGGGAGAGGTCAGATCTGAGTCCACTAGATACTGGTGCAACAAATCAGACACACAATTATTAAGTATATGCTCTCTCAGGATTAAGTTATACAGGCTCTCATAATCAGTAACTTTACTGCCATGTAACCACCCCTCCAAGGCCTTCACTGAATGGTCAACAAAGTCTACCCAGTCTTGTGAAGACTCCTTTTTGGTTTCTCTGAACTTCATCCTGTACTGTTCAGTGGTTAAGCCATAACCATCTAGGAGTGCATTCTTAAGAACTTTGAAATCATTGGCATCACTTTCTTTTACAGTAAGGAGCCTATCCCTACCCTTTCCACTAAATGATAGCCATAGGATAGCAGCCCACTGCCTTTGAGGGACATCCTGTACAACACAGGACCTCTCAAGTGCAGCAAACCACTTGTTAATGTCATCCCCCTCCTTATAAGGGGGAACTATCTTATGCAGATTCCTAGAAGCATGCTCTCTTGCAGGATGACTATTGGGAATACTGCTGCTGCCACCAAGGGTTTCTAACCCAATTTTCTGTCTTTCTCTTTCTATTTCTAAGGACTGCCTATCTAAATCCAGCTGTTGCTTCTTGAGCTTTAGTCTGGATTGTTCCACTCTCAATCTATTGAGCTCCCTTTCTAACACTCTGTCATCAGGGTGGGTGGGTGGGGCATGCCTAGAAACAGAAGTATGGTGAGAATGAACAGAAGGAGACCTGTCCCTAACAGATGGCACTCTAACAGCCTGGCTAACAGAAACAGCACTTCTACTATGATGAGAAGGAATACTCTTACTGTGATGTGAGGCAACACTATTACTATGATGTGACTCTACATCAGTACCAGCTATGCTAGGTGGTCTGCTAATGGGCAGGCTAGGAAGTGTCCCTTCTAAATCTTTTGCTAGGGGTGCCCCAGGGTCAGATTGGGAACCATCAGCTAATTTCTCAACAGAAGTGCCAACTCTGCTCTTATCTTGTTCAATGAGCATATTAACCAACAGTTCTCTACAGGGATTCTTCCCTACCCCTAAACCTCTTTCAATGCAGAGACTCCTTGCTCCTTTCCAGCTAAGGTGATCATAAGCAAGTTTGGACAGATCAACAGTTTGGCCTGTGCCAGACATTTTAGAAAGTGTTTAAGGGATAGAAAAAGTGAGAAAAAAGTTTTTCAGAACTTTTGGAAAGACAGAAAAAAACTTTTTAAACTTTGTAAGAACTTTTTAGAAAGTTTAGAGGTACTTTTCAGCACTTAGAAAAGAAGTGAGAAAAGAAAAGCAAAACTTTTTGGTTAGGTGTACATACACTGAACTTGTTTTGTATATTTTTCTCTTATGAAAAGTACAATGACAAAAGTGGTAAGTAGTTGCAAAGTACTTATCCCACCGCTGCACAACCAACGTAGGAGGCTGGACTGGCTTGTAGTGAGCACCAAGGAGTACTTACACCTTGCACCAGGCCTAGGTATCCCTTATTAGTGTATAGGGTGTCTAGCAGCTTAGGCTGATAGATAATGGTAGCTTAGCAGAGCAGCTTAGGCTGAACTAGGAGATGAGTAAAGCTCCTACAGTACCACTAGTGTCATATGCACAATATCATAAGAAAACACAATACACAGATATACTAAAAATAAAAGTACTTTATTTTTATGACAATATGCCAAAAGTATCTCAGTGAGTACCCTCAGTATGCGGATAGCAAATATACACAAGATATATGTACACAATACCAAAAATATGCAGTATAGTATTAGAAAACAGTGCAAACAATGTACAGTTACAATAGGATGCAATGGGGACACATAGGGATAGGGGCAACACAAACCATATACTCCAAAAGTGGAATGCGAACCACAAATGTACCCCAAACCTATGTGACCTTGTAGAGGGTCGCTGGGACTGTAAGAAAACAGTGAGGGTTAGAAAAATAGCCCACCCCAAGACCCTAAAAAGTGAGTGCAAAGTGCACTAAAGTTCCCCAAAGAGCACAGAAGTCGTGATAGGGGAATTCTGCAGGAAAGACCAAAACCAGCAATGCAACAACAATGGATTTCCAGACGAGGGTACCTGTGGAACAAGGGGACCAAGTCCAAAAGTCACGATCAAGTCGAGAGTGGGCAGATGCCCAGGAAATGCCAGCTGTGGGTGCAAAGAAACTGCTACTGGACAGAAGAAGCTGAGGATTCTGCAAGAACGACAAGGACTAGAAACTTCCCCTTCGGAGGATAGATGTCCCACGCAGTGGAGAGTTGTGCAGAAGTGTTTTCCTGTGGAAAGACCATAAACAAGCCTTGCTAGCTGCAAAGCTTGCAGTTGGGGTTTTTGGATACTGCTGTGACCCAGGAGGGACCAGGATGTCGCCAATTGCGTCAGGGGACAGAGGAGGTGCCCAGCAAGAAAAGGAGCCCTCTCAGAAGCAGGCAGCACCTGCAGAAGTGCCAGAACAGGCACTACAAAGTGGAGTGAAACGGTGCTCACCCGAAGTTGCACAAAGGAGTCCCACGCCGCCGGAGGACAACTCAGGAGGTCGTGCAATGCAGGTTAGAGTGCCGTGGACCCAGGCTTGGCTGTGCACAAAGGATTCCCTCGGAAAGTGCACAGGAGCCGGAGTAGCTGCAAAACACGCGGTTCCCAGCAATGCAGTCTGGCGTGGGGAAGCAAGGACTTACCTCCACCAAACGTGGACTGTAGAGTCACTGGACTGTGGGAGTCACTTGTACAGAGTTGCTGAGTTCAAGGGACCTTGCTCGTCGTGCTGAGAGGAGACCCAGAGGACCGGTGATGCAGTTCTTTGGTGCCTGCGATTGCAGGGGGAAGATTCCGTCAACCCACAGGAGATTTCTTCAGAGCTTCTAGTGCAGAGAGGAGGCAGACTACCCCCACAGCATGCACCACCAGGAAAACAGTCGAGAAGGCGGCTGGATCAGCGTTACAGTGTCGTAGTAGTCGTCGTTGCTACTTTGTTGCAGTTTTGCAGGCTTCCAGCGCGGTCAGCAGTCGATTCCTTGCCAGAAGGTGAAGAGAGAGATGCAGAGGAACTCTGATGAGCTCTTGCATTCGTTATCTAAGGAATTCCCCAAAGCAGAGACCCTAAATAGCCAGAAAAGAGGGTTTGGCTACTTAGGAGAGAGGATAGGCTAGCAACACCTGAAGGAGCCTATCAGAAGGAGTCTCTGACGTCACCTGCTGGCCCTGGCCACTCAGAGCAGTCCAGTGTGCCAGCAGCACCTCTGTTTCCAAGATGGCAAAGGTCTGGAGCACACTGGAGGAGCTCTGGGCACCTCCCAGGGGAGGTGCAGGTCAGGGGAGTGGTCACTCCCCTTTCCTTTGTCCAGTTTCGCGCCAGAGCAGGGCTGAGGGGTCCCTGAACCGGTGTAGACTGGCTTATGCAGAAATGGGCACCATCTGTGCCCATGAAAGCATTTCCAGAGGCTGGGGGAGGCTACTCCTCCCAGCCTTAACACCTTATTCCAAAGGGAGAGGGTGTAACACCCTCTCTCTGAGGAAGTCCTTTGTTCTGCCTTCCTGGGCCAAGCCTGGCTGGACCCCAGGAGGGCAGAAACCTGTCTGAGGGGTTGGCAGCAGCAGCAGCTGCAGTGAAACCCCTGAAAAGGCAGTTTGGCAGTACCCGGGTCTGTGCTAGAGACCCGTGGGAACATGGGATTGTGCCAATAATGCCAGGATGGCATAGAGGGGGCAATTCCATGATCTTAGACATGTTACATGGCCATATTCGGAGTTACCATTGTGAAGCTACACATAGGTAGTGACCTATATGTAGTGCACGCGTGTAATGGTGTCCCCGCACTCACAAAGTCCGGGGAATTGGCCCTGAACAATGTGGGGGCACCTTGGCTAGTGCCAGGGTGCCCACACACTAAGTAACTTAGCACCCAACCTTTACCAGGTAAAGGTTAGACATATAGGTGACTTATAAGTTACTTAAGTGCACTGGTAAATGGCTGTGAAATAACGTGGACATTATTTCACTCAGGCTGCAGTGGCAGGCCTGTGTAAGAATTGTCAGAGCTCCCTATGGGTGGCAAAAGAAATGCTGCAGCCGATAGGGATCTCCTGGAACCCCAATACCCTGGGTACCTCAGTACTATATACTAGGGAATTATAAGGGTGTTCCAGTATGCCAATCTGAATTGGTGAAATTGGTCACTAGCCTGTTAGTGACAATTTGAAAGAAATGAGAGAGCATAACCACTGAGGTTCTGGTTAGCAGAGCCTCAGTGAGACAGTTGGGCATCACACAGGGAACACATACCTATAGGTCACAAACTTATGAGCACTGGGGTCCTGACTAGCAGGGTCCCAGTGACACATAACAAACATACTGAAAACATAGGGTCTTCACTATGAGCACTGGGCCCTGGCTAGCAGGATCCCAGTGAGACAGTGAAAACACCCTGACATACACTCACAAACAGGCCAAAAGTGGGGGTAACAAGGCTAGAAAGAGGCTACTTTCTCACAACAATACCTCTGTCCACCTGGATCTAGATGACCAGCCCGGCCCATCGGGGACCTCGGGACAGTCGGTTCCCCACCCCCGGTCACAGGCCACTACAGAGCCTCCCCCCTCTGGAAACACCAGCACAGCACCCACCCAGCGGGCCCATACCTCCGTCCCCAGGACACGTCAATCAGCAGTGTGTCCACCACTACAGGGAACCCAGGCTAACCCACCACCCCAACAACAACAGGGACCTGGGGGCAGTGGTAGTGGGCACACGGTCCAAGGTCGGAGGCACAGGAACACAGGGGAACTGGGAGGGCTGCTGTGCGACAGGGGGCAGACAGGCCCAGGGAACCCACTCTCCACGAGGCCCTCTCCTCCATCATGGGAGCCTACCACCACTCCCAGGAGACGATGGCAATGGTACTGGGCAAGTTTCAGGAGACCCAGCACCTGCAGGAGGAACAGTATATGGGCTTCAGGGAGGAACTCAGAACCATCAATTCCACCCTGGGCACCATCGTAGGGGTGCTGAAGGAAGTACTCAACACCAGGAGGGACACTGTGGCACTACAAGGGGCCCCTGACACTAGCCTGGACGATAAACTGCCCACCACCTCCGCTGGTGCTAGTGGACAGGAGGCACCGCCACAGGACCACCACACCAGCACCCCAACCCCTGCAGATGGAGAACCACCTCGCAAGCGGTCCCTGAGATCCAGGACAAAGACAGAGAACGATGCCAAGACCCCCGCCAAGAAATGAGACCACCCTGATAGCATACTACTGTCCCACTTTGTCACCCTGTCCATCCTCAAACTGCCCTAGCTCCACTTCCTATGCCCATTTGGACAATGCCCCTGTGAGACTAATAGACTGGACTATGCCATGGACATTCCTCCGCCATCACCCCTCACCATTTTACAACCCCCTCCAATATTGAGCACTGAAATAAACTCCCTTAAAGCACAAACAAATCTGGAGTCCGTCTGTGATTTTGGAATACTGTATTAGCAATAACTGTGGCAGAAAGCTTTTTCATTGGTAATGGCAACATACCTATGTGACACAGCTCTAGTCCATGAGGAATCAAAGCAGATGTCACACAGTGGGACCCACATCTGTGAAATCGTAAGAGAAAGTGACAACTCAGTGACCATACACTGGGTGAAAATGACAGACAGTAGAGAGGTAGTAGCGTTTAAGTACATGTAGTAGGCAGGTTTGTATTCTTACCTGTGTGTCACTGGAAATATTGCTGGATCACTGAGTCCCTGTTGTCCATGTCTTCTTCCTCTGCTTCCTCGTCTTCACTGTCCACAGGCTCCACAGCTGCAACAACACCACCATCTGGACCATCCTCCTGCAGAAAGGGCACCTGTCGTCGCAAAGCCAAGTTGTGAAGCATACAGCAGGCCATGATGATCTGGCACACCTTCTTTGGTGAGTAGAATAGGGAACCACCTGTCATATGGAGGCACCTGAACCTGGCCTTCAGGAGGCCGATGGTCCGCTCGATCACCCTCCTAGTTCGCCCATGAGCCTCATTGTAGCGTTCCTCTGC
The DNA here is from genome assembly GCF_031143425.1 of Pleurodeles waltl. Classification (NCBI taxonomy): domain Eukaryota; kingdom Metazoa; phylum Chordata; class Amphibia; order Caudata; family Salamandridae; genus Pleurodeles; species Pleurodeles waltl. The sequence continues at coordinate 1,320,508,327 of NC_090440.1, read as the reverse complement.
CCTTGTCCTTGGATTCCTCACTGGGGTCAGTAGCTATGACAGGTTGGGGTAGCCAGAGTCACCTGCAAATGGCGAGGGACAACTGTTAGACACACACTAACCTGGAGGGATATCCCCAGACCCAGACAACCATTCCCACTGACTAGCTTCCAGGTGCTCACCTAATAGCCACACACGGTGCCTCTGGAGTTGACCCATCACATAAGGGATGCTGCTATTCCGCAGGATGTAAGCGTCATGCACTGAGCCAGGGAACATTGCATTCACATGGGAGATGTACTGGTCTGCCAAACATACCATCTGTACATTCATCGAATGATAACTCTTCCGGTTTCTGTACACCTGTTCACTCCTGTGGGGGGGTACCAAAGCCACATGGGTCCCATCAATGGCGCCTATGATGTTGGGGATATGTCCCAGGGCATAGAAATCACCTTCCACTGTAGGTAAATCCTCCACCTGATGGAAAACGATGTAGCTCTGCATGTGTTTCAGCAGGGAAGACAACACTCTGGACAACACGTTGGAAAACATAGGCTGGGACATCCCTGATGCTATGGCCACTGTTGTTTGAAATGACCCACTTGCAAGGAAATGGAGCACTGACAGCACCTGCACTTGAGGGGGGATTCCTGTGGGATGGCGGATAGCTGACATCAGGTCTGGCTCCAACTGGGTACACAGTTCCTGGATTGTGGCACGGTCAAGCCTGTATGTGATTATCACATGTCTTTCCTTGACAGGTCCACCAACGGTCGGTACACCGGAGGATGCCGCCATCTCCTCATATGTCCCAGCGGACGGTGCCTATGAAGGACAACAGCGAGCACAGAGTCAAACAACTCAGAGATACGTACCCACAGCTTACAGAGAGCACCATTCATACTCAAAAAGGGGCCTGTATGTGTGTTGAGTCTAGGCCTAGGTATGTGTAACGCAGTTGAAAATGAAGCCATGTGGGCCCCTGAAATGGCGGCTGTCTGACCTCTAAAGTGGGACAATGGGATGTGAGGTAACTGCGCTGGCGTTGTACACCGGCTCAGTAGGCGGTCGAAGACCGCGGCGCAATGCTGTATTGCAGTGGTTCCCAAACATTTCGGCCTACGGCTCCCTTGACCTATTGGACATTGACCGTGGCTCCCCATTATGTTACTTTTGTTTGGCATGTGGGGGATGTAAGCCCGGCCTCGGAAGTACTTCAATTTTTCTCTCTGAAAATAATGGGGATGAAGCTGTATGTGTGTTCTTGCCCCCTGTCTGTGTGTTCCTGCCTATTGTCTGTATGTCCTTGCCTCTTGTGTCCCCATGCCTCCTGTCTGAGTGTTCTTGCATCTTGTCTGTGTCCTCATGCTTCATGTGTGTGTTCTTGCCTCCTGTCTGTGTGTTCCTGTCTACTGTCTGTTTGTCTATGCCTCCTGTCTTTTTTTCATGCCTCCTGCCTGTGCTCTCATGCCTCCGGCTTGATTGGTAAGCACTACACAAAATTGACAGAGAAGTTGCTTATTTATTTTTCTTGAACTTTGGTGACTTCTTTAATTCCTGGTCCTTTCCATCGACATTTGAGTAAGGGCATGCTGCGGAACAAGCTCAGCATTTTGCCTCCATGGAACTGCCTATATTTTGGTCAACCTGGCTACCATGAGCACCCCACATAAACATGTCTTTGCCCAAGTCGGAGCCTAAGCAGCTTGAAAAATAAGAGCACCTCGCAGAGACAGCAAAGGGGTGGATCCACGAAAGACTGACATGTACAATTACTATGGTCTAAAAGCAAGACTTGAGATGAGAACCCACAATTTCCAGGTGTCTCATTCTTTGCCACCCTCTCCTAGCCGTGCCACAGGTGAAAAAAAAGTTTGGCTGCTTAGGACTGCAACCCACCAGCAAACAAATATGATCGGGGAAGGCAGCGCTCTTAGACCCCTGCACATATAAAGTGCCTCTCTAGTGTGTACGTAAGTCAAAATGACAGCTTTAACTTCTAGCACGCAGTCCTTAGCTTCCTGCAACAGGGTGACAAACTTGGTAGTGAGCAACCCCAGGCTTTTCTCGTGGCAGTCGAAGGCACTGCTCTGTCACTCTGAGGCAGCGGCCATAATCCGCGCTTGCCTCCCCAGCCATCCTGCGTCACCGCTTCCTGTTTAGTGCAAGTAAATGCATGATAGCCCCATGTGGAGCAGTATTGAAAACACAAGAACCCAGGCAGAGTTTCCACATAGGAAGTGACATTGCAGCCTCTCACAGTTGCCAGAGTAACAGGATTGTTGGTCTGTGTTCGGTATGAAAGCTGCCATGCTACAACACTATTAAGGGTAACAGATGGAAGTGTTTTGACTAGTCACAGCAAACCTGGCAGTAGTTAAGCAACAAAACTAGCTGAAACACTTAGAGATCATGATGGATGGGGACAGCGTATTGAGGAGTTTAACACACTAACTATGCATAGCATACCTGATATTAAATCTTTGAAAGGAGAGATGTGATGGGAGGGGGGATGTAAGGGAACGGGGTGCTAGGTAGTTGGTACAAATCATTTACTCAGCAGCCACTGGTTGTAGGTGGCTGTGTGTGTTTAATTGCTTGCACTAAATTTGAAAAAAAAATTGAACCAAAAGGGATTAGTAAGTCATCTTTTTCACATCCAGATGCTATTAAAAATGACATGCCGTTTTCCTGTTGATTTTTTCATAGAAGGACTGAAGTGTCCATTTCCTTATGCATTCTCATTTGCTTTTTAAAGTACAAAATCGAGAAAGAGTTCCACATGACAAGAGAAAACAAACCACAACAGATGGAAAGGTCGACAGTGGCCCTCTGGTTTGCAGTTTATAGCTCCCAAGTTTCTGAGAGAATGTCCTTGAATGTGGCATTCTGTCAGATTTCGCATTGGCCCTAAACTGCTAGTGTATGTGTCCATAAAATTATTTTTTTAGACAAGGTTGAGTCGCTAAGAATGGATTAAATATGTAGAAGAGGTGAACATTTTGTATTGTTAAATGCATATTGGGAACAATGTCAGTGTTGCTTATTTTGACCAGTGTCAGTAGAAAATGTTTCCCCTTCAAACACTTGCTATGATCCAGTGGTTCCCAGAACTCTGTGCTTGGAGCACGGCGCCCCTAGCTAGTTCTGACGGCGCACAGAGGTGCCACGGCGCACAGTTTGGGAACCACTGCTGTATTGGTTAACATTGGACCCTATGGGCCCCAGGAGCCAATGACGATGTACGCCGGTGGTGACGGTACGCGGACAATGACTCGAGTGTCTGGGGAAAGGGCCCGTGCCTTCACATCAGAGGAGTTGGAGAAACTCGTGGACAGGGTCCACCCCCAGTACACGCTTCTCTACGGTCCTCCAGCCAAACAGATAAGTACACTGGGAGCATGATGTATGGGCTATGCCTGTGTGGAGAGGGGTGGATGTAAGAAGGAAGGGGGGAGAGTGCGGCATGCATGAAACATTGGTGAGTGCATGTGCCACATGGCAAGGGTTGAGAGTGCTACATGATTCTTCTTACTGTTTTTTTTTTTACCCACGTTTCTTGATGTTGTGTAAGGTGGTTGAAATAGGAGGCAACTTACTAGCAGCCATGAATGGTGCAGCAAGCTGGACACACGCCACTCTGGAACTCCGGAAGAGCCGTAAAGACACTGGAAGAGTCTCCCTCTAAGAGAAATGAAGCAGTGGCAGCCCATGGAGGAACATCGTTACATTGGCACGGGTGACAGCAAAGGAGCTGGGAAGTGGCTTACTGATTGAGATCCAGCTTGAAATTCCTGACAGCGCTTTGGGCAAGAGGAGCGAGTTTCTGCAGACTGGGTTAAGGTGTCGGAGGGCCAAGGCGACAGCAGGTTCAAACAAGCATTGGAGGGTGCCAAAGAGACTCAATACATCTAAAGATCCTGAGAATACAAGTAGATACGCTTTCAGGATTGACCCCAAGGACAAGTGTAACAACACCCCGAGTCACTCTAAAAAGCATTCTCAGCAGATGTCATCAGATTTAGCAATTAAATCAGGTCCTGCCACCGAGAGCACCACATTCTCAAAAATCCATCAGACTGTTGGTCTTGTGTCTCAGGTATCCCTAAAAAATGATTCATCCAATAGTGTGAGAAAACGCAAGATGGAAAAGATAATTAACCACCAAAAGTTAAAAATCACCCTCTCTTTATGGTCCTTCTTCAAGGTATTACCAAAGGCAACAAGTCTCAGAGGAGTAGAGAGAGAAACAGGGCTGAGCCTGGTTGAGGGGTCTGGAGCGAGAAAGGTTGAAGAACAAGAACACTTTCCTAGATCAGAGGAGATGACGAGTGCGCAAGGGTTGAAGAGCATGGAGAGCAATAGGTTTCATGACTTGGAAGGGTTGGAGGAAAAAGAAATATTAGAACACCCTGTAGTTGAGAAACAACCCTGCAAGCATGCAAATACCCCTCACAATGAGCGTGCACAGCCCCTCATCACTCCCTACGTACCTCCTGTATTCAGGGAGCAGGCGGCGACCACTTCATTGAGTCACTGATTTTCACATTGTCCACCGAAATTAAAAATGGGTTTGCTATCTTGGAAGAGAATCAAAGAGAAATACAGGACTCATGTGAAATACTCAACAAAAAGTTTGACCTGGACTCAGGTTCTTGATGATACAGTCTGTGTACTGAAGGACACAGTGATAAAAAACAAGGTAGGGATACAAACATTGAGGCACAATGAATAAGAGTGTCTGGAAAAGCTAGAGACATTGGAGAACAACTTAAAAAGAGACAACCTAAGAATGTTGGATGTCCCTGGAGGAGTGGAAGGGGAGAATCTAAAAGCCTATGTGGTCAACTTAATAAAGGTAGGAACCCAAAATGAAGACATTGAGGAAGATTTTGCCAAGGACATCTAAAGAATACTGTAGTATGCTTAGGAATGTGGAACTCCTAGGAGTGGGATTAGAATCTTGCGATGTCATTCTGTTGGAGAGAGCTGAGGAGTGGAGCTGGCGGTTGGATCTTGGCTGGATGGGACCTCCTGTTTATTGGAATAAAACCTCTTTGTGAACTACGTGCTTTTCAACATCTTTATTTCATCTGGAAGGACTTCTTAAGATATCACACTTAAGATATCACAAATACATAGGACCCCTTCAGGACAAATACTAACAGGAGTAAACCTTGTAAGGTTTTGCTGAACTTCCATGCATACTGAAAGAAAGGATTTTCGACAAAGCACTGAAAATGAAAATGTTAAGTGCAAATGGTTTCACTTATGAGATCAGATCAGATATTCCCCTGACAACCCTAAACAGGAAGTGGAAACTGGACAAGAGATTGGAGGATTTCAAACAATTTGGGGCTATGGCCCAGATCAATTCCTAGCCGCCCTTTGGGTTATGCACAAAAATAAAATGCATAATTTAATGGGAGCAAGAGAAGCAGACAACTGTTGGAAGCTATTAAGATGAACAATTCCTTGTGAGATTGTACTAGCAGGCTGTAATGGACAGCACCTTAGGTTCATCATAGTAACTTAGGTTCTGTTCAGTATTGGTTTCAGAGGTTCTAGTTTTAGGTTCTTCCTCTACTTTCCTTGCATACACTCTTGAGGACACCCGAGAGAACTCTAAAACTGACTTATTATACTCCACGCCAAAGTATGGGAGGTTTTTCCAATGGGAATTAGGGCTATCCCAGGGTAGGTGTTGGAGTAGGAGGGCAGGGGAGCACAGGATGGGTAGCATATGGGAAGCAACCAAATAATCCTAAAAATCTTCAGCTAGGGCTCATTAAGGTGTGCCAAAACTCCTAGTTATCTGATGGGTCATGGGGATAATTGCACAATAGTACTTTTGCAGAGACTCACGTGGAATATTAATGGACTGCATACAAAAGGAAGGAAGGAAAGGAGCCTACAATACATAAGGGACTCGCAAGCCCATATTATTGTAGTGCCGAAAACCTACTTGACTGAAGCAGAATGCTCAGAGTTTTTTAAATCACAAAAAATGGCTAAATAAATGGCTTTCACTGAGCAGAGCTTCAGCGCTAGATGTGTGGCTATTTTGGATAAGAAGAAAGTGAATACATCTATCACAGGAGTTGTCACAGATAAATTAGGGAGGTGGATCATTACTAACCTGCAGTTCTATGATAGGAATCTTACGCTAGTAGGTTACTATGGTCCAAATTTTGATGACATTGAGCCTACTAAGTCGATCTTCCTTAGCCTGTTAGACGTCACCTTTCCCATTATAATGGGCGTAGATCTTAATGGGTTTTTTTGAGTAATAATTTGGGTAGAATACTCAAATCTAGGGCAATAGGTTTTACCAAAACCAAAGCCGATGAAAAAAACATGATGGATCAATTAGCACTCTGTGATGTTTGGAGGGAAAGAGCAGGCTAACACAGGCTTACTCATTTCATAATAAAAAATACAGGCCCATATTTATACTTTTTTAGCGCCGCATTTGTGTCGTTTTTTGATGCAAAATCGGCGCAAACTTTTTTGCGTAAAAAAATGGCGCAAATGCTGCGCTAAAGAAGTATAAATACGGGCCACAACATCTTCTCCAGGATAAACTATTTTTTCACAGTCCTGGTTTTAGGAGAGCAGATCGAGGAAAAACCTACTTAGCAGCACACTTGTCTGACCATTCAGCCATAATATTAAAATGTAAGCCTATTTTCAAGGTCGAGTTATCAAGATGGTCCCTAGACCGTACTATACCATTATATATGGATTTGCTTAGCAATCTTCAATTGGAGATGGAGGAATTCATTAAGCTGAATGTTTGTACTGCCCCCCATGACAGTGGTATGAGATTCACTTAGGGCTTTACACTAGTCGTAAAAAACAAAATGTTACTTTTTTCGGTATTAATTTTTAGATGACTATCCAGAAAAGCTTACAAATTATTCAAGCATCTTTGTACACCTATCGGTGTCAGATCTAGTATCACTATTTCATCTCCATAAAGCAGACATGATAATTGCACCCCCCCAAACCAAATCCAGGGTGTCACCTCCTGCCCTGTATAAAATAGTTGGTAAATCTGATAAAGTCAAAATAATAATGGAGCCAATAGGCGCCCGTGTTTTAGACCTTCATTTGTGTTTATTTTTGGAGATCTCCCTGCAACTCCCTCATAAGCACTTGACACCAGTTGAGGAATGTAAAACAATTATCAATCACAAGAGTGACCAGGGTAATCTCAGTTTAGCTAATTGTTTCCATAATGTGGGTGGGTCCACTCAATCAAATGCAGGTGCAAAGTCTATAATAGCTGCATACACATATTGCTTTCTATTTACTACATACCTTTCCACACTTACTTACAAAATTGCAATATTATCAAGTGTTGATCAGTTCTTTCTAAACCCTGCTTGGTTTATAGGGATAATCCCTCTTTCTATTGCCCAATTTTGCAAATGATCCAATATGTTTCCAGAAAAGATTTTACCTACTGCATCTAATAATGCAATTTGCCCACAAGTTGATGGAAGCCTTCTTCTTTTATACTGTATATCTGAATGAACGCTAGTTGCATAGTTGGAGATTTTGGCATTTAAGTCTCCTACGATCACAACTGCACAACCTTTTTCCGCTTCCCAGGTTTCAGCTACAAAAAATTTACAAAAAAAGCTTTAGCCAGACTATTCTTCATGACACTCATGGGGATATACAGGTTAAATATCAGCGAGGGTCACCTAGCAAAATATAATGTTCCCTTCCATTTTTCCATAAACCATTGTGCGAAATTAGAAGGGTGAGAATTAGATTGAAATGACCCAACTATATTTGATTTTAGTAAAGTAGCTTTTACACCACTCTCACAACCACTATTTCAGGGACTTGCTCAACTGTTAAAGATGTGGTAGTTATCACGTGTGATAACAGTTAATCTCCAAGTTTCTTCGCTGCAAATTATGTCTGCTCCCAAATCTATAAGGAACATTATTTTTTTATTATTTCCTAAATTGCCTGCTATATTCCAGGTTACAATTTTTAATGTGGTGCTAACGATGGCAATGTGTTCTAGGGAATAAAGAGCAATTGGTATTTAGGACACTTGCTAACCAAGACTACTTACTTAGAACATACTCCTGTGCTATCTGCTGAGACCCATTTTCCTGATCTATCATTGTCACCGACCTTCCATATTCACAATCATAATTATAGTGGATTGGGCCTTTTGAAATAACTCATCCTGATTTTGATTTATGTCGCACCACCAACTCTCCAAGACCCTAATGGTTCCCCTCACTTTATGGGATCCCTGTTTTTGTAGATACAAGGGGATTACGTCAATACCTCTAAGCAAGAGACAATCACAATTCGCCAAAACCAAATTTGACACCATAACAGAGTGAAAAGTCACTTTGGCTCTCCTTTCCCCCATCTCATCTATAAATACAACAGACTCAGGCGCTCATTCTGAATTTGGCGGTCTTGTCCGAAGACTGCAGTCTAGGCAGGTGCCGAAAGACTGCCAGTGATGACGGTCTGAAGACCAATGTATTACGAGTCACTGACAGGACACCGCCCAAAAACAGTCAAAAATCCGACATCGTCAGCCTCACCAATGGTGGGAAAGAGGCGGTTCCACCGCCAGCACCGCCACGCTGACAACATCCTGCCCTCCATATTACAACACACAAATCAACACCATTGTCTTTGCACAGTGGTAATCCATTGGTGGTCTGAACTTCTGGGGTCAAAAACTCACCTCTACCAGAACACACCACCACATTGAACAATACGAATACCCCACACCTAATACACACACACATGCCGAATACACCTGATCAGAGCACTATATAACACACCCCTACACACCCCCACAATCCTTTGCATCCAGAAATTATGACAAAGAGAGGGAAGACTGCACGAACAGAAGACACTCCACCTGGATATCATAGGCACCATCACACTGAACAAGCATCACACAACACACAACAGCATCAGCAACACAAAACACACATCATCACTGCACACAAACACCATTAATCACATGCACACCCCAGCACACAACCTCACCCCAACAAACAGCACACCCAGCATCCCTGCACATCACACACCCCACCACCCACAACACAACAATCATTGCACCACAAAAGCACCAACAATTCGCAAAAGAGGAGTTAAGGGTCATGATCGACGAAATCATCAGAGTGGAGCCACAACTGTTTGGAGCACAGGTCCAGCTGACATCCGTAGCCCTGAAAACGGAGTTATAGCAGAGGATCGACGACAGGGTGAATACAGTGGGAAACCATCCACGCACAAGGGATGACATCAGGAAGAGGTGGAATGACCTACGGGGGAAGGTACGGTCCATGGCATCACATCACCAAATCTCCCTAATGAAGACTGGCGATGGGCCCACACCTCCTCACCCAGAGTTGTCATCGTGGGAGGAGAAGTTCTTGGGCATCCTACACCCAGATGGTCTGACGGGAATACCAGGAGGACTGGACTCTGGTAAGTCAACAACAATCCCTGGGCACTATGTACTCCTGCACAGTATGTACCCCACCACCCTGTTACCCCCTCACACCATCCTTATGTACACCAATCCACCCTGCCCCCAATACCCTCCTTTGCATGCCACACCTCCCCACTAACACCATTCCTACACAGGCCCATGTAGTGCATGGATTTCTCACACTGCCGCAAGTACTACAACTACCACAATGCAACACTCCCAACCATTGTAGAACTACTAATTCCACTCCACATTTGGACACCTGTACATATAACCATGTCACCATCCTTCATCATCAAGAAATTTTGAATTAATACATGGCAATGACAGCAGTCAAGACCACCCTCAACTATATAGCAAAAAAATACATTAGCAACTTCCAACGATCCCAAAATTTAGCAGTTGTCAAGAAACTGTCAATGCCGTTACTGGTCAGCAATTGCATGCAATGATAGCAAACAACCATGTGTACCACAATTACTATACCATCATGTAACACACTTCCTCTCACTAGACAGGTATCCCTAGTACTGCCACACAGCAGAGGATGCCAGAGACTGAAAGCCAGCCCCTGGAAGTAGGTCCAATAGAGAAAGAATACCCTGGATGTCTGGAAAGGGACATCTTATCTGACCCATGAGGCATGACTGGTCAGTCTACCACCACCAGACCCACCCTGCTCACAACTGAATCCCCCTCCCTTGTGGCACCTACAGCACAGTCCACCTCCCCAAACCTGTGTCCTAAGGACAGGTCAATCATCACTGTGCCCCACAGTACAGGGACCGGAGTCAACACCCCAAACCCAAGAAAATGAAGGTCCTGGTGTCAGTGGGGGGTTTACACTGTGCCAAGGAAACAGGGGGAAAGGGCCAGTGGGAGGGCAACTGTGGGCCAAGGGGATAAGGCAGTAACACAACATGACTGGCCAGGAGGCCATCTCCAGTGTCCTGGAAGCCTCCCAGCAATCCCAGAACCGATGGGCCAGGTACTCACCACCTTGCAGGAGAAGCAGAGGCTGCAGAGAGAATACCATCAGGAGGCCATGCAGCAGTGGCAGGCACACAATGCCTCCATGGTCTTCATTGTAGGGGTGCTCACTGAACTCACAAGAATCCAGCATGCATCCTCCACCCAACAGGAGGCCCTATCCAGTAGTCTTACAACACCTGTGCCCTCAACATCTGCCCCAGCTACTGGAATGGAGGCCCAGCAAGAGGACCCACAGACCACTAGCACCCCTGCCCCTGCAACTGAGGACCCCCCTGCAAACAAGGGCATCCATCCACACATCCTGCAGGACCTGAGGCCAAGACCAAACACACTGTCAGGAAGTGATACCTCTCCTGAACATTCTTCATTGTGTACCACTGATACACCCTAATGACTGTCCAATGCCAAACCTCATTATCCCTAGGCTCATGGATACAGGACCTGTGGAACCAAAAGCTGGAACACCCACTCTGATGATTTCAGAAACCATGACCCCAATCATCAGAACTGTGATGTGAAACACTAAATGAACACTAGTGAACACAAGTAATGGTGTATGTGTCTTCATTGTTTAAAGTGACATCTTTGGTAACACATATTAATCAAATACACATATCTGTACAACAAGTTTGTCAGAGTGACAGATGTTGCAGAAATTTCCAGTGTGTCAGTACATCCATATGGTAGTAACATCCAATGGCAAGGGTGCCAACAGTCATGTCAGGAAGCAGATTGTAAACACAAATGTGACCTGAATAGAAACCTCAATAGGGAAAAAGTTAAATGAATTAACCCATGTAGGCCATTATAATACACATAGAGCAGTATTTCACATACCAAGGATACATGCTACAGCGAGTAAGACACCACATATCTACAGGCTAGGACTGTCAGTCTCGCACATGCAAAGTAATGGTATCATTCCATATAGGTGAGATTTCCAACAGTACACCACCTTGCATTGTCAATAACAGGTAGATGGTAGACAGCAGCTCAGATTACAAAATGATAGGGCTGCTGAACAGGACAATTCAAAGATGTGTACATTCCATTGCCTTATCAATTCAGACGTAGGACCATACAACTTGAGTTCATCGATGAGGTTGAGATGTAATGGCACCAGCATTCATCACATGTAAATGGCAGCATTACATTTACACTTCCCCTCATGTTAAGTAAGCATTGCTTCAGGTTTGAAAACAAAGATGGTAGGCAGTATTCTACTCATATACCTTGATGCATACAACATTGAAGGACAAAATCACATCTCCCATACAGGGTTCAACTGTTCATTAATGGTTAGATCACACATACCTGAGAATCATTTAAAGTATTGGTGAATTGGGTCAGTCTTGTTGTCCGCTGCCTCCTCCTCTTCTGCCTCCTTGTCAGTATCAGGGTCACCACCTCAGCCACAGCTCCTGCAGCAATGTCCCCCTCCTCCAACAGTGGGATGTGCCTTCTGAGGACCAGATTATGTATTATGCAGCATGCAACAACTATCTTGCAGACTTTCCCTGGTCGATACTGTAGGGCACCACTGGACACATGGAGGCAACAAAATCTTACTTTCAACAAGCCTTGTCCAGCCGTGTACCTGTCCTCCCCATCTGTAGTTGGATATCTACCTGGAGTCAGGAACCAGGGCAGGTTGGGGTATACGGAGTCCCCTGTGTAGACATAGGAACATTACATTAGGGAATTGTGATAGGCATAGAGATGACTGTGTAGAGAGGTAGTTCAGATGTCTGACATGGACAGAAGTATACTTACCAATGAGCCAAGCCCTTTCTCGCTGTTGATGTAACATCAATGCAGGGACACTGCTGTTACTTAGGATGTAGGAATCATGTACTGAACCAGGGAATTTTGCAGTCACTTGTGATATGTACTGGTCTGCAAGACACATCATTTGAACATTGATCAAATATGTACTCTTCCATTTTCAGTGCACCTGTTCATTGGCCCTCGAAGGTACCAAGGCTATGTGAGTACCATCAATGGTCCCTATTGCATGTGGTACATGAGTAAAGTTGTAAAAGGCAGCCTTAACAGTGTTCAGTTCAGGACGTTCTGAGAACCTTAGGTACCTGTTCATATGCTTTAGTAGGGCATCCAGCATATCCTGTAACACTACACTGAACATCGGCTGTGACATCCCTGCAGTCAGTCCCAAAGTCCCTTTAAATGAGCCACTAGCCAAAAAATGCAGGACAAACGACACCTGTACTGTTGGAGGGATGGCATGGGGATTTCTTAAGGCTGGCAGGAGGTCTGGCTGCAACTGGGCAACCAGTTCCTTGATGGTCAGACGGTTCAGTCGATAGGTCATCATAATGTGCCTCTCTTCCATGGTTTCTAGGTAATCTAGGGCCCGGTAGACTGGTGCATGCCTCTTCACTCCTATTTGGTGGTATCTAAGCAGGAGGACAAACAGTACTCAGTACATTACTTACAGTGTTGTGACTGATAAATATCATAGGACAATCAAAATGGATTGATCCTGTATGTTGTCAGGCATGTTGCAGATGTAAACATTTAGTCACAGACCATTCCTACCTAGACATTTTGGCAGTACCTCCTATTGCCCTACTTGTGACAGAGGGATGTGTAGAGGAATTGAAGTCATGAACAAACAAAAGCTTCCTATACGTTACAAAGTACTGAATGATCTTACATGGATATGTACATACATCTGAATTATTGCCAGGTGATACCCACTTAATATGTGAGTGTCAATGAGTTGACACCTTACATTAAGCATATTGTGCAAATATTCAAGTAATGACACTGGGATCACGTAAAAATCATTTAAAAATGTGAAATGGCAGCCTCCTGTCCTGCATGCGGAGGACAGATGGAAGTGACCTCATTCCGCCTGCGGGAGTCGTCATGGCGGAAGGCGGTTGGAACCGCTGTGCAACTCCTCATTGGTTAACATTGATGTCCATGGAAAACTGGGGCCAATAATGATCACTGCCGGTGAGACGGTCATGACCGCAGCGGCTGTGACCGCCATTTTGTATAGCCCAGCTCACTTGACTCCTGACACTCGAGCAAGCAAGACTTCAAATGCGTGAGCTGCTGTGTTCTGTATGTGGGAGCCACAATGGCACATACTGCAGGGGAGTCCAGACAAACTGGATACACTGGTGGAAGGGGTCCTACCCCTATATGGACAGTTGTATGGGTTTCTAGATCAACAGGACAGTACAACATTTGATTACTTTGATATCGGGTGGTGTTTGATGACGAAAGTGTGTGCACATTGAAATGGGATGTCTGAAAGGTGGAATAGTATGTGTTGGACTTTTTCCCTTATGCAGGGTCATCCCCAATCTTTCTGCCTCGTAAATCCTATTTCTTCTGACCTGTTGCTGTTGGCTTTTGAACTCTAAACATTTTACCACTGCTAACCAGTGCTAACGTGCATATGCTCTCTGTGTAAATTGTATTGTTGATTAGTTTATCCATGATTGGCATTTTTGATTTACTAGTAAGTCCCTAGAAAAGTGCACTAGAGGTGCCCACGGCCTGTAAATCAAATGCTACTATTGGGCCGGCAGCACTGGTTGTGCCACCCACATTAGTAGCCCTGTAATCATGTCTCGGACCTGCCACTGCAGTGTCTGTGTGTGCAGTTTTAAACTGTCAATTCGACTTGGCAAGTGTACCCACTTGCCAGGCCTAAACCTTCCCTTTTCTTACATGTAAGAACCCCCTAAGGTAGGCCCTAAGTAGCCCCATGGGCAGGGTGCAGTGTATGTTTAAGGTAGGACATATACTAATATGTTTTATGTGTCCTAAACGGTGAAACACTGCCAAATTCGGATTTCACTGTTGCAAGCCTATCCCTGTCATAGGTTAACATGGGGGCTGCCTTTAAATATGATTAAAGCATAGATTCCCTTTGGGAGCAGATAGACATGTGGAGTTTGGGGTCTCTGAGCTCACAATTTAAAAAACACATCTTTTAGTAAAGTTGATTTTAAGATTGTGTGTTTGAAAATGCCACTTTTAGAAAGTGAGCATTTTCTTGCTTAAACCATTCTGTGACTCTGCCTGTTTGTGGATTCCCTGTCTGGGTCGGTTTGACAGTTGGGCTGCTTTCACCTCTCTCTAGACAGTGACACAAAGTGAGCTGGGGTGTAACCTGCATATCCTGATGAGCCATCTGCTATAGGAGGGAGGGGAGGAGTGGTCACTGACACCTGAAAGGGCTGTGCCTGCCCTCACACAATGCAGTCTCCAACCCCCTGGTGTGTGTCTGGGGCCTGGCCTGGGCAAGGCAGGATTTCACAAACAAGAGAGACTTTTCTTTGAAGTAAGCCTACTTCAAAGAGCAAAATGGGTATAAGAAGGGCACCCAAAACCACAGACTTTAGATCACTTCTGGAAATCAAGAGGAACCTCTGCCTGGAGAAGAGCTGAAGAGCTGAGGAAGACGAGCTGCCTTACCTGTGACTGTGCTTTATGGAGCTATCCTGCAGTTGCTGCTTCTGCCTGGTGAAAGGGGACAAAGACTGGACTTTGTTGTGCATTCTTGCTTGTGAAGAAATCTCCAAGGGCTTGTCCTGAGCTTGCCTCCTGTTGTTGAATTCTCAGTGCCATCAAAGAGTTCCCCTGACAGCACTTGGACTCTCTGCCGAGACTCCTACCCTGCCAAGTGGTACCCTATCCAGTTCCTGGGGCCCTGACAGGTGAAGCTGGCAGACCAAGACTGAAAATCCACACACAGACCGCTGTGCAAGGTAATTTCCGACTCAACCTCCGAGAGCGGCTGAAGAAACAACGCGCTGTTGGCTCCGCGGCTGAAATCAATGCAGCGCTTGCAGCACGTCTGGGAGATCGACACACATGGCTGGAGAAATGACGCGCCGCATCACTGACGGAGGCTGGTAACGTCGCAACCCACAGTGCGGTTTTGCTATCACTGTGTGGCAGGATTTTTGATGCAAACCTTGGTGGGGTGGGGGGGAAACAACGCAACGATTGCCCGGACCCGAGTGCTGCCTGGATCAGTGCATCGCTCCCCTGCGGGGAGGAGAAACGAAGCACACCGGTCTGACTGGAGAAGGAGAAACGACGCACGAGCTCGCTTGCGGGTGAGAAATCGACGCACAGCTTACCTTTTTCGACGCACACTCGCCTGTGCGTGTTATTTTAGCGCGACCCAGGTACTTTTCAACGCAAACAGTGTTTTATCTGTTTACCAAAGGATTTAAGACTCTTTTTGCTTTTTAATTAATAACTTGACTTGTGTATGGTGGATTTTTGTTTTGTCGTTTTGGTCTTGTTTTGTTTAGATAAATATTTTCTATTTTTCTAAAGCTGTGTTGTGTCATTTTGTAGTGTTTTCATTAAGTTACTGTGGCCCTGATTTATACTTTTTGGTGCAAAACTGAACTAACGCAGTTTTGCACCAAAAAGTTTAGCACTGGCTTGCACCATTTCTATGCACCAGCCAGGCACCATATTTATTGAATGGTGCAAACCAGTGCAAGGGGTGGGCTAGCGTAAAAAAAAATATGACGTTAGTCCGGTGGGGCTGGCGCTATAGAAGAAGGGGGTTTTGCACCCAAAAATGACATTAGGCAGGTTAGAGTAAAAAGAATTACTCTAACCTGCCTAAAGTCATTTTATGACCCAAAACCATCCATACCACATGACTCCTGTCTTAGAAAAGACAGGAGTCATGCCCACCACCCCAATGGCCAGCACAGGGGACCAGGGTCCCCTGGGCATGGCCATTGCTCCCAGTGCCATGTAGGGGGCCCATTTCAGCCCCTCTATGGCACTTTCAAAAATAACATGCAATACTAACCTGTACTTACCTGTACTTACCTGGGATGGGGTTCCCCATCCTCTGCAGTCCCTCTTGTGTGGGAGGGGGTGTCCGTGGGGCCTGGGGAGGGCACCTGTGGGCTTATTCCATGGTGCTCCACCATGGAAATAGGCCCACAGGTCCCCTAACGCCTGCCCTGACCCAGGCGTTACAAAATGGGGCAAAGCGAGCTTTGCACCATTTTTTGACCCCTCCTCCCTCCTGTGCCCCATTTTTGCACAGGAGCATAAATATGGGGTTAAAGCCATAGAGTTCTTTTTTGCACAGGAACGCCTACCTTGCATCTCATTAAGGCAAGGTAGGTTTCCACTTCCAAAAAATGCCTTTAACTCCATAGATTTGGAGCAGCTAGACGGGTCTAGCGCCAAAGTATAAATATGGAGTTAATTTTGCACCGAATTAGAGTTAAAAAAAATATGCTAATTTGGTGCAAACAGAGTATAAATATGCCCCTGTGTGTGTTGGTACAAATACTTTACAGCTAGCACTCTGAAGTTAAGCCTGCCTGCTCGTGCCAAGCTACCAAGGGGGTGAGCAGGGGTTAGCTGAGGGTGATTCTCTTTTACCCTGACTAGAGTGAGGGGCCTTGCTTGGACAGGGGATAACCTGACTGCCAACCAAAGATCTAGGGGCATATTTATACTCCGTTTGCGCCGGAATTGCGTAGTTTTTTTTTACGCAATTTCGACGCAAAACCAACTCCATATTTATACTTTGGCGTTAGACGCGTCTAGCGCCAAAGTCCATGGAGTTAGCGTCATTTTTTTGCGTGGACACCTACTTTGCGTTAATTATATGCAAGGTAGGCGTTCCCGTCTAAAAAATCGACTCCGAGGCATGTGCGTCGGATTGATACTCCCGGGCAAAATTCACGCCCGGGAGTGGGCGGGTCAAAAAAAAATGACGTACGGCCGCTTTTGCACCGTTTTTTTGCGCCTGCAAAAGGCAGGCGTTAAGGGACCTTTGGGCTCTGAAGGAGCCCAGAGGGGCCCTCCCATGCCCCCAGGGACCCCCCCTGTCACCCTTGCCCACCCCAGGAGGACACCCAAGGCTGGAGGGACCCATCCCAGGGACATTAAGGTAAGTTCAGGTAAGTGTTTTTTTTTATTTTTTTTTGTGGCATAGGGGGGCCTGATTTGTGCCCCCCTACATGCCACTATGCCCAATGACCATGACCAGGGGACAGAAGTCCCCTGGGCATGGCCATTGGGCAAGGGGGCATGACTCCTGTCTTTGCTAAGACAGGAGTCATTTCTATGGGGGTTGGGAGTGAAAAAAAAATTGCGCAAATCGGGTTGAGGCGAAAAAATTGCCTCAACCTGACTTGCCCCATTTCTTGACACCCAAGCCCCATATCCCCCTACGCCGGCGCTGCCTGGTGTACGTCGTTTTTTTTAACGCACACCAGACGGCGCTGGCGGCTAATGCCAGCTAACGTCATTCAATAAATACGGCGCCCGCATGGCGCTTCAGAATGGCGTTAGCCAGCACTAATTTTTTTGACGCAAAACTGCGTTAGCGCAGTTTTGCGTCAAAAAGTATAAATATGGGCCCTAATTTCTAACAGTATGCTAGTTATGTCTGTGGTGTACTGGGTATGTGCAAGTGCTGTGCATGCTGTATGTCGGCAAAAGCTGATGATATTTTGTATCATATACATGATGTTCTCCTTTTTTCTATCTCACCCATGCAGGTCAGCTCTTTCAGAAGAAAGGGTTATGGAGAGCCATCGCCAAACAAGTGCGGACCCTGGGGGTCCGTAACTGGTGGAGCACCCACTGCAGGAAGCGTGAGAGGACCTGAGATGCTGGGCCCGGAAGACCACAAAGGCCCAGTTGGGGACGGCCTCCCAACAAGGAAGGGGTGCCCATTGGACCCTGATCCAACTTATGGCCCACATACTGGCGGCGGCCTACCCAGAGTTGGATGGGCACTTGAGGGCAGCACAGCAGCCACAAGGGGGTAAGTACAGACTGTTTGGTGACATTTGTATGGTTTTCTACTGTGTCCCTTACTGGACTTAAGTACTGACAAGGTTTAATGGAATTAGATGAGTACACAGTCATGGTTGTCACTCCAATTTTGTTGCAGTGATGTGCGTTAGCTTTGTAAAGCCATGCAAGCATTGATGTGGTGGTGGTGTACCAAATTGTCAACTGCAATTAAGACAAACTTCAATGTTGAGGCATTCTACAACCTTCATTCTCTATCCCTGAGTCTACTTAACTGAGTCACAGTTATCTTGTTAGCTTTGTATTTGGGTTATGACAAGTGTGTGTAGTGTACATTCAAAGAAGATGCATTGTAATATAAATGGACATCTGTACAATATGTATTCCACACATACCTGTCATATTATTTGTGTATACAGTACCTCTAAAGTTTATTTTTGTTTCATTGTCTTATGATTGACATGTAGGCAAGTATGTTCATGGAGTAAATGAATAGACATGTGAGTATGACAGATGACAGGCATGTAGGATGTTCAATATTGTTTCTGGGTGAAGAGGTGAGGTACTAGGTTAAATAGTTGGTTATGGCTCCCTAAACTATGTTTATAGTAAATGTATTATAGCCACTGTTTGTCACTACCGGGATAAGTTGATATCTTGTCGATATGTGTACAAGATGGGTAGGTATTGACCCTTTCCTCCCTTTCTTTCTCTCTCAACCTCTTTCTCTTTCCACTGCTGTCTATGTGTGCATTAGCATCATCTGGTGGAGGAGAAGGGGCACCGGCAAGTGGGGAAGATGCATCCCGCAGGACCCAGGAGGCAGAGTCCACCAAAGCCGAGGTGATCAGTGGGAAGGAGGGCGAGGGGAGCACCACTGGGGAGACTGGAGCTACAACACCATCTTCGGATTCCTCATCCAACGCTGGCTCTCTGGCGGTGGCGGACCCATCTAGAACCAGTCTAGCATTATTCTTGTCTGCCACCCCCCTTACCAGCACCACCCTCCCTGTAGCCCCCCACCCAGTTACCCGTGCCTGCTCACCCAGGAGGGTGGGCATCTCCTTCACCACAGGCACCTCTGCCCTTGCCCCATCAGCACTGCTGCCCTCAATGAGGGAGCTCCAAGATCCCCATCCCTTCACCCATCCAGAGCAGACTTACAGACCAGCATTCACTCACTACAACAGACAAGGTTCGCAAAGACAGACACAGGCACCACAAGCGACACCACAAGCATGCACACACACAACACACATCTGCAAATACGACAACAGACACTTTCTAGACTGTCTCCCCACCACCTCCTCCCTTACTGTCACATCACCACTCACACCTTCTGGCACTGCATCATCACACCCTGATCCTGCCACCAATCCTGTCATACCCTCAGACAACACAAGAGCAGACACTAGGACACCCACCCCACACACCACATCTGCACTCACCATGACCACCTTCACCATTCAGCATTCACCATTCAGCACATCCACCTCACTTGCAGCCACACCCCAACATACACTCACACAGCTTCCATTCCCTCTCCCTGCATCTCTTCCCCATCCTCCCAAGAAACACAAACACCCTTACTCACCCACCCAATATACACCCACCACACACAAGCAGATATTGCAATCACCTGCATCCACGTCCAGCATGCCAACACGTCATACAACCATTACCTCTGCCTCCACTCCTAAACCTTTTTCATATGACCGCCCGTGTCCCTAAGAAAGTCTTCCTTGCCTCCCTTGACCTGTTTCCTACTCCTGTCACAGCCTGTGTTGCCCCTAAAAACCATATCCCCCTGCCCCTACCCAGCCTTTCCACCTCCCAGTCCTCCCATGGCCCCCTTTCTAGTGCCCATGCCCTTCCCCCTACAAAACACCCACTCAGCCCAAATCTAAGATCCCTACTCGTACCCCAAAGTCCAAACACCCTCCCCCACCATCCAGACCGAAGCCTAAGGCCCCACCCCTCCCAAATCCAAGGACCAACCTTCCAAACCCAAGCCCCCCCACCTCCCCAACCCCTGAGGTGCCTGCCTGCCCCATTGATGCCCCTTTCACATGGAGGCCTGTTTGCAGTCAGGAATCAAGTTGGAGCTATGGAATGTGCTATATGTGCCTAGGGCACATTCGGACAGAGTACTGGCCAGTAGGCCCACTGTGTAAATAGTTATGTTTCAAATTGATAATGTGGAATACATCTGCCCACAGAAATGTGCTTGTCCTGGTTTCCTTCTACATGGAGGTGTGATATCTGTGTGCTATGGTGTGTGTTGTTTGGGTTGTGTCTGTGTTGTTGCGCATGCTGGGTAGATGACTTGTGCAATGTGCATGTTGTGATGAGTTTGTATGCTGGCTTGTGGCATTGTATGGTAGTGGTGTGTGAGTCTGTGTGTATGGTGCTGCATCTGTGAATTCCTTTGTGTATTGGTTGTGAATGGCGTCTCACCTGTGTCTTTGTTTGGATGTCTGTTCGGTGATATTGGTTGTGTGTTCTTGCTACATACAGCTATTTGTTTTTGCGGCTGTTTGGTGTTTCTCGACGTGCCTGTCTATGACTGTGTTTGTATGTTTGTGATGTTGTTGTCATTGTGTGATTGTGGGGTTTTGTGTGAGGATGTGTATGACTGAGTTGGTGGTGTGTGTGTGAGCTATACAGTTTTCGTGGCATGTGTCTGTTTGGCATGGTGTGTGTATTTTGCATTTGTGTTTGTACATTGTGAGTGTGCATGTGTGTGTGCAGATGTGTGTGCTGGTACGGTATGTTTGTTTGTGTGTGTGTGTGTGTGTGGCCTTTGCTGTTCGTGCCGGTGAGTGTGTTGTGTGTGATGCTGCCTTTCCCTCCAGGGTGTGCTAGGCGGGGTACTTACGGTTGTCGTCTTCGTCATCGTCAATGGTCCTGAATGAGGATGGCGAGATACAACGCTGGGAAGACTTGCAGTTTGTTTGTCATGGCGGCTGCGGACACGTCTGTGTACCTGGAAGAGAGTGTCTCCTTTTATACGTTTGGTTTCTGCCAGGCTTTTCGTGGCAGTAGGACCGCCCCGGAAATCCTGGCGGTCTGCTGACTCGTAATATGGTGGTCTGGGATTTGGCCTGGAGATGGCTACTGCTGGCGCCAACACTCCGACCGCAGTGGCGGTTCAGGCCGAAAGTTGACTGTGTTGGGTTCACTGCTGTAGTCGTAATATGGCGGTCTACACCACCAGCCTGGCAATGGTCTCACCGCCACCGCCGGCGTGGCGGTCCGGTTTCCGCCAAACTCGTAATGAGGGCCTCACTGTCCTTATTTTTCACCAGTTTAAGAGACTCTATTTCAGCAAAACAATTCAGTGAAAAGGAGTGATTAATCAGTTCTTGCTGATTCTTAACAATGATAATAAAATCCAATATACTAGTTTTGTTGTCGAACCTAATGTTTTGTTTTTCCTCCTTTTAAATGAAATTTCCATGTTCTATCAGGACTGTCCCTTTAACACAATGAGTTGCATTTGCTCAATCCCTACGTATTGCCCTTGTCTGCATAATTTCCTTCAGGATTACCCTCGTGAGCAATTGAAGGCATCATTTTTGCTGTTGTTGATTCAACAAAATAATTTCCTCCCCTGAGTCATGTTGTACAATTCTCGCTTCTGTTAAAGGAGCTTCAGCGGAGCTACATAGACCACTAAATTCATTCAATAGCTAGAGGTTCAGTTGAACTTAGGGTCAAAGTGAATAGTCATTCTATATTTTCTTAAGGTCATCAGATTTTTCTTTTCCTTTGCTTTATTCCAGTTTTGTGCTTCCAATGACTTATGTGATTTATCTATTATTTCACATAATCCCCTTTTTTCTATTTTCCTTTAGGTCAAATTCCAAACTCCTCATTTGTAGTGGTTCAAAATACAGTAGTTGTACCTCATTTGATTTCTTTCCATAGAAAATTGGTAATAAATAACTATCTGCTTCTTCAGCTTGTTCGGAATAGGTCTCCTCTAAATCTTTGAATATGAATTTCAGTGAGAATATTTGATCATCTTTCTTACTATTCAGCCACTTCTTTGTATCTCCATCTTTGTTCCCTGTTTGACTATCCCTCTCCACCTGTATTGTCTCTCTCTGCATT
Organism: Pleurodeles waltl; assembly: GCF_031143425.1. Lineage (NCBI taxonomy): Eukaryota > Metazoa > Chordata > Amphibia > Caudata > Salamandridae > Pleurodeles > Pleurodeles waltl. The sequence goes on along the minus strand of NC_090440.1, from coordinate 1,320,485,949 downwards.
TTTTATCCTTTTGCCTTATTGACCTTCACCGAATTGGGAGGAATCATTAGAATCTTTTTTCTGACATGTCCTTCATCATCCTCTATATCACTGCAGACCGTTCTCATATATTAGCTAGGTTGCAGGGACACCTGCTTCTCTTCAGTAACCAATCCCTCCTTATTGAATAACAAGTACTTCAAGATAGAGCAGAGGGGATCCAGGAAACGGTCAGAATTACCTACTGATTTTTCGAAAAACTTTAGAATAGAAAAAAGGTTTCTTTAAACACATTGCAGGGACCCGAGACCTGAACACAGCCACCTGGTAAATTACAGGAAGCTATGTCATTAATATCTGGCATAGAGGAATGTTGCAATAATTAAGAGGATTTAAAACTTGGAGTACTATTAAAAAGCTGGAAAATAGGGTTTGCATTTGATAACTCTGGAACCATCCTATGTAATGGCGTCTCTTCTCCCCCTTGAGTGGGAAAGAGAGTTAAATCACCATTAATATCTGGGAGCATAAAGTCTGATTGGGACTGAAATCTTCTCTCAACATGGGCTTATTTTTTATTTCCATCTTCCTGTGGGGTCACCCTACTCTCCTCACATATCTCCCTGCTTATTTGAATGAAGGTTTCCCCAATATTTCCCGTCATAACTGCACTAGAATCATCTAGCAAGATAGAATTTTCTTCCACAACCTTTTTCCTTTATAACTTCAGGTGTAGTAGGTGTTTTTCTACTCCTCACCAAATATGAAGACATGGGTGGACTGCCTTAGAAACAGCCAATTTGGGTAGATTTGTTCCTGAGCTGGTTTGACCTAGTTTTTTGCAAGCATGTTAAATTATCAGTTTTCCTGAGCAATGCTTCTCGCCATCATAATTTCTGCTACAGTGAGCAAATAGTGGAAAATAGTAGAACATATTAGCCTTCACTCACTTTCACAGCACTCTTCAATTTTTTTCAGTTTTTTCTTATGCAAAGACACACTAGCATATAAAGTGCGCCACAATAAAAAAAACACGGAGGAACGACACACCAGTGCATCAAAAGATTTGTCTTCAGATATTTATCCTTCAAACATTCACAGACGGTCCGACAACCATTCCGGCACAGGTGCAGACAAGATACATAGATGGAAAATGACAGATAACAACCGAAGATGGACTGCTAAGTTGGCAAATCAGCAACTAGCATAACAAAAGTTGAATGACACAAGCAGAGAAAGGCTAGAGAACCGGCAGTATAGGCAGCAGAACAGAGAGAGGCACGGAGGTAAAAACTCCCCACTCATGACTTTGTCCTCCTCTTTTACTTATCCTTCTTCCTCGGACAGATAGGCAGCCGCTAGCCACTCACCACGAGCTGCACTGGTGCCACCTTCCTCTAACTCTTTTGAAGAGATACACCCCCTCAAGCTGGCCACTATCCATTATTGGCTTTCCAACTACAGGGGAGTCACAGGAAGATAGCAAGAACTCCCTCTCCCAGTGGGGGCTGGGGGAGACTACAAACCTTCTCAGGGTCATTCGCGGCCACCAGCACACTAGTCCCTTTTGAAGCATTCCACGCTCTACACAAAAGTCTGAGTCTAGATCGGGCCAGGCTCAATTAATCAATTCAGAATTCACTCTTGTATTCATTGTAGCTGTTTGTTACTAATTTCACTCCGCTTTTGTTACCAACATCAGCTTTTTAACAACTGATGTGTCAATTTGAAAATGTATTCTTAAAAATGGGAGTATGAACAGAGGATTAGAGTCTAGTATTCTCACATATTTGAAAAAGTGTCCTTGCTGTTTGGTCCACCTTATATGAATTAAATTGAATCATATTCTGTGGGCATTTTCTCTGAGTACTCTACAAGAGACGTCTTGAACTCCACTGCTAATATGCTATTGCAGAAAATGAGTAATTGTCAGAATTTATTATATTACTGTGTTATTATGATCATTTTTGGTACACAATTAGATGCAATGACATAATATGTATTTATGAAGGTGTGTATTAATACGCAATATTGTTTCAGTAATTAATTGTACATCATAGCAAGTAATTGAGAAGATTAATAGGAAACTAGTTGTATGTTGGTAAAGAATTCGTTGTTATTATTTGTTTCACCTTTCATTGCCTTGCAGTCTTGATCTTCTTACTATTCCAGTAAATGAGGAACTGTTTCCATTGCCTGTGTTGTTATTATTATCTTTGGAAGAACTATAGATGCAATGACAGAATTTGTATTTATGAAGGTATAGACTGAAATATGGTATTGTTTGATAAACTAATTGTATATTATGGCAAGACATTGAGCAGACAGATAGGAATTTTGTTAATGATTCATTAATATTATTGAGTTTTACTTATCAATTGTTTTCTGGTCTTTTTTATTAGACCCAGTACATATATTGTGTGGTTCAAGATTTCTAATGTCTCATCATTCATACAATTTTTGGTTCTGATGAAGGGGCAATACATATCACTGACTGTCAGATGAAACGTGCTTTGGAATTTTTAAATCTCCATTTTTGTGACCCTTAAAGGAGGACCTGTTAAAAGCTATCAGACTTCCTACTTGTTTTTAAAACTGATTATTTCCAACAGGGACCTTTTTTTAAATTTTGTGGGCAACATTGGTTGACTATAACAGGATTTTAATGGGGATTTTTGTATTTAGGCCAGCTAGCCAGTTCTGGAGTCTGAGATTTCTAGGCAGGCGGGACAGCAAGTGACAACCGGATTTAGACCTACATACTGGGAACTCCATAGTTCAGAGTGAACTGGCGGTCCTCTTTATGAGGGAAGGAGTCCATAAAGAAATAAAGCTCAAATACTATGAGAAGTGGAAAAAAAGAAGGCAAATTATTGGCTTACAAGATACAGGTGGCAAAGACCCAGAACTATATCAATTCAATTAGAGACATACAATGTAGAATTCAGACATCAGATGAATGGGTTATTGAAATATTTGTGCATGTTTATACTCATTTGTACCAGCAGAAGGTGTGCAATCTGCAGGAGCAGGAAAAATAGCTAGATACAGTTGCCTTCCAGCTGCTATTCCCAGAGCTACTTGTGGATTTAGAGAAGCAAATCTCGGAGAAGAAGTTAGGCTCTGTATGCCAAGGCTACCTGAAATACGTTTTATGAGCCTGATGGTTTCATCTGGTGTTTTTATAAGTATTTGCCTATATATTGCCACCACTCTGGTAAAAAAATGTTAACACTTTTCATGAAACTCATAGAATAACATCAGCAGTGAAACAGTCTACCCTATCATTGCTGCCAGAACTTTCTAAAGACCTATTGTTGTGTGGCTCCTATAAACGGTTGCCCTTGCTAAGTAGCTACTGTAATATCTTTAGTGTAATTCTCACATGTACATAATATGACATCTGGCTAGCTTATTTGACCTGTATCAAAGGTGCTGTGTGAAGGATCATCGGATGAAGAACAATTTATAGCTTGCTGAACATGGCCACCAGACGAAAGATTCAAATAGTTCCCTCATTGGACACAAAGAAAGAACTTTATAGAGCTGATTGGGATTATCCTCAAAATCTCTTAAGGGGGACACTTCTTTGCCATATCCTGTTTTTGATCATGAAGGCTAATTTAACTGAGCCCTCCAAGGAATTAAAATCCATTCTCACTCTTTTGGATGCCATAATTTTGTCTAGGGGTACCTCTGATCTTTGCTCTAACTGTTGAAAGACTGGTCCAGAAAATAATGGCTAGCCCGAATATTAAAGGCTTACTCATGAATACAGAGCACATAAACCTTCCGTTGCTCACCAGTGACGTCCTTTGCTTCTTGACAGACCCTGAAAGGTCAGTTCCAGCATTTGTTGAAGAACGGGTTTCAGGGTTCCAAGCAAATTAACAAAGGTGAAAGATCTTGGGTGTGGCCAATGAACAGGGACCAAATATGGACATTTAGGGAGGATTCTTTATACTTAGAACCATACTACTGGGGTACATGGGAAATATTCTGGATAGAGAGCATGGGCTATTTTTTAATGAATTTTCTTCTCAGGTTGCTGGATTCTTCCAGACTTCTTTAGATACCATGTCGATAGATGCAGTGAAATCGGTCCAAAGTAAGTTATGGAAGTTCACACAGAGTAATAATTTGAGACAAGCCTTAGAATGGGTTTCGTTGGCCTGAGACAAGCTGTGGTGTAGGTTGGAACAGGAGTCTTGAGCAGTCCCCTTAAAGGGTCTGCTGCGGTTGGCACTGAGGGCCCATAGGAATCACCACTTATCCCTCCTCCCTTATCCAATAGTGGGAAACCCTGATTTTCATAAAGGAATTAGCTGCAGAGGATGTAACAAATGGGGATATGGTTTCCCCAGCCTTTTTAACCTGGGCTAAACAGTTTTGCTGAGAAGGAGTGTTGGACCTTGCATCCTTGGCTTGGCTTCCCCCCTAACGTTTTGCCTTTGAACTTCCTTTTCTGCTGACTCTTTTTTTTGCTGGCCTTAAAGCTCTGCACAATTTGCCACTGCTAACCAATGCTAAAGTGATTATGGTTTTTTCTTAAAACATGTTAGATTGGCTTATACCTTTTTGCGTATATAATTTACCTCTAAATCCCTAGGAAAGTGACACTACCTGTGCCCAGGGAAAGCAAACTAAATGCTATCAGTGGGTCTGCAGAACTGATTGTGTCCCCTACTTAAGTAGCACCTTAAACGTGTCCCAGGCCTGCCACTGCAGCCTGTGTGTCCAGTTTTAAAGAGCCATTTTGATCTGGCAAAGTAAACCTTTGGCCAGGCTCAAACTTTCCTCTTTAATATACCCCTAAGGAAAGTGGTAGCATGAAGGGCAAGGCACAGTGGCCCAGATTAAGGAGGGCCTAGTGCCTTCTTGCACCACTGCACCTTTGTGCCAAATTAGTGTCATTTGTTAATGTTAATGTGGCCCAACAAGGCCAAAATCACAGTCCCAGATTTACAAAAAAAACAACAAAGAAGGGCCAGCAAAAGCACAAAAATCATACAATAAAAGCATAAAAGGTAATATAATTCAGATTTTGTCACAGTGTGTGCATTGTTTGGGACAAGATATATGGTCTCCAGCAGGGCCCCCATAGATCTGCAAACACCAGCCAGGGACTGCAAACCAACTGCATACTTCACAGCCAGGGACTCCGAACCCACACCAAGCTTCATGAACATATACTGGACTTTTTGCAGGTTTGCAGACCTGGAACCAGAACAGGCATGCAAAGGACAAATTATTTTTGTTCACGAACCCCACAATAGGGTCTTTTAAATCTAAATTAAAGGGAAAAACAATGGCAGGTGAAAGGCCAGACCCTTCAGTCAACTTTCACAGTGGCTTGGTGCCGAAGGCTTTTTACATTAGGGCAGTGGTTCCCAAACATTTCGGCCTACGGCTCCCTTGACCTATTGGACATTGACCGTGGCTCCCCATTATGTTACTTTTGTTTGGCATGTGGGGGATGTAAGCCCGGCCTCGGAAGTACTTCAATTTTTCTCTCTGAAAATAATGGGGATGAAGCTGTATGTGTGTTCTTGCCCCCTGTCTGTGTGTTCCTGCCTATTGTCTGTATGTCCTTGCCTCCTGTGTCCCCATGCCTCCTGTCTGAGTGTTCTTGCATCTTGTCTGTGTCCTCATGCTTCATGTGTGTGTTCTTGCCTCCTGTCTGTGTGTTCCTGTCTACTGTCTGTTTGTCTATGCCTCCTGTCTTTTTTTCATGCCTCCTGCCTGTGCTCTCATGCCTCCGGCTTGATTGGTAAGCACTACACAAAATTGACAGAGAAGTTGCTTATTTATTTTTCTTGAACTTTGGTGACTTCTTTAATTCCTGGTCCTTTCCATCGACATTTGAGTAAGGGCATGCTGCGGAACAAGCTCAGCATTTTGCCTCCATGGAACTGCCTATATTTTGGTCAACCTGGCTACCATGAGCACCCCACATAAACATGTCTTTGCCCAAGTCGGAGCCTAAGCAGCTTGAAAAATAAGAGCACCTCGCAGAGACAGCAAAGGGGTGGATCCACGAAAGACTGACATGTACAATTACTATGGTCTAAAAGCAAGACTTGAGATGAGAACCCACAATTTCCAGGTGTCTCATTCTTTGCCACCCTCTCCTAGCCGTGCCACAGGTTAAAAAAAAGGTTGGCTGCTTAGGACTGCAACCCACCAGCAAACAAATATGATTGGGGAAGGCAGCGCTCTTAGACCCCTGCACATATAAAGTGCCTCTCTAGTGTGTACGTAAGTCAAAATGACTGCTTTAACTTCTAGCACGCTGTCCTTAGCTTCCTGCAACAGGGTGACAAACTTGGTAGTGAGCAACCCCAGGCTTTTCTCGTGGCAGTCGAAGGCACTGCTCTGTCACTCTGAGGCAGCGGCCATAATCCGCGCTTGCCTCCCCAGCCATCCTGCGTCACCGCTTCCTGTTTCGTGCAAGTAAATGCACGATAGCCCCATGTGGAGCAGTATTGAAAACACAAGAACCCAGGCAGAGTTTCCACATAGGAAGTGACATTGCAGCCTCTCACAGTTGCCAGAGTAACAGGATTGTTGGTCTGTGTTCGGTATGAAAGCTGCCATGCTACAACACTATTAAGGGTAACAGATGGAAGTGTTTTGACTAGTCACAGCAAACCTGGCAGTAGTTAAGCAACAAAACTAGCTGAAACACTTAGAGATCATGATGGATGGGGACAGCGTATTGAGGAGTTTAACACACTAACTATGCATAGCATACCTGATATTAAATCTTTGAAAGGAGAGATGTGATGGGAGGGGGGATGTAAGGGAACGGGGTGCTAGGTAGTTGGTACAAATCATTTACTCAGCAGCCACTGGTTGTAGGTGGCTGTGTGTGTTTAATTGCTTGCACTAAATTTGAAAAAAAAATTTAACCAAAAGGGATTAGTAAGTCATCTTTTTCACATCCAGATGCTATTAAAAATGCCATGCCGTTTTCCTGTTGTTTTTTTCATAGAAGGACTGAAGTGTCCATTTCCTTATGCATTCTCATTTGCTTTTTAAAGTACAAAATCGAGAAAGAGTTCCACATGACAAGAGAAAACAAACCACAACAGATGGAAAGGTCGACAGTGGCCCTCTGGTTTGCAGTTTATAGCTCCCAAGTTTCTGAGAGAATGTCCTTGAATGTGGCATTCTGTCAGATTTCGCATTGGCCCTAAACTGCTAGTGTAGGTGTCCATAAAATTATTTTTTTAAACAAGGTTGAGTTGCTAAGAATGGATTAAATATGTAGAAGAGGTGAATATTTTGTATTGTTAAATGCATCTTGGGAACAATGTCAGTGTTGCTTATTTTGACCAGTGTCAGTAGAAAATGTTTCCCCTTCAAACACTTGCTATGATCCAGTGGTTCCCAGAACTCTGTGCTTGGAGCACGGCGCCCCTAGCTAGTTCTGACGGCGCACAGAGGTGCCACGGCGCACAGTTTGGGAACCACTGCATTAGGGGTTAGCTGTTCCCATATTTCTTCTTCCACTCCCCTCCTTACTGAATTCTATTATCGTCGGAACTCCAGGTTCCTGAGCAGCTGTGTGTCCTCCCAATCTCATTTCATAGCTGTTATCAGAGGTATGGACTGTTGTCTCCTAACCATAACTTGCTAATTTCAGTTTACATTTGCAACCATAACTCCAAAATAACTGAATTTTTAATTTATGATTTTTTTACATAAATGTCAGTGTTACATCCAAAGTTAACGATAAACTTCACTTTAACCTTTGTGTTTTTTGTAAATAATAATTTCACATATTATCTGTCTGAATCACAATACATAATTCATGTTTACATTAATCCTAGCCATGTCAAATATCCACTTTGCACATGCAAACTCACAACAAAGATTCATAGAATACGGATGAGCACAATTTCATAAATTTCACATGCACAAAGTGAATACATAAATTCAGTATAGTGAAATTGTACACATTCACAAATTTAAGGTGATGGTGGGTTTGGGGCATTTCTGGGTAGAACTAGTTAAAAACTACTCATCAGTACTGTATTCTGAATAGTTCAACCCCTTGGGGAGAATGAGCTATTTATTCAGAATTTATTGTGTTGGTTCTGAAAATGGCTGTGTACTTTAATATATTTATCCACTTTATAAGCACTTGCAATATTTTCAGCTAATTTTCTATAAATAATCATTAACCAATAGCATTGGGGTGCATATGCATTCAAAATCGTCATCGACATGACAAACATGGACATTTTTGGAAGATTCACATACCTGTTCTACTATAAAACATTCCACTAATAAGAAATGGGACGTAAGTAAGATTGATACTGAGAAAAATGAATATGTGTGATTGTATACATCTTCCGGTAAAAACAAAATTGCGTCCACTGCTAAAGGTATTCCAGAGTACAAAATATCTTTTGGCCAAAAATTGATGCCTAAATATCAAGCACCAAAATATCGTATAGTTTTGCTACACTGAACTTACATATATGTTGTACTTGATGATAAGTTACATAGATGTGAATTACAAAATAGTCAACATTGATGTGTTTGCACTTACCTTCAGGATAGTTTGGTTATCGATGTATATATAGTCCCTGGTATTTTGGCCCTACTGTGTTTTGTACACGGTAATCTAACATACCAGGTCCCAGCTATCTCTTAAATATGGCTGAAGCGTCCCTTCAAACTGGATTTATTCATAGTATGTATCAACTATATATGAATAAAGATCCTCATCTCTTTATATGCCTTTCAACAGGTTGTTACGTTGCCAATTATACAACTAAAAAGCAAATTACATGAATTTTGCACATCCCTAATAATTTTTATTTTCAAAATCCTTTACATAGCCTGAATCTTATTCGTCAGAGAACCAGCAGCCTGCCATTGCTGAAGTAGCATTTTCAATTCTTTAAGCTTGTGAGGTGTACACAAATGTTGTCAAAATCAGGATATCGGCTTCATTATTCTCCATGCTGAGGATTTACAGGCAGAGATGACCCCATGCTTCTGTCTTTCAGCCCACAATCCATCATGGCTCTGCGTTGTTTTGAGTCGTGCGTCTTGTGGAATTCCATTGGTTCAAATGCATCTGTGTACGGGAACAACAAATAGGGATTCCTTCCTCCCATGAAAACCTGGTTAATTATGGAGCTTAACCCATCAGGGATTGCCTTGGGAAATTATTCAGTCACATCATTGTTAAACCTGTGCCCAAACACCTAGACTTAAACCCTATTTAAGTTGAAAGCGAAGAGGGAAAAATAGCATAAGCTCCATGAACTGCAAGCAGAGCTAAGCAAGAGCGTGGCATTGTACAGTTGTTAAAGGCTTATTATTATGTAACAGTCAAAAATCGTAATATATACACTCAGAACACCAACGGGGCTCATTGTTTACATTGGAGTTAATAGAGTGTGATCAGTATGACAAATTTTGGTTCAAATGAAACACAAATTATTACACAAGAAGCACGTTTTGGTAGCCAAATCAAATCAGAAAATCACATTTGAAATGTAGTCTGGCGAACTCTTCACAGAGATTACTTCACACAGCCTTTGGTACAACATGCTGGTTTCACACACACTCAAAGCAGTGGCAACGCAGGTAGCAGCTGTGCAAGCTACAATCGCACCTTGCCCTGGTACTGCAAAGGCAGAAACAATGCAAGCTTCCCTTGCTCAGAGAAAGGGCACAGCGATAACAAGTAAACACGTCAATAGCAGTGCAGGTTTACTTGTGTGCTCGCATAGAAACACGCACACACAGACATGGAGACGAACTCACACAACCCAATTCAAGCATTCTCACAAACATCCACACACAATCACACAGATAGCCCCCACACATATACACATGCACAGGCAGCAAGAAGAACAGGGCTAGGTTTCCACATACATTAAAACATGTACAGCACTGGCAGCTGCAGTGGCAGATTTAGTGACACGTCTAACAGATGAAGCTTGTGCAACACCTTGGACCTCTAAAAGCTTCTCTCTCTCTAGCCCTCTCTTGGGCGCGCGCGCACGCACGCAGACACACTGAGAAGGTAGAACATGGGAAGTGGCAGCACAAGCCTTAATCACACACTGGGACGAATAACCGTTTAAGTGTCCTATCACTTCCATAGAGCAGGCAGATCAGACACTGAGCAGGCTGTGGCAAGGCAAACTACTATATTTTAAGACCCAACAGCTAAGGCCTTTATTAGCTCAAGTTTCTTTCCTGTGCCAATTATCAGTATGTTGAAGTAAATATTTCGTGATGTTTTTTCCAGACTAGCAGTAGGAATACGTTTTTTCAGGCCCACGGGGTGTCCAATGGTGACCAAGAAAAACGAAAGCACAGTTCAGCTTGCACACGATTAGCTACATCCACAAATCTCAAGTGGAATTTATCCCAGCCCTGTACCAAACAAAACTATATGGACGAGCGAGAAGGGTCCCACTGTGCTGCTGAGGTCTCAAGTAGAAGCAGCTGCTCAGAAGCCCGTGACAAAGGAAGTGTGCGTAACAGAAAAGTAACTGTGCACAGAGTGGCCCAACAGCCACAGGCATAAGGAGACATGCAGTATCTGCCTGAGGGAGATGCACAAAGAGTAGCTACCCAGATGAAAGTTGAACTGGGCAGTGAACGAATTTCATAGGTAGAGTGGCGGCTGCTAAACTGTTCCGAGAGCCTGGGGGTAAAAACTGTTAATATGGAGAGCACAGGATTCCAAGGCTTCTCAGCTGAGCCCTAGGGTTAGAGAGGTAGAACCCCAGAGCGACCGCCTTCACAGTAGAGATGAGGGCCTCAGTCACACATCACAGGCAGTGGGAACCACAAAATAAGGAATAAATAATTAATATTCTTAACACAGAAGAAACCTAGACCAAAACCAGTGCGACATATTCATACTGATGGCCAACGAGGCACCAGGTAAATCAAAAGGAGCGTCATGCAATAGTACCGAAGGTGAGGTTAAAAGTATTTGTGAACTCATTGTCGCATCCACACCTAATAGGCACTCTTCTTCAAATAACAAATGCGAAATGTTGCCCGTAGTTCTGATAATGCACCACCACCTCAAAATATAAAAACGTGGAATCCAAGTATTGATTTGCAGAGCTAGTCAATCCTAAGTAAAGCTATGGAAAAGTATTCGTTGCAGGCACAGTTTCACTAGAAACTTTCCTACTGGGCTGCCTTTAACCACAGTTAGGAAATCGTTTGGAAAGTCTTAAAAATTATTAAACTGTCGTTATAAGTTAATAAAAAAATACCATAGAGCGTGAATGTTGATCAAATTTGGATCAATTTTTCGTTGTTTAATACTGTGAGCCAAATGTAGCAAGTGTCAGAACCATGGCAACAGCATACTCAATTATCTAGATGACATAGGTGTTTTACACAAACATGTAGTCACCAGGTTCTTGCAGGAAAAGCTCGATTAATGACAGAGTCAGAGGTGTTCGAAAGGATGGCCGACGAGATGCGTTGTATCGGTAGAAGCAGCGCAATGACGATCGTTCAAGATGACTAATGCCGAGCACACTTCTTCGTGCAGAAATTAAACATCTGTACCCCTTGAAATGAGTCTTGAACATAGAGCAGCTCGTCTTGATAATAAAGTCTTGTCCGTAGCATAGCTTGTCTTGCGGGGCACTACAGGCTGCAAGAGTTCCCAAATATATTGAAATTGTGGGTATTTGTTGGTAGCAGAAACTCTGGGTCACAATGTAACACCAAGGATGGAAGTTCCAATAGTCTATGTACTATAGAGCCTGGGCATAATGCACCCTTTCTCCAGAGAGGAAGAGAGTTGTCCTGTTCTGCAAATAATGTAAACTTATTGGGCCTCATTCACAAAAGAAAACTTACACTTCTGTGTAAGTTTACAACTGTTTGCTATTCACAAAGGGATTTACGAGTAGCATCTGTACAAGTGCAGAGTCTCCGCACATACATTTTATGTGCAGAGACTCTGCACTTGCAAAGATACTACTCGTACAATGCCTTTGATAATAGCAAACAATCGTAAACTTACACTAATATGTAAGTTTACCTTAGTGAATCAGGCCATTGTGTACTCAGAAATACAGAAGCAACAGAACATTAACTAAAGAAATGTTCCTGATCCACACTACTTTCTATCAATATTTGTAAACATACTTTGGGCGAAGGATGCCCAAATATAAATATTTCAAAGGTGCAATAGGTTGAGAACAATGCACTTGTGTTGTGTTTATGCATACACCCTGATAACTAACAAATTGGCCCGCTGTGCTTAAAAATGTAGTGCTGGCCATTGTCCATAAAAGTCTCAGCAAGATATGCAGTTTACAGCAAAACAAATGAAGGCCTCCCCAAGTAATTTTGACTCAAGTTTCAAGATGCCTCTGCCACCCCGGGTAGCCCTTCCCAAAGATTGAGTCTAGTTGCACTCCTGCTCTTGATCATAGAATATCTCCTCTTGATGGAGTATCCTCCAAATTACATAGAAGGCCCTGCTTATCTTATGACGTGCACACCTATGACTAAGTGATATGGTCTTAGGTCATGTTGAACCTGGCTTTTTGACAGGGTCATCCCCAAACTTTTTGCCTCCTTCCTCCCATTTTTTCTGACCTGTTGTTGTTGGCTTTTGACCTCTGGGCACTTTACCACTGCTAACCAGTGCTAAAGTGCATATGCTCTCTGTGTAAATTGTACTATTGATTGGTTTATCCATGATTGGCTATTTAATTTACTTATAAGTCCCCAGTAGAGTGCACTATATGTGCCTAGGGCCTGTAGATTAAATGCTACTAGTGGGCCTGCAGCACTGGTTGTGCCACCCACTTCAGTAGCCCCTTAACCTTGTCTCAGGCCTGCCATTGCAAGGCCTGTGTGTGCAGTTTCACTGCCACTTCGACTTGGCATTTAAAAGTACTTGCCAAGCCTAGAACTCCCCCTTTTCTACATGTAAGTCACCCCTAATGTGTGCCCTAGGTAACCCCTAGAGCAGGGTGCTGTGTGGTTAAAAGGCAGGACATGTACCTGTGTAGTTATATGTTCTGGTAGTGTAAAACTCCTAAATTTGTTTTTACACTACTGTGAGGCCTGCTCCCTTCATAGGCTAACATTGGGGCTGCCCTCATACACTGTTGAAGTGGCAGCTGCTGATCTGAAAGGAGCAGGAAGGTCATATTTAGTATGGCCAGAATGGTAATATAAAATCCTGCTGACTGGTGAAGTCGGATTTAATATTACTATTCTAGAAATGCCACTTTTAGAAAGTGAGCATTTCTTTGCACTTAAATATTTCTGTGCCCTTCAATCCACGTCTGGCTAGGTTTAGTTGACAGCTCCTTGTGCATTCACTCAGACACACCCCAAACACAGGGTACTCAGCCTCACTTGCATACATCTGCATTTTGAATGGGTCTTCCTGGGCTGGGAGAGAGGAGGGACTGCCCTCACACAAAGGACTGCCACACCCCCTACTGGGACTCTGGCAGACAGGATTGAACTGAAAGGGGGCTTGGTGCATTTCTTAGACACTCTTTGAAGTCACCCCCACTACAAAGGCACAACTTAGTATAAAATAGGGCCTCTGCCTTACCTCATCAGACACTTGCTGGAGAAGAAACCTAAACCAGAAACTACATCTTGCCAAGAAGAACTGCCTGGCTGCTCAAAGGACTCACCTGTCTGCTTTCTACAAAGGACTGCTGCCTTGCTGTTGGCCTGCTGCCTTGCTGAACGCCTGTCTGGCTGTGAAAGTGCTCTCCAAGGGCTTGGATGGAGCTTGCCTCCTGTTCCCTGAAGTCTCAGGACCAAAAAGACTTCTCTTTTTCACTTGGACGCTTCATGCGCCGAAATTTTTGACGCACAGCTTGTTCCGCGGCAAGAATAATGCCGCACACCGATGCTGGTCGATGCGACGCCTTCGGGACGACCGGAACTTCGACGCACGGCCTTGCAAGGACAACGCCGCTCGACCTCCAGAGGAGAAATCGACACGACGCCTGCTGTGAGAGCGAAACTTCGATGCACAGCCCCGCAGAACGACGCGCAGCCGGAAAACAAGCAGGAGAATCCACGCACAGACCCGGGACATCTGGTAATCCCCGCAACCCATAGAAAGAGACTGTCCGGGTGCCGGAAAACGACGCACGACTTCCCCGCGTGAAAAATAACGACGTAAGTCCGTGTGTGCTGGGGAGAAATCGACGCACACACTATTTTTTCCAAGTATCTCTTCTTCTGCGGCCCTTTGTGGAGATTTTCCACTCCAAACCAGGTACTTTGTGCTTGAAAGAGACTTTGTTTACTTTTTAAAGACTTAAGACACTTTATATCACTTTTCAGTGATATCTTCACAAATTCACATTGCAACTTTATTCGTTTTGACCTACAAATATCCTGATAAATATTATATATTTTTCTAAACACTGTGTGGTGTATTTTTGTGGTGCTATATGGTGGTATTGTATGATTTATTGCACAAATACTTTACACATTGCCTTTTAAGTTAAGCCTGACTGCTCGTGCCAAGCTACCAGAGGGTGGACACAGGCTAATTTTGGATTGTGTGTGACTTACCCTGACTAGAGTGAGGGTTCTTGCTTGGACAGAGGGTAACCTGACTGCCAACCAAAAACCCAATTTCTAACAGTCATCATCTGCGCTATCTTAAAACGGACACTGAAAGGTCAATGTTCTAGGTACAGGCCATAAAATAATCTGATTGTGCCTGTTCTAAACAGTATTAACAGATTTCACATGCAACACTTTTCTGACAACTTTCCTAAATTGCCATCTGGGTGTCAATGTATTTTGCATTACCACCCTTTTTAATCAAAACACTCTAACATTTTAGACTAACTTTGTTGTCATTATTGCTAGACTGTCACTTAAAACAGGCGAAAGCATCCATTTGGGGTACACCGTTTTGTACTTTACTATAAACCACTCATATTACTAACTGCAAAAGAACATGAGACCTAATGTGGTTAAAATGTACATTCTGTCGTTTTCTAAAAGAGCAATTAACATGTTTTACGTTTTTATGAACCTCATTCTAACTATAGGTAAAACTATTAATCGAATGATTATTTAACAGAGCGTCCTTGCCCGACAATATACTCTAATCAATATAGTTTATGTTACAGATCATGGTTGATGGTAATTGTGGCACTTGGTTTTATCCCCAATCTTACAATAGGAATGCATTTGTATGTCTCCTTACACAAGCAAAACATGTAGAAGTTTTATTATTTGTTTCCTCGTTAGGATGTGACATAGTGCAAGGATCACTTTGAAGGACTAACACTCTTTGTAAAGAAAATAGCTTCTGTAAATAAGAAATAATGGCCAGCTGCCATTTTTGGAACATAAATAAATAAAATAAAATAAAATCAAACAGGAAACAAGAACTCACTTTACTGCCTCAACAAGTTGAATTCAATTAAGCCTCGGCAGGAAAATCTGGCAGTCAGGCCAGACTAATGCTGCAATGGAGTCAGGTGTGCAGTCAGGTAATTTTTTGCAATTGAACCCACATTTTGCAGAGAGTACTGCAGACTTACTTGTGATAGTATTATTTGTAAGTATGTTTTATCCTATGGTGAGCTCCTTGTCACATTGTTTTACCCTCACTATTTACTTCACGTAGCATCTGGAGAAAATTGCACATGCATCATGCTCCTAGAATGAGGCCGTAAAGAATGGCAGGTTTCAAACAGCTCTTGAGCATACATTGTTGGATAACCACCTCCACGATTCAGTTTTAAGGGGTCCATATGAGTCCAGGACCCAGTTAGCCACTGTCCACTTCTCTCTCATTACCAGCCAGCAAGTGGGGAAAAAATGCCATCTCATGAGGCAGTTGGCAATTCCTCTCCAGTTCCTAGTAGTCATGTGTCCACTTCATTCAGTTGTGAAAAACAAGTTCCCACTTATGTATTCTATATTATTTGTTTTTATTTTGGAGTCCACACCCGCAGAGCTTTATGGCGATATATGTAAAATACAATTAGAGAGAGGGAAACTGAGGAAAAGTTAAAAAATAAAATACTTCACTTGGTAGAAAGCCAGGACTTCAAAAGTTGCCTGAAATGGCTGCAGATAGGTAGGTTAAAAAAAAAACACAAAGTTTGGACCACTTAAGAAGCAACCAAGGATAGCACAAGGAGTAACACATGACACTCAAGTAGTTGTAGGGCTACAGAGCCAGCACATGTAGTTGTAGGAGTTCAAATGGATAAAACAGGGTTGTGTAGGCACTTGCGGGTTTCATAGAAAGAAACAATGTCTGTTTACCCTAAAGACACAACGTTTCTTCTCAACTACAGCACACATGGTGCATTGCATCAGGACCGCAGAAAAAACAAGCATTGGCATAGCCAATAGATCTCTCCTTTGGGACCTTATAAGTATTTAGCCATGCAGCACATTAAACCTTTATCCGAAATAAACTGTGTTTGTGCATTCCTTCATACACTTGGCATTAGACTGTAATGGTCAGAACATCCATCAGAGGACACGACAATAAAAATAGCATTTGGAAAAAACATGATCATGTAACCATATAGTCAGCCCCTAGAGGGCATAACCACATAAAAAAGAGAAGGGCAGAGAGCACTGCAGTGTAACCATATATTTAGCCCCTAGAGGACATAGGCCTTCATTATGACATTGGCGGAAAATCCTGCTTACTGCCACGCTGACTGCCGCCAACCTACCGCGGCGGCGGCGGACATCCGCTTACCATATTATGGCACACATACATCAATCTGTCACTATTCAGCCACAGACACAAGTCCGCCACACCAAAGGTCAGTGATAAACTGGCGGTATCCAAACCCACACCGTTATGCCAAAAGAACTACTCCCACGACATGATGACCCACGAATCACCACTGCGGACATTCAACAGTAGTAAACCATTGGGGGTATACACCGACGCGCTCAAAATACACACACACATACAAAACAACATCACATTCGACAATTCAAACAACACACACCTGACACCCATACACAAACCACACCCTCACACCCACACCACTATAAAACACACGACCACATTACCCACAACCCCTTACGAATACAAATCATTGGCACAAGACTGACATCACGACTACAGACAAGACCAGACTCTTACACCACCATCACCTATATACCACCCACGCACCTTACGTCACACACCCCAACATATCACCCTACAGACCCTCACCCACACTACTCACACAACACCTAAGGCACCACAAAGACACCCCGATTCTCAGAGGAGGAGCTAAGGGTCATGGTGGAGGAAATCATCCAGGTAAAGCCACAGCTATTTGGAGCACAGGTGCAGCAGATAGCCATTGATAGGAAGATGGAGCTATGGCAGAGGATCGTGGACAGGGTCAACGTGGTGGGATAGCACCCAAGAACCAGGGATGACATCAGGAAGAGGTGGAACGACCTACAGGGAAAGGTACATTCCATTGCAGCAAGACACCAGCTCGCTGTACAGAGGACTGGTAGTGGACCCCCACCTCCTCCCCCACAACTAAGAACATGGGAGGAGCAAGTCTTGGCAATCATGCATCCTTAGGGCCTGGAAGGAGTAGCAGGAGGACTGGACTCTGGTAAGTCAACTCACAATTTCTATCACCCCCCTACCTGCATGCCATCACATACCCTCACCCTCACCCCCATCACTCCACCACCTCCCACACGCCCTGCCATCACATACCACTCATCCCAATGCCAAGCCCAGCATTCCATACCAATGCATGGACACCACTCACAGCCCTGCATGTCACTAAAGCATGCACACTAGAGAGAATCAGCTAGCCCACCATAGACCAACTCACACAAGTGAAAGCTGCCAGGGAAAACACAACCAAAGAGGGCAACCCACTGATGCACAATATGTCACAAACAGAAACAATAATACTGCATTCACATCCCAACAGGTACCCCAGCTAATGTCACCAGAGAAGAGATGCCAGCAATATCCAGTCCTCCCACAGAAGAGGCCCACAGTGATGACAGTGACTCTGGAAGCCTGGATCAGGATGACCAATCTGGCTAATCAGGAACCTCTGGACAGTCGGTTACCCAGCAACAGTCACACACCACCACAGAGCCTCCCCCTCAGGAAACACCACCACAGCACCCACCCAAGGTACCCATACCTCTGTCCCCAGGACATGTCAATCAGCAATGTGTCCACCACTATAGGGAGCCCAGGGCACACCTCGCCCACAAGACAATCAGGGACCTGGGGCCAGTGGCAGTGGGCACACGGTTCAGGGGACAAAGGCACAGGACAACAGGGAAAATGGGAGGACTGCTGTGCGCCAGGGGGAGGACAGGTGCAGGGAACTCTCCAGGAGGCACTCACTGAGATCCTCGGAGCATACCAACGTTCCCAGGATACGCTGGGCCAGATCCTGACCAACGTGCAGGAAAAGAGGCGGCTGCAGGAGGGACAGAACCAGGGGATCAGGGAGGACGTGCAGGCCACTAACACCACCCTGGTCTCCATTGCAGGGGTTCCGGCAGACATGGCCAACGCTATGAAAGAGGCAGCCTCACAACAGTGGCCCAAGCCGCTAGCCAGACATCTGAACTGCCTTCCACCTCTGCTGCCGCTAGTGGACAGGAGGCCCCCCGCAGGGCCAACAGGCCACCAGTACCCCTCCCCCTGCAGAGGGAGAACCACCCCACAAACGTTCCCGGTGATCCAGGCAGAAGCCAGAGACTATTGCCAAGACTCCCGCCAGGAAATGACACTCTCCTGACTGTCACCCTTGTGTCCCACTCTGTCACCCTGTCCACCATGAACTGCTATTGCTCCCCTTCCTATGTCCCCTTGGACAATGTACCTGTGCTACAAATAGACTGGAACTATACCCTGGACTTTACTCCATCATCACCCCAGCCCAATGCACTTGCCCCTCTACTCCTTAGCACTTAAATAAACACCCTTTGAAAAAATACAAGTATGGAGTATGTCAAATGATTTAAGTATGTATTTGTTTAACCAGGTTCAAACATTGCATTTCAAATGTACAGTAATGTTCACATTGGAAAGACCTGTAGTTGGCTGCAGTGATCACACCAGGAGCGATAGAGGGGCACCAACATCTGCAAAATGAGTTACCAAAAGGGTACAGTAAGTGGGCATAGAAGCGGGAGAAACAGCATGCCAGTGACGATGTCATTGAAAGCTGAAGTAACACTATCCTACCTGTGTGTCATTGGAAGTATTGTCTGATCACTGCAGTTCTGTTGTCCTCAAATTCATCCTCTGCCTCCTCATCCTCACTGTCCACAGGGTCCATTGCTGTCACACGGCCATCTCCAGCCTCCTCCTTCTTCAGAAAAGTAACATGGCGTGGCAAGGTTGTGCAACATACAGCATGCCACGATGATCTGGCAGACCTTCTTGGGTGAGTAGATGGAGGCAACGAAAACTGGCTTTCAGGAGGCCAAAGGTACGTTCTGTTATCCTTCTTGTATGCCCATGTGCCTCATTGTAACGTTCTTCTGCCCTTGTCCTGGGATTCTTCACAATGGTCAGTAGCCATGATAGGTTGGGGTAACCTGCAAATATGGAGGGACAACATTTAGCCACACAGCATCCCATATGGCCCACATCATACCCATACACCAACATCCACTGGGTTGGAACCAGGGCTCACCTGTTAGCCACACCCTGTGCCTCTGTAGTTGGGCCATCACATTTGGGATGCTGCTCTTCCTCAGGATGAAGGCATCATGCACCGACCCAGGATACTTAGCATTGACATAGGAGACGTACTGGTCCGCCAGGCACCATCTGGACATTCATGGAATGATAACTCTTGATTTCGGAATACCTGTTCATTTTGCCGGGAGGTACAAATGCAATATGTGTTCCATCAATTGCCCCAATTATGGTGGGGATACGTCCCATTGCATAGAAGTCAGACTTCACTGTGGCCAAATCCTCCACTTGGGGGAAAACAATTTAGCTGCACATATGTTTAATCAGGACAGACAACACCCCGGCCAGCACTATTAAGAACGTTGGCTGTGACATTCCTGCTGCCAAGCCCACTGTCACTTGGAAAGAACCAGTTGCCAGGAAATGGAGTACTGATAGAACTTACACAAGAGGGGGGGATCCCAGTGGGGTGACGGATAACAGATATCAGTTTAGGCTCCAGTTGGGCACAGAGGTCCGTGATTGTGGCCCTGTCAAGTCTGTAGGTGAGGATAATGTGCCTGTCCTCCATTTTTGCCAAGTCCATCAGGGGTCTGTACACGGGGGTATGTCTCCACCTACTATTCATCCTCAGCAGTTGCAGTCTAATGGACAAAAGAGTGAGGAACCAGTCACAAACTGAACATTGTAGCCACAACTGTACAATGCATGATGTTTATTTGAAATATATATGTGGAATTTGTCCTGTATGTCCAATTGTGAGCTGTGATGAAGTTATAATCCGGGGCCTACCCCCCTCCTCTGAAATGGCGTCTGTCTTTCCTGTGTGGAGGGACAGGTGGAAGTGAGGTAATTCCACTGACGTTGTGTGCCGTTGTGGAAGGTGGCCGGGAACCGCCGTGCAACTCCTCATTGGATAATATTGGCCCCTATGGGGCACAGTAGCCAATGGTGATGTACGCCGGCGTTGACGGTATGCACCGCTGCGGATGTCACCGCCATTTTCTATCTGTTCTTTCACTTGCTACCTGACCTTCAACAGGAGAGGACCTACACTACATGTGCTGCTGTGACCTATGTCTGGGACCTACCATGGCGCGTGTGACTGGGGAAAGGGCCCCTGCTTTCACCTCGGAGGAGTTGGAGAGACTGGTGGATGGGGTCCTACCCCAGTATGGACTGCTGTATGGGCCTCCAGACCAACAGGTGAGTACACTGTGAGCACAATTCATGGGGCATGAATGCACTGGATTGGTATGTGTGAAGGCCTCATGTAGTGGGGGGTTGGTGGATGTCCCCTAGGCGGCTTACAGCTTGTGTGCTGGGCCCTGTGTGTGCAAATGGCAATGTGAAGGGGTATGGTGGGCCATAAGTGTAACAGACAGGCTGGTCTGACTAATAGCTTTCCCTGTGTCTATTTCTCTGCAGGTCAGCGCCCATCAAAAGAAGGGTATATGGTGTGCCATCGCCAAGGACGTGCGGAACCTGGGGGTCTACGGCAGGCAGAGCACCCACTGTCGGAAACGGTGGGGGGACCTGAGATGCTACGCACGGAAGACGGCAGAGGCCCAGCTGGGGATGGCCTCCCAACGAGGAAGGGGTGCCCGTCGAACCCTGACCCCCCTGATGGTCCGCACACTGGCGGTGGCCTATCCGGAGCTGGATGGGCACTGAGGCCATCACAGCAGCCACAAGGGGGTGAGTACAGTGCCCATCATTACAACTTACGCATGGAAGGGTGGTATCCGGGTGGGGGATGTGTGTCTGTGGGTGCCCCTAGGCCAGGCCTGACATTACAGAGTAGGTCCCATGTCGGGCAGGGTTCTGATGTGATATTCCTCCTACCTAGCTTGTAGACATTCTCTATTGGGCAGAGCTTTGTGGGTCCCAGGTATGCTGTAATTGGCGGTATGTGTTCCTCCCCATGCCCTGGTGGCTAGCATTGGTACTTGCATATTGTGTAGGCCTGTTCCCTGTGAGTGAGGGTGGTATGTACGCCAACGGTGGTGTTGGTGCAGCCATTGACCAGGTGTATCCTTTGTCTCTCCCCCGCCCTTTTTGTTTTGTCATCCTGTCCTTATGTGCATTAGCATCACCTGGTGGAGGTGCAGAGGCACCGGCGACGGAGGGAGCTGCATCCCACAGGAGCCAGGATGCACAGTCCACCGACACTGAGGGCACCAGTGGGACGGAGGGCGAGGGGAGCACCACGGCGGAGACAGGAGGGGACAGTTCGGACACAGATACCTCCTCCAATGGAAGCTCCCTGGTGGTGGCAGACACCTCTGTGCCCACCCCAGTACAGGTACAGCCGCCACCCCCGGTACTAGCACCACCCTCCCAGCAGCCTCTCAGCGAGTTGCCCGTGCCCGCTCACCCAGGAAGGTGGGCATCTCCTTTGCCCCAGGCACCTCGGGCCCTGCCCCAGTGAGCCCTGCTGCCCTGAGTGAGGAGGCTATTGACCTCCTGAGATCCATCTCTGTAGGGCAGTCAACCATTGTGAATGCCATCCAGGGGCTGGCAGCCCACATGCAACAGACTAATGCATTTCTGGAGTGCATTCACACTGGCTTGGCGGCCCAACAAAGACCAATCCAGGCTCTGGCCTCCTCTCTGATGGCAGCCATTGTCCCTCTTTCCACCCTCACCCCTCCAACTTCCTCCTCCCAATCCTATTCCCCTCAACCCCAACCTATACCAAGCACACAGGCAGATGAGCAGGCAAACAGGACAACACACAAGAGTGGCACTGGCAAACACAGGCACCATACATCATCCGCGAGGCACTCACACAAACATCATCCAGATGCAGACATACCAACATCCACAGTTTCCACTGTATTCCCCTCCTCCCCTTCTCCACTTCCCTCCTAGTTGCGTCTACACTCACACGCGCATGCACTACATCCTCATCCACTTTCAGCATCACCACCACACCTAGTAGAACATACACCTCACTGGCAGACACCTCCACAGCAGCCATGCACACGTCCCATGTGTCCTCTCCCACTGTGTCTGTCACACTTCCTCCCAAGGTACACAAACGCAAGCACTCAGACACCCAACAGCCATCCACCTCACAACAGCATCCAGCCCATGCACTCAAACACAACAGACAGACACCTCCTACAACCACTCCCTCTTCCTCCACTCCCAAACCTTCTCCCTCTTCTCACCCCAGTGTCCCTAAGAAGCTTTTTCTCTCCATCTCTCCACCATTGACCACTTCCCTACCCCCGTCCCTCACTTCTGGCCAGGGTGGCAAAAACCCAGGCAAGCACCTTAGCCGCCCAGTCCACAGGCCCAGTAGTGTCCACACCCACTCGTGGTGGTAAAGGATCCAGGACACCAGGAAGCCTCAAGGAAGGGGTGCCATCTCCAAGTGCTGCCCGCCAGGGCTAGGAGCTTGCTCCAAGTGCTGCAAAGAAATGCAAGGTGCCATTCCCAGCTGCTGCCAGGAAGGGACAGGAGCCTGTGCCAAGTGCTGCAAAGAAGAGCGAGGAGCAATCCCCAGCTGCTGCCAGGAAGGGCAAGGGGCCTGCAACAGCAGGCAGGAAGGACAAGGGGCCTGGTGCTGGGACTCAGTCGGGGCCCCCACCACCAACCATGGTTGTGCAGCCGTCCGAGGCTGCAGGGGATGGGTAGGAGCTTGCCCCCACAACCGCCACCAGCAGCAGCACCATCACCACCACCACCAGCAGTGGGCAGCCATCCGAGGCTGCAGGGGATGGGTAAGAGCTTTCCCCCACAACCGCCACCAGCAGCATCAGCACCACCACCACCACCACCAGCAGTGGGCAGCCGTCCGAGGCTGCAGGGGATGGGCCGGAGCATACCCCCACAACCGCCACCAGCAGCAGCACCACTACCACTACTGAGCAGCAGTCACTGCCGGCGAACGCTCAGTAGACCTGCCTCCAAGGGCTGTTGAGCGGCCTGCCCCCTGCAAATCCTGTGGGTATGACACCCAGCTGAGAGACTGTGACCTAGAACTCCCCAGGATCAAGAGCACAGGGCACGATGCCCCCTCCAGAACCAGTGGGCATGACACCCACTCACCCCATTCTCCCCAGGATCATAAGCACAGGACACGATGCCCCATCCAGAGCCAGTGGGCAAGTCACCCACTTGAGAGACTGTGGCCTTGCACTCCCCAGGACCAAGCACAGGGCATGTTGCTCCCTCGAAAGCCAGTGGGCAAGTCACCCACTCGAGAGACTGTGGCCTTGCACTGCCCAGGACCAAGCATAGGGCATGTTGCCCCCTCCAGAGCAAGTGGGCAAGTCACCCACTCGAGAGACTGTGGCCTTGAACTCCCTAGGACCAAGCACAGGGCATGTTGTCCCCTCCAGAACCAGTCTATTTGTTCCATCTGCCGGCTGACGTGCCCCCCCATTCCCCGTCCCCCTGAGGTACCGCTGTGGTGGCTGTTGTTTCCGCCCTGGTGGTCGGTGTGGTAAAGTGGCT
This sequence comes from Pleurodeles waltl, assembly GCF_031143425.1. Lineage (NCBI taxonomy): Eukaryota > Metazoa > Chordata > Amphibia > Caudata > Salamandridae > Pleurodeles > Pleurodeles waltl. Next base: position 1,320,461,828 of record NC_090440.1, on the reverse strand, counting down.
AGATCTTTCCGCCATAGTCGTAATTTGGAGGTAGTTGCAGCCAGCCTGTTTATCACCGACCACCAGGGTTGTAATGAGGGCCATAGTGTATTACACATTTTCAGACCAAGCACGCCTGCTAGAATATTACTACAAACAAGGCCCATAGAACACAAACTACTCCTGGTTGTAAAGCAAAACCTCCAGCCATGAGAGAGCTTAAAAATACATTGAATGTGGGAGAGGTTATGGTTCTCCCCAAACTATTGTGGGGACCCAGAAAGAGCATGTCATGCTGAACGTTTTGGTGATAGTCCCATTGTCCTTGGGCCACCACAGACTGAGTTATGGGCAACAATGTGTTGTAGAAGGAATGCCTTATGGGGGCATGTTTCCCGGGTGTAGTGAATATTGTAGTACTGGCTCTCCCGCTGTGCCGGGGGAGACACATTGAGGATTTCCCTTGTGTTTTTTTCTATTAAAAAGGCACCAGTTTTTATATTTTGCAGCTGCTAAACTTGGGAAGAATTTAGCATGGGGGCTGAACATGTAACTGATGCCTATGTGAAGCACTCCAATCTTCCTATCCAGTTTGCTATATATATATAAAAAAAAAAAAAAGAATCCCCCTCCAGCTAAAAGTCTTTATCGGGTCCAGACCCCACAAACAAACTGAGATGCCAGAAGAAGAAACAACATACTGCCACAAGTGTGAAGCGGAAAGGCAATAGAAAAAAGTGGTGCGACGGCATTAAGGTATATGGCCTATCGTGAAATAATCCATGTAACACCGTCAGTCTCCACGGCGGTAAGAAAACAACTTCAAAACACGACAAACCTAAAGCATTTACCTAAGAAATCAAAGGAATTTTGAAAGGCAGGCCAATGAACGAACGAAAGTGATGGCTGTGGTGAAAGCCCAAAGAAGTAGATTACAGCATGTGGAGAGACTGTGCATGCGGGCTGCATAGGCTTGACCTAAAAAGAAGCCAGTTATTTTGGCTGTATATTTCATCTAACAGTGATAAAGAGCAGGACACATTTAGGGCCTCTTTCAGAAAAAAAAACATTTGCACTCATAAATCAGAAATACCAGTGCAAGTGGCAATATTTAAAACTGGAAGGAATTCAGTAGCGATACCTTACAGTAACCATACAATTGTGTACATTTAGGCTTCAGTAATTCCAAAGGGTGGGGAGTGATCATTACAAGCATTGTTATGCTTGACAGTTTGTGAATTTACGCAAACACGTATTTGTGGCCATTCACAAACTCCTCTCTTTCCCTTACGGATCCTGGAAATGTCAGGAGATTTAGCCCAGTCAAGTGCTTGAGTTAATCCCTTTCCAGTCTGTGAAAGGGAATGGAATATTCCAAATTAGCTGGATGCGGATAGGAAAAATGGTTTCTAATGCGGGATTATGTAGAAGAAAATGAAAAGAGAAATGAGGCGATTGAAGGTGCTGGGTTTCAATAATACAGAAAACAATTCCGGAAATGAAAACTCCAAAACAAAAGCAAAATCAAATGACTTTTCCTGGGTTATAGCTGGAGAAATGCATGCTCTTGGAAAATTTCGTGAATCTCACAATGTTGTAAATGTTGTAAGTATACACCCGTGTGAGTTCATTGACCAATGGTGTAGATTTATGCCTTGTGTGAGAATCCGGCCTGGGCAATCAATTCTAACAAGTCTTGTGTGACTTTCATAGAATAAGCCATCTACACGCAGTAAGGGTAGCATAACGCAGATTTCCCCGATACATGCGTCGCGTTTACTTCTTACTTATAAACAATAGTGATTTAAGCTACCACTTTTTTCTGCAGAAGTGCAGCCGACAAAATTCTCTACTCCCACATTGTTGAAATTCTGGAATGCATGCTTTGCAGTGCCTACTGGTATTAGGAAAATCACTTCACTACCAGCATGTTTCTGAAAGAAGAGATTGTGTTACTGAGGTCAAAGTTGTTTAGAGTTCAAAAGCTGAATGATTTATCATCAAGTACACTTCTCACCACGAGTTCTTCATACACCCCACTCACTGAACTCATTGACATCAACTGGTGAACGGTTTTGCCAATGCTGAGTTGTGTAATCTGGGCGGTAGTCCTATGCCTAACCTTTCCTTGGTCTGACAACTCCCAGGGCCGCAAGGGGTGGCAGTGAGTTTTATAAGTGAAGTGGGCTAAGATCCCACTGTAAAAAGTAGCTGCACATAGTACAAAAACCCCATTTAAGGATATCTACAGGCATCTTTTGTATGTCACCGCAATCACTGCCTCATTCAATGGCTACATTTTTCTGTATAGTGTCCATCTTTAAACATTGTCTCACATGCTAGAATCTCTACACCACTTGCCCCACTTATTATTTTTGGTGACCACAACCATGTTCGAAACAACCAGTATCGCTATGTCCATCCCTTGCTTGAATTCATTATTAACGAGGCCTTCTTGCCTCACCAGACATCATCAATAAAGCCCCTCTGCCACCACTCCTCCTGTGTTTTTCTTGTCTCATTATTTGGATACCAATGTCGATGGGTGGTGGAGCTTTGTTTAAAAACTATATTAATATTACCTGAAAGTTGAGAAGAATTGTTTTTTCCTTTTAATCAGAACGTGGAGCTTCAGGGCAAGAAAGTAAGCTGTGCTGCCCATTAGAGATTCATTGTAGAGGTGCTGATCGTGGTGCAGCAGGGAAGCCATGACGGAGGCCGGCTGGTTTATGGGCAGCTAGGCCTGCACTTCCTAGTTCAGGATGTTGGCAAGCTTTACTCCGGCTGTGGCACATAATGGGAGACTAGAGCTTTTTTGACGAGGAGTGGATGAGTTGCCCTGCTGGGCACAGGATTTTAAATGTATATATTTATTTGAAATGCCTTCAGTTTTCTCTGTGGTCATTGAGTATGTTTGATCCTTACTCAATGCGCTGCATAGTTTGGGGCTTAACTTCCATTGGATCATTTGTCTAGCTGTATAAAACATTTTAGGCCCTAAGGGTTAGGGTATCAAGTGTTGGAACAATGGCAGAAAAGAGATCTGCAAACAGATGGCATGTTATCTCTTCTTCCCCAGATGATGAAAGTCCCATTCTGGAGAGGTGTCCCAGGTCAGAGGACTAAAGGATTCAACCTGAGAGTTTACCACCTCTCAGGATTCAGCATATGATTGAGGCAGCAGTCACTAAAGCCTTGTCAGCGAACCTTAGAGACAAATGGAACAATTGTTCTAAGGCACCAAAGACTATTGGTGATGATGATTCCTCTATGTCTGAGTCTGAGACACCAACTACCTCGTCATGCAAATATATGAGAAAAGAAGTGTAGGAAAGTCCTCCTTTTTGCCCTGGTCACCCCCACACTTTTTGGACAGGTACTGGTGGTTACTGGCTCTTGGCTGTGCCATGGGTACTTCTCACCAGTCCCAGGGCCAGTGCTCTGTGTAAAGTGGATATGCAAATTAGGCTAGTTATAATTGGCTAAGTCAAACTACCTATAAGTCCCTTGTATATGGTAGGGCATATAGGTTTATGGACCACAGCATAGGTAGTGCACCCATAGGTGCACTGCTGAGTTGCCCAGTGTCATTTTAAAGGCAGGCTGCCTTGCTGGCTGCTTTTAAATTAAAGTTATATGCAAATTCAACTTTGGAATTAAAAGTAGTTCCAAAGTCTTAAACTACCTTATTTTTACATGTAAGTCCCCCCTAAGGTGTGCCCTATGTGCCCCTTGGGCTGGGTGCCATGTAACTATAAGCAGGGACCTTATAAAAATAGTTTTATAAGCCCTGAAGCCAAATTAGTTTTTCCCTCATTGTAGTGAATGGCCTTCATAGGCTAGAATGGGGAGACTTTATTTTAATTTTAAAAGTCCCCTTAATTGACAGATACCAAGAGTTTGGTATCAAATTAATTGTTATAATAAATCCCACAACTTCCAGTTGTGGGATTTAATATAACTTGTTCAGGTAAAGAGTTTTAAACTTTACCTGAAAAGTTGCCAACTTAAGCCCTGCATTGTTTTTGCTGCTGTGTTCTGATTGGCCAGCCTCTGGCAGCCAGGCTGCCTTGATGAGGTGTGAAGTGGCCTGGCTTCACACAAAGAGATGTGCCTGTGGGAGGAGATTTCCCCTCAGCAGATGGTGAGACAGGAAGGGGGAGGGCTGCCAAACTGGTCTTCAAAGGCAGAGAAGGACATTTGGAGCAACCCAGCAACACCCCCACATCCTGCAAACCCAGACAACTAGGTGCCCCCTTGATTAGATTAGGAGAGGGCAGGAGATGGGTGTGTTAAGGATATTTAGCTACACCAGTGGGTGGGCTCAGCCAGATGTAACCTCAAAAAATCACTTTCAGCCATGATGGATTTTTGAGGAATGTTGCCTCCTGGGATTGATTTTTGGCACACTTCCCATGAAGTGGACATCACAGGGGTAAGGACCCTGCACCTGATTGGAGAACCAGGACCTCCCTGTTTTTCACCCAGGAGCAAGGATAAAACTGGCAGACCTGCACCCAGACCTCAGATCCCCATCAGATTCCAACAAGGAAGAACCACAAGAGAAGAAGGACTGCCCTGCTGGACCCCTGGCCTGCACCTGGACCCTGCACTCTGACGGACTGCACCAGCTGCACACTTGGGCTTCATCACAAGAAGGACTTTGCCTGGCTTCAACTGGTTCAAGGAGGGACTCCCTGTTTACTACAGGTGAAAAATTGCTAACCAGAGTCCCCTGCACCAACTCCTGAAGAAACCAACCAGCTGACCACTGTCCAGTGGCCAAAAAGGAGTTTGTTCCAGGTGCATTCTGGGAGTTGTAGTCCACACCACCAAGGATCATCTTAGAGCCTCTGGAAACTTGGGGTGAGCTGTGGACCCCAAAAGAACCTTAAAGGAACATCTGGGAGAAGATCCAGAAGTTTGGAGAACTTTTGAAAAAAAAGCTCCATAGAGGGACCGACCTGCCGCGGCAACTCTAGCCGGCTTGCCTCAACCGCGACTCGGCCTGACTTGCAGGTTTGTCCCGGTGAAGAAAATCTCCAAAAAAAGAGACTAGGTCCGAACGTAGGAAGTTGACCAGGACCTCCCAGCCAGCTTATCCGAGGAGGGCTCCAAGGACGTCGGATCAAGATCTAGGTTTGCCCCGGTCGAAGGATTTTCACCTCGAAAAAATAACTAAGTCCGAAGGTAAAAATCTCCACGAGGGCTCCCGCGATGCGTATCCGGAGAAGAGTTCCAGGAGGTTGGATTGGACTGGCAGGTTCGTCCCGCTGAAGAAAATCTTCAGAAAAACGACTAAGTGCGAAGGTAAGCCTTTGACCGAGGCCTCCCGCGGGCTGTAGCCGAGCCGGGCTCCATCGCGGTCGGCCTTAAACTTTGACTTTGCCCCGGTCGAGGTGCGACCAGATTGGCGCTTTTTGTTTCTAGGTGCTAGAAAACAATAATTCTTTAAAAATTCATATCTCTGGTTCTCCTTATCCGATTTCATACATTTTTGTGTCATTTTAAAGATAAAAATATAAGCTATTTTTATAAATTGGTTTTGGATTTTTAAACTGTTTCCTGTGTTTTATTTAATTACTGTTTTGTGATATTTGAATGCTTTCCACTCTGTCCCCTAAGTTAAGCCTTGTTGCTCGTTCCAAGTTACCAATGGTTGAGCTGGATTTAATTTACTGAGACCTAACTGGACCTAAGTGGAGGTTAGTGGCCTATTGCTAAGTGTAGGTACCTACCTGCCCTTACCAATTACCCATTTTCCAACAAGAAGGAATGTAGGGCATTCTCTCACATGGAAGAGACAGCTTGTGGTTCTCTCTTTCATATGGAGGAGGGGGAGGTATTCCATTCCCCAATATGTAAAACCTTCTTCAATAGCCATGTCATTTCAAGGAAAAATTAAGGAGATGGTCATTGGAGAATATGAAGACCTGGATAAGGCTTCAATTCCAAGATTCCTGCAAAAACTGTGCATTTTGAAGGGATTCAACTCTATTCACCATGATATTAAAGTGGATGCAACAAACCGTCATGTGCACTACTGAGCCATCAAACCACTGGCTTACCTGTCAGGCACAAGAGTTTTGGTAATGCTGGCAGCCAACCATAGGGGGAGCTTTGTCCAGTAACCAATGTCAGATCTTTGTGTCATGTTGGGTTAAAAAAGAGGGAGCATTGTTGCTGCATGCCAATGGCCATGCCAAAACTAAAAACCACAAGCCTTGGGACATAAAGAAAGAGTGAGATGTGTATGATCTGAGACACATCCAGTACAGCAAACATCCATTCAATAATGGGAACCACAGGCATGTCACAAAAGAAAATCAAGTACATATGCAGCTGGAAATCTAATTGTCAAAAAACCTGGAATACTACCAAAGGGAAATGCAATTTCTCCTCTGCCCTTTTATACAGAAGGCAAGAGTTATGGTCCTGGTGAATAGGAGGAGGAATCAGGATCCCAGATGACCACATTTGGTGGGTGCTTCCAAAACTAAATATAGATGTAAATGGGAACAGCAATTACTCAAGTAGTTGGGGATCAGTAAGAGGAACTAAATCTGGGTGATACTAAGTTGCAGCAGATGCTATGATGGTGGGGGGTGCACAGTGCTCTGATTGGCATTTCCTTGAACAGCAGGTTCACCAAGAGTCACCAGGTGGCACCCTCTGCCGTATTGACGCTGGGAAACCACTTCATAATGCTGATGTGGCCACGCAACGTGGTTCAAACAATTAATATGCCAGGAGATGCAGTCGCCCTCTGGGTAGGATGTGTATATCAGATGATATCTAAGGGGGTTGTCTATTTGCTTTATAATGAACGTCTCCTCCTTTCCTGCTATTGTGTTACTGTTAAAGATAGTCACAGGCTAATGGCCTTTCAGATCCAAACCTTGTCTCATGTAGTTATTTTTTTTGCAACCATAATCATTATAATGTTTTCTGGATATGCAACCTCCGTGGTGCTCTGGCGATAATGTCCAGAAAGACAAGAGAAGTATTTGAAGGCCTGGATTATGCCGTGTCCCACTGTCCCACCACAATGCATGGAGTCATGACAGTTTCATAAGCAGTGCAAAAAAGTGCTATGAATTCCACTGATCTTCATATTGTGTGGCAATCTATCACTGATAGTTTACAATGGGTTTACAATGGGTGAAAGCTTTTAAGCTGGCCAAAAGAATCTGCTCAAACAGACCATTGACAGCGAGCATGTAGAAATTGGCCTTTTGTAAACTTGAGACCACGTTGCGTAAAATATATGAGCAGTCTGACAAAACAATATATATATAAGCTCAGCTAGTATGCAGTCAGAATGGCAAATAACAAATACTACTTTTATAAAAGTTGATCTAACTGAAAATACCTCTAAGGAAATCTTCTCTTCTAGGTAGAAACTGAATGATCCGCTTTCATAAAATCATCCCCTAACAGGTTCTGACTAATAAGCCCTCAGAATATTTTCCAGGAAAGGTGGTTAAAATTAGGGAAGATCTTGCAGCTACTCTGTCCCTAGGTCTGGAGAGCTGCACTTCGGACACAAAAGGTAAGAACAAATGATCAGTTAAAGTGCAGGATTTTAGGATACTTCCTATGGAGTAGGTTGAAACCCTTATGTGCCACAGCAAGTCAGTAAATTGCACTTTGCCCCTTGGATGTGTGCCCAACACATTGATGCTTGCATAGAGGTGACTCCTCTCATAACATACATCATAAACTCCTCCCTTGATTCTGGAGCAGACTCTCAGGAGTTAAAAAGGGCCAGAATCCTTCCCCTATTAAAATACAGATCCGCGGCTACTGGAGGTGGATATTGAAGTTGAGGCTGTTACTTGTTTTTCTCCTGTTCTTGCTGATTGCAGTCAAGTGATATAAATTGGGGATTTTATACACACTCCAAAAATTCTAAAATGATCCCCCTTAGGGATCAACACTATCTCTAATCATATTTTTTAAAGATCTTTTTATTGCAGGTTGTGCAAGCAAAGGAACAAAAACAGTAACCATGAAACACAGTAGTATCAAGACAGATCCATATGATTGCAGTCTCCCATCAGTCTGTAAGATCCCTCCCTCCACCTATCCCCCCAGAAGATTAACAGTATACCTTAGATGTTTTAATGTCCCATGCGCAGGGAGTTGCAACCGGTGCTTTCCATTGGGGCACAGAGCCCACCTTAATGATCATTCCATTTCCCCACACATTTCAGTCCATTTGTGGGGACAGCCCCTGCCCTCATAAACTACCCACTCTGCAGTCATGCACCAGTCCATATCTTTTTCACAATCACACAACTGCAGTGCCAGTTCTGCCCGCCAAAACGTGCCATATTGTATTTACCTACCATCAACCCAGGGCCTAGCGGCACACTGAGCCACCATAGTGTAATTTTCTTCTACGCTCCGGTGTTATAGTGAGCCAGCCCATATTTGCAAAGCCACCTTGCATGGCATTTCATAGACTTGTAAATATGGACCCCTGTCATGCATAACACTACGTGAAAGGTACATTCCATGAGTGTTGCCTGGGGTGTTTCCATGCAACACCCATGGAACTCAAAGGAATCTGATGCATTCTGACATTTACAAGTCTGTGAATGCGTCAGATTCCTATGTCTCCTCAGGGGTCGCATTCTGCTGCACACACAGAAAGAGGAAAACACCTCTTGTGATTGTTTTTGTGCAGGAAGGTGTTCCTTCCTGCACAAAAACAATCATCCCACAACGCAGGCATCCTTGCACCATGGTGCAAGGGTGCCTCGATTGGCGCTAGGCAGCAATTTGTGCACTATAATAGGGAGAAAGGACAGAAATGAGCTGTATCTTGTGGATACAGCTCATTTCTGCCCTTTCCTAGTGGTGCAGGGAGTGCAGCAAGGTACCTGCTGTGCCGCCCTGCACCATGGGCCTAGTAAATGAGGTCCCCACTGTCATCCATATCTGGTCCATTCAGGTACTCTCAATAGTGCTGAATTGCAGGCAGTTCCATATCATGTGAAAGAACGTTCCCACTTGGCCACAGTCTCTATGGCACAATCTGGTTGCTGCCATCCCCATCTTTACCATATGTCGCCAATCATATTTAATCTTTACTTACAACCAGAAAAATCTCTTCTGCATGGGTACTAAATTATTACCTTTACCTATGCTGTTGATACGCAGCTGGCAATTAATCTAAGGGAAAACCAAGACCTTCCAAATGTGGGACTTGATAATTGTAGGGTACATTTTTTCTTAAAATGAAACCTATCCAAATTAGAAACCTTACCAGCATTTTTCAGAGTTACGCTCTGGAAGAGACCTCTCTTTGAGCCTAAATTCCTAGGTAGCTGTCCTGGTGCAGTGAATGTGGTCATTATGATTTAGGCATTCTAACCATCTCCAATTTAATCTTTGATGCTCATATTAGAACAGAGATAAAGGCTTGTTTTTTTGCCCCAACACACTAATGGATTTTTCACTCCAAGAATTAAGGAAACAAATATATGTGGTAATTTCAGACTAGATATCTCAATTGCCCAAGAAAAGCATTGCCAAGTTACAATGGACTTTGAATGCAATGGTGTAATCAATCTTCAATCTGTGTAACTATATAAGGGTGTTTTCACTGTCTCACTGGGACCCTGCTAGCCAGGGCCCAGTGCTCATAGTGAAGACCCTATGCTGTCAGTATGTTTGTTATGTGTCGCTGGCACCCTGCTAGCCAGGACCCCAGTGCTCATAAGTTTGTGGCCTATATGTGTTCCCTGTGTGATGCCTGTCTCACTGAGGCTCTGCTAACCAGAACGTCAGTGGTTATGCTCTCTCTACTTTCCAAATTTGTCACTAACAGGCTAGTGACTAAATTTACCCATTCACATTGGCATACTGGTACACCCATATAATTCCCTATTATATGGTACTGAGGTACCCAGGGTATTGGGGTTCCAGGAGATCCCTATGGGCTGCAGCATTTCTTTTGCCACCCATAGGGAGCTCTGACAATTCTTACACAGGCCTGCCAGTGCAGCCTGAGTGAAATAACGTCCACGTTATTTCACAGCCATTTACCACTGCACTTAAGTAACTTATAAGTCACCTATATGTCTAACCTTCACCTGGTGAAGGTTGGGTGCAAAGTTACTTAGTGTGTGGGCACCCTGGCACTAGCCAAGGTGCCCCCACATCGTTCAGGGCAAATTCCCCGGGCTTTGTGAGTGCGGGGACACCATTACACGCGTGCACTATACATAGGTCACTATCTATGTACAGCGTCACAATGGTAACTCTGAACATGGCCATGTTACATGTCTAAGATCATAGAATTGTCCCCCAATGCCATTCTGGCATTGGGGGGACAATTCCATGATCCCCTGGGTCTCTAGCATAGTACCTGGGTACTGCCAAACTGCCTTTCCGGGGTCTCCACTGCAGCTGCTGCCAACCCCTCAGACAGGTTTCTGCCCTCCTGGGGTCCAGGCAGCCCTGGCCCAGGAAGGCAGAACAAAGGACTTCATCTGAGAGAGGGTGTAACACCCTCTCCCGTTGGAAACAGGTGTGAGGGCTGGGGAGGAGTAGCCTCCCCAAGCCTCTGGAAATGCTTTGATGGGCACAGATGGTGCCCATCTCTGCATAAGCCAGTCTACACCGGTTCAGGGATCCCCCAGCTCTGCTCTGGCGCGAAACTGGACTAAGGAAAGGGGAGTGACCACTCCCCTGACCTGCACCTCCCAGCGGAGGTGCCCAGAGCTCCTCCAGTGTGTCCCAGACCTCTGCCATCTTGGAAACAGAGGTGTTTGTGGCACACTGGACTGCTCGGAGTGGCCAGTGCCAGCAGATGACATCAGAGGCTCCTTCTGATAGACTCTTACCTCTCTTGGTAGCCAATCCTCCTTCCTTGGTAGCCAAACCTCCTTTTCTGGCTATTTAGGGTCTCTGCTTTGGGGAATTCTTCAGATAACGAATGCAAGAGCTCATCAGAGTTCCTCTGCATCCCCCTCTTCAGCTTCTACCAAAGGATCGACCGCTGACTGCTCAGGACTCCTGCAAAACCGCAACAAAGTAGCAAGATGACTACTAGCAACCTTGCATCGCTTCATCCTGCTGGCTTTCTCGACTGTTTCCAGGTGGTGCATGCTCTGGGAGTAGCCTGCCTCCTCTCTGCACCAGGTGCTCTGAAGAAATCTCCTGTGGGTCGACGGAATCTTCCCCCTGCAACCGCAGGCACCAAAAGACTGCATCACTGGTCCTCTGGGTCCACTCTCAGCACGGCGAGCGTGGTCCCTGGAACTCAGCAACTCTGTCCAAGTGACTTCCACAGTTCAGTGACTCTTCAGTCCAAGTTTGGTGGAGGTAAGTCCTTGCTTCCCCATGCTAGACTGCATTGCTGGGTACCGCGTGATTTGCAGCTGCTCCGGCTCCTGTGCACTCTTCCAGGATTTCCTTTGTGCACAGCCAAGCCTGGGTCCCCAACACTCTAACCTGCAGTGCACAACCTTCTGAGTTGTCCTCCAGAGTCGTGGGACTCCCTTTTGTGACTTCAGGTGGACTCCGGTTCACTTTTCTTCCAAGTGCCTGTTCAGGTACTTCTGCGGGTGCTGCCTGCTTTTGTGAGGGCTCCCTGACTTGCTGGGCACCCCCTCTGTCTCCAACTCCAAGTGGCGACATCCTGGTCCCTCCTGGGCCACAGCAGCACCCAAAAACCTCTACCACAACCCTTGCAACTAGCAAGGCTTGTTTGCAGTCTTTCTGCGTGTGAACACCTCTGCAAGCTTCATCGCGATGTGGGACATCCATCCTCTGAAGGGGAAGTTCCTAGTCCTCTTCTTTCTTGCAGAACTCCAAGCTTCTTCCAACAGGTGGCAGCTTCCTTGCACCCTCAGCTGGCATTTCCTGGGCTCCTGCCCACTCTCGACACTGTCACGACTATTGGACTTGGTCCCCTTGTCTTACAGGTACTCAGGTCTGGAAATCCACTGTTGTTGCATTGCTGGTTTTTGTTCTTCCTGCAGAATCCCCCTATCACGACTTCTGTGCTCTCTGGGGGTAGTAGGTGCATTTTACACCTACCTTTCAGGGTCTTAGGGTGGGCTATGTTTCTAACCCTCACTGTTTTCTTACAGTCCCAGCGACCCTCTACAAGCTCACATAGGTTTGGGGTCCATTCGTGGTTCGCATTCCACTTTTGGAGTATATGGTTTGTGTTGCCCCTATACCTATGTGCTCCTATTGCAATCTACAGTAATTTTACACTGCTTTCATTACTTTTCTTGCTATTACCTGCATAATTTTGGTTTGTGTACATATATCTTGTGTATATATCTTATCGTCATACTGAGGGTACTCACTGAGATACTTTTGGCATATTGTCATAACAATAAAGTACCTTTATTTTGAGTACTTCTGTGTATTGTGTTTTCTTATGATATTGTGCATATGACACCAGTGGTATAGTAGGAGCTTTACATGTCTACTAGTTCAGCCTAAGCTGCTTTGCCATAGCTACCTTCTATCAGCCTAAGCTGCTAGAAACACCTCTTCTACACTAATAAGGGATAACTGGACCTGGCACAAGGTGTAAGTACCTCTGGTACCCACTACAAGCCAGGCCAGCCTCCTACAATTTCTTATTTGGCATTTCTATCATCTTCTCTCTTTCCTTTGCTAATGTTTTTCTTTATTACTTAGGGGGTTATTACAACTTTGGAGGAGGTGTTAATCCGTCCCAAAAGTGACGGTAAAGTGACGGATATACCACCAGCCGTATTACGAGTTCCATAGGAAATAATGGACTCGTAATACGGCTGGTGGTATATCCGTCACTTTACCGTCACTTTTGGGACGGATTAACACCTCCTCCAAAGTTTTAATAACCCCCTTAATGTACTAAATTATGTAATTCCACTTCAAGAGACTATACTTACTTCTCCTAACCATTGTTCTCAATCCAGACTGGATCATTAATTTGTTTCCAAGTCCCTCTCACAACACATTTTCAATGCTGATATTGAAACCATATTGATTTTGTATTATGCTCCTGTTGCAAGAGCCTTAGACCTCCTATCTGTTCATCAAAACAGCAGATGATGGTGCTTTAATAATTTCCTTTTACGATGTTTTTTCTTCAAATTAATATTTCTCCCGAACTGTCACTCGAGATTATTTGGGATAGCTTTAAAGCTTCCTCTACAGACTTTGGTCCTCATTATGACATTGGCAGTAAATCCCACTTACTGCCATGCTGACTGCCGCCAACATACTGCCACCGCCGCGGATATCCGTTCACCATATTCTGACACACACACACCAATCCGTCAGTATTCAGCCACAGACACAAGTCTGCCACACCAAAGGTCAGTGATAAACTGGCAGTATCAAAACCCACACCGTTATGCCAACAGAACAACGGCCATCACATTATGACCCACGAATCACCACGGCAGACATTCAACCGCAGCAAACCACTGGCGGTCCATACCGCCACACTCAAAATACACATACACATACAAAACAACCGCACATTGAACAACTCAAACTACACACACCTGACACCCATACACACACCACACCCACACCACTATAAAACACACACCCACATTACCCACAACCCTTTACGACTAAAAATAATTGCCAACAGAGAGAGACAGCAAGAGCACTCACACAACCAGAGCCACATACCACTCACACCTATACACCACTCACGCACCCCACATCACACACCCCAACACATTGCCCTACACAACAACCATGGCACCACAAAGACACCCCTGGGTGTTTGGTGTTTCTCGACGTGCCTGTCTATGACTGTGTTTGTATGTTTGTGATGTTGTTGTCATTGTGTGATTGTGGGGTTTTGTGTGAGGATGTGTATGACTGAGTTGGTGGTGTGTGTGTGAGCTATACAGTGTTCGTGGCATGTGTCTGTTTGGCATGGTGTGTGTATTTTGCATTTGTGTTTGTACATTGTGAGTGTGCATGTGTGTGTGCAGATGTGTGTGCTGGTACGGTATGTTTGTTTGTGTGTGTGTGTGTGTGTGGCCTTTGCTGTTCGTGCCGGTGAGTGTGTTGTGTGTGATGCTGCCTTTCCCTCCAGGGTGTGCTAGGCGGGGTACTTACGGTTGTCGTCTTCGTCATCGTCAATGGTCCTGAATGAGGATGGCGAGATACAACGCTGGGAAGACTTGCAGTTTGTTTGTCATGGCGGCTGCGGACACGTCTGTGTACCTGGAAGAGAGTGTCTCCTTTTATACGTTTGGTTTCTGCCAGGCTTTTCGTGGCAGTAGGACCGCCCCGGAAATCCTAGCGGTCTGCTGACTCGTAATATGGTGGTCTGGGATTTGGCCTGGAGATGGCTACTGCTGGCGCCAACACTCCGACCGCAGTGGCGGTTCAGGCCGAAAGTTGACTGTGTTGGGTTCACTGCTGTAGTCGTAATATGGCGGTCTACACCACCAGCCTGGCAATGGTCTCACCGCCACCGCCGGCGTGGCGGTCCGGTTTCCGCCAAACTCGTAATGAGGGCCTCACTGTCCTTATTTTTCACCAGTTTAAGAGACTCTATTTCAGCAAAACAATTCAGTGAAAAGGAGTGATTAATCAGTTCTTGCTGATTCTTAACAATGATAATAAAATCCAATATACTAGTTTTGTTGTCGAACCTAATGTTTTGTTTTTCCTCCTTTTAAATGAAATTTCCATGTTCTATCAGGACTGTCCCTTTAACACAATGAGTTGCATTTGCTCAATCCCTACGTATTGCCCTTGTCTGCATAATTTCCTTCAGGATTACCCTCGTGAGCAATTGAAGGCATCATTTTTGCTGTTGTTGATTCAACAAAATAATTTCCTCCCCTGAGTCATGTTGTACAATTCTCGCTTCTGTTAAAGGAGCTTCAGCGGAGCTACATAGACCACTAAATTCATTCAATAGCTAGAGGTTCAGTTGAACTTAGGGTCAAAGTGAATAGTCATTCTATATTTTCTTAAGGTCATCAGATTTTTCTTTTCCTTTGCTTTATTCCAGTTTTGTGCTTCCAATGACTTATGTGATTTATCTATTATTTCACATAATCCCCTTTTTTCTATTTTCCTTTAGGTCAAATTCCAAACTCCTCATTTGTAGTGGTTCAAAATACAGTAGTTGTACCTCATTTGATTTCTTTCCATAGAAAATTGGTAATAAATAACTATCTGCTTCTTCAGCTTGTTCGGAATAGGTCTCCTCTAAATCTTTGAATATGAATTTCAGTGAGAATATTTGATCATCTTTCTTACTATTCAGCCACTTCTTTGTATCTCCATCTTTGTTCCCTGTTTGACTATCCCTCTCCACCTGTATTGTCTCTCTCTGCATTTTTTATCCTTTTGCCTTATTGACCTTCACCGAATTGGGAGGAATCATTAGAATCTTTTTTCTGACATGTCCTTCATCATCCTCTATATCACTGCAGACCGTTCTCATATATTAGCTAGGTTGCAGGGACACCTGCTTCTCTTCAGTAACCAATCCCTCCTTATTGAATAACAAGTACTTCAAGATAGAGCAGAGGGGATCTAGGAAACGGTCAGAATTACCTACTGATTTTTCGAAAAACTTTAGAATAGAAAAGAGGTTTCTTTAAACACATTGCAGGGACCCGAGACCTGAACACAGCCACCTGGTAAATTACAGGAAGCTATGTCATTAATATCTGGCATAGAGGAATGTTGCAATAATTAAGAGGATTTAAAACTTGGAGTACTACTAAAAAGCTGGAAAATAGGGTTTGCATTTGATAACTCTGGAACCATCCTATGTAATGGCGTCTCTTCTCCCCCTTGAGTGGGAAAGAGAGTTAAATCACCATTAATATCTGGGAGCATAAAGTCTGATTGGGACTGAAATCTTCTCTCAACATGGGCTTATTTTTTATTTCCATCTTCCTGTGGGGTCACCCTACTCTCCTCACATATCTCCCTGCTTATTTGAATGAAGGTTTCCCCAATATTTCCCGTCATAACTGCACTAGAATCATCTAGCAAGATAGAATTTTCTTCCACAACCTTTTTCCTTTATAACTTCAGGTGTAGTAGGTGTTTTTCTACTCCTCACCAAATATGAAGACATGGGTGGACTGCCTTAGAAACAGCCAATTTGGGTAGATTTGTTCCTGAGCTGGTTTGACCTAGTTTTTTGCAAGCATGTTAAATTATCAGTTTTCCTGAGCAATGCTTCTCGCCATCATAATTTCTGCTACAGTGAACAAATAGTGGAAAATAGTAGAACATATTAGCCTTCACTCACTTTCACAGCACTCTTCAATTTTTTTCTGTTTTTTCTTATGCAAAGACACACTAGCATATAAAGTGCGCCACAATAAAAAAAACACGGAGGAACGACACACCAGTGCATCAAAAGATTTGTCTTCAGATATTTATCCTTCAAACATTCACAGACGGTCCGACAACCATTCCGGCACAGGTGCAGACAAGATACATAGATGGAAAATGACAGATAACAACCGAAGATGGACTGCTAAGTTGGCAAATCAGCAACTAGCATAACAAAAGTTGAATGACACAAGCAGAGAAAGGCTAGAGAACCGGCAGTATAGGCAGCAGAACAGAGAGAGGCACGGAGGTAAAAACTCCCCACTCATGACTTTGTCCTCCTCTTTTACTTATCCTTCTTCCTCGGACAGATAGGCAGCCGCTAGCCACTCACCACGAGCTGCACTGGTGCCACCTTCCTCTAACTCTTTTGAAGAGATACACCCCCTCAAGCTGGCCACTATCCATTATTGGCTTTCCAACTACAGGGGAGTCACAGGAAGATAGCAAGAACTCCCTCTCCCAGTGGGGGCTGGGGGAGACTACAAACCTTCTCAGGGTCATTCGCGGCCACCAGCACACTAGTCCCTTTTGCAGCATTCCACGCTCTACACAAAAGTCTGAGTCTAGATCGGGCCAGGCTCAATTAATCAATTCAGAATTCACTCTTGTATTCATTGTAGCTGTTTGTTACTAATTTCACTCCGCTTTTGTTACCAACATCAGCTTTTTAACAACTGATGTGTCAATTTGAAAATGTATTCTTAAAAATGGGAGTATGAACAGAGGATTAGAGTCTAGTATTCTCACATATTTGAAAAAGTGTCCTTGCTGTTTGGTCCACCTTATATGAATTAAATTGAATCATATTCTGTGGGCATTTTCTCTGAGTACTCTACAAGAGACGTCTTGAACTCCACTGCTAATATGCTATTGCAGAAAATGAGTAATTGTCAGAATTTATTATATTACTGTGTTATTATGATCATTTTTGGTACACAATTAGATGCAATGACATAATATGTATTTATGAAGGTGTGTATTAATACGCAATATTGTTTCAGTAATTAATTGTACATCATAGCAAGTAATTGAGAAGATTAATAGGAAACTAGTTGTATGTTGGTAAAGAATTCGTTGTTATTATTTGTTTCACCTTTCATTGCCTTGCAGTCTTGATCTTCTTACTATTCCAGTAAATGAGGAACTGTTTCCATTGCCTGTGTTGTTATTATTATCTTTGGAAGAACTATAGATGCAATGACAGAATTTGTATTTATGAAGGTATAGACTGAAATATGGTATTGTTTGATAAACTAATTGTATATTATGGCAAGACATTGAGCAGACAGATAGGAATTTTGTTAATGATTCATTAATATTATTGAGTTTTACTTATCAATTGTTTTCTGGTCTTTTTTATTAGACCCAGTACATATATTGTGTGGTTCAAGATTTCTAATGTCTCATCATTCATACAATTTTTGGTTCTGATGAAGGGGCAATACATATCACTGACTGTCAGATGAAACGTGCTTTGGAATTTTTAAATCTCCATTTTTGTGACCCTTAAAGGAGGACCTGTTAAAAGCTATCAGACTTCCTACTTGTTTTTAAAACTGATTATTTCCAACAGGGACCTTTTTTTAAATTTTGTGGGCAACATTGGTTGACTATAACAGGATTTTAATGGGGATTTTTGTATTTAGGCCAGCTTGCCAGTTCTGGAGTCTGAGATTTCTAGGCAGGCGGGACAGCAAGTGACAACCGGATTTAGACCTACATACTGGGAACTCCATAGTTCAGAGTGAACTGGCGGTCCTCTTTATGAGGGAAGGAGTCCATAAAGAAATAAAGCTCAAATACTATGAGAAGTGGAAAAAAAGAAGGCAAATTATTGGCTTACAAGATACAGGTGGCAAAGACCCAGAACTATATCAATTCAATTAGAGACATACAATGTAGAATTCAGACATCAGATGAATGGGTTATTGAAATATTTGTGCATGTTTATACTCATTTGTACCAGCAGAAGGTGAGCAATCTGCAGGAGCAGGAAAAATAGCTAGATACAGTTGCCTTCCAGCTGCTATTCCCAGAGCTACTTGTGGATTTAGAGAAGCAAATCTCGGAGAAGAAGTTAGGCTCTGTATGCCAAGGCTACCTGAAATACGTTTTATGAGCCTGATGGTTTCATCTGGTGTTTTTATAAGTATTTGCCAATATATTGCCACCACTCTGGTAAAAAAATGTTAACACTTTTCATGAAACTCCTAGAATAACATCAGCAGTGAAACAGTCTACCCTATCATTGCTGCCAGAACTTTCTAAAGACCTATTGTTGTGTGGCTCCTATAAACGGTTGCCCTTGCTAAGTAGCTACTGTAATATCTTTAGTGTAATTCTCACATGTACATAATATGACATCTGGCTAGCTTATTTGACCTGTATCAAAGGTGCTGTGTGAAGGATCATCGGATGAAGAACAATTTATAGCTTGCTGAACATGGCCACCAGACGAAAGATTCAAATAGTTCCCTCATTGGACACAAAGAAAGAACTTTATAGAGCTGATTGGGATTATCCTCAAAATCTCTTAAGGGGGACACTTCTTTGCCATATCCTGTTTTTGATCATGAAGGCTAATTTAACTGAGCCCTCCAAGGAATTAAAATCCATTCTCACTCTTTTGGATGCCATAATTTTGTCTAGGGGTACCTCTGATCTTTGCTCTAACTGTTGAAAGACTGGTCCAGAAAATAATGGCTAGCCCGAATATTAAAGGCTTACTCATGAATACAGAGCACATAAACCTTCCGTTGCTCACCAGTGACGTCCTTTGCTTCTTGACAGACCCTGAAAGGTCAGTTCCAGCATTTGTTGAAGAACGGGTTTCAGGGTTCCAAGCAAATTAACAAAGGTGAAAGATCTTGGGTGTGGCCAATGAACAGGGACCAAATATGGACATTTAGGGAGGATTCTTTATACTTAGAACCATACTACTGGGGTACATGGGAAATATTCTGGATAGAGAGCATGGGCTATTTTTTAATGAATTTTCTTCTCAGGTTGCTGGATTCTTCCAGACTTCTTTAGATACCATGTCGATAGATGCAGTGAAATCGGTCCAAAGTAAGTTATGGAAGTTCACACAGAGTAATAATTTGAGACAAGCCTTAGAATGGGTTTCGTTGGCCTGAGACAAGCTGTGGTGTAGGTTGGAACAGGAGTCTTGAGCAGTCCCCTTAAAGGGTCTGCTGCGGTTGGCACTGAGGGCCCATAGGAATCACCACTTATCCCTCCTCCCTTATCCAATAGTGGGAAACCCTGATTTTCATAAAGGAATTAGCTGCAGAGGATGTAACAAATGGGGATATGGTTTCCCCTGCCTTTTTAACCTGGGCTAAACAGTTTTGCTGAGAAGGAGTGTTGGACCTTGCATCCTTGGCTTGGCTTCCCCCCTAACGTTTTGCCTTTGAACTTCCTTTTCTGCTGACTCTTTTTTTTGCTGGCCTTAAAGCTCTGCACAATTTGCCACTGCTAACCAATGCTAAAGTGATTATGGTTTTTTCTTAAAACATGTTAGATTGGCTTATACCTTTTTGCGTATATAATTTACCTCTAAATCCCTAGGAAAGTGACACTACTTGTGCCCAGGGAAAGCAAACTAAATGCTATCAGTGGGTCTGCAGAACTGATTGTGTCCCCTACTTAAGTAGCACCTTAAACGTGTCCCAGGCCTGCCACTGCAGCCTGTGTGTCCAGTTTTAAAGAGCCATTTTGATCTGGCAAAGTAAACCTTTGGCCAGGCTCAAACTTTCCTCTTTAATATACCCCTAAGGAAAGTGGTAGCATGAAGGGCAAGGCACAGTGGCCCAGATTAAGGAGGGCCTAGTGCCTTCTTGCACCACTGCACCTTTGTGCCAAATTAGTGTCATTTGTTAATGTTAATGTGGCCCAACAAGGCCAAAATCACAGTCCCAGATTTACAAAAAAAACAACAAAGAAGGGCCAGCAAAAGCACAAAAATCATACAATAAAAGCATAAAAGGTAATATAATTCAGATTTTGTCACAGTGTGTGCATTGTTTGGGACAAGATATATGGTCTCCAGCAGGGCCCCCATAGATCTGCAAACACCAGCCAGGGACTGCAAACCAACTGCATACTTCACAGCCAGGGACTCCGAACCCACACCAAGCTTCATGAACATATACTGGACTTTTTGCAGGTTTGCAGACCTGGAACCAGAACAGGCATGCAAAGGACGAATTATTTTTGTTCACGAACCCCACAATAGGGTCTTTTAAATCTAAATTAAAGGGAAAAACAATGGCAGGTGAAAGGCCAGACCCTTCAGTCAACTTTCACAGTGGCTTGGTGCCGAAGGCTTTTTACATTAGGGCAGTGGTTCCCAAACATTTCGGCCTACGGCTCCCTTGACCTATTGGACATTGACCGTGGCTCCCCATTATGTTACTTTTGTTTGGCATGTGGGGGATGTAAGCCCGGCCTCGGAAGTACTTCAATTTTTCTCTCTGAAAATAATGGGGATGAAGCTGTATGTGTGTTCTTGCCCCCTGTCTGTGTGTTCCTGCCTATTGTCTGTATGTCCTTGCCTCCTGTGTCCCCATGCCTCCTGTCTGAGTGTTCTTGCATCTTGTCTGTGTCCTCATGCTTCATGTGTGTGTTCTTGCCTCCTGTCTGTGTGTTCCTGTCTACTGTCTGTTTGTCTATGCCTCCTGTCTTTTTTTCATGCCTCCTGCCTGTGCTCTCATGCCTCCGGCTTGATTGGTAAGCACTACACAAAATTGACAGAGAAGTTGCTTATTTATTTTTCTTGAACTTTGGTGACTTCTTTAATTCCTGGTCCTTTCCATCGACATTTGAGTAAGGGCATGCTGCGGAACAAGCTCAGCATTTTGCCTCCATGGAACTGCCTATATTTTGGTCAACCTGGCTACCATGAGCACCCCACATAAACATGTCTTTGCCCAAGTCGGAGCCTAAGCAGCTTGAAAAATAAGAGCACCTCGCAGAGACAGCAAAGGGGTGGATCCACGAAAGACTGACATGTACAATTACTATGGTCTAAAAGCAAGACTTGAGATGAGAACCCACAATTTCCAGGTGTCTCATTCTTTGCCACCCTCTCCTAGCCGTGCCACAGGTTAAAAAAAAGGTTGGCTGCTTAGGACTGCAACCCACCAGCAAACAAATATGATTGGGGAAGGCAGCGCTCTTAGACCCCTGCACATATAAAGTGCCTCTCTAGTGTGTACGTAAGTCAAAATGACTGCTTTAACTTCTAGCACGCTGTCCTTAGCTTCCTGCAACAGGGTGACAAACTTGGTAGTGAGCAACCCCAGGCTTTTCTCGTGGCAGTCGAAGGCACTGCTCTGTCACTCTGAGGCAGCGGCCATAATCCGCGCTTGCCTCCCCAGCCATCCTGCGTCACCGCTTCCTGTTTAGTGCAAGTAAATGCACGATAGCCCCATGTGGAGCAGTATTGAAAACACAAGAACCCAGGCAGAGTTTCCACATAGGAAGTGACATTGCAGCCTCTCACAGTTGCCAGAGTAACAGGATTGTTGGTCTGTGTTCGGTATGAAAGCTGCCATGCTACAACACTATTAAGGGTAACAGATGGAAGTGTTTTGACTAGTCACAGCAAACCTGGCAGTAGTTAAGCAACAAAACTAGCTGAAACACTTAGAGATCATGATGGATGGGGACAGCGTATTGAGGAGTTTAACACACTAACTATGCATAGCATACCTGATATTAAATCTTTGAAAGGAGAGATGTGATGGGAGGGGGGATGTAAGGGAACGGGGTGCTAGGTAGTTGGTACAAATCATTTACTCAGCAGCCACTGGTTGTAGGTGGCTGTGTGTGTTTAATTGCTTGCACTAAATTTGAAAAAAAAATTGAACCAAAAGGGATTAGTAAGTCATCTTTTTCACATCCAGATGCTATTAAAAATGCCATGCCGTTTTCCTGTTGTTTTTTTCATAGAAGGACTGAAGTGTCCATTTCCTTATGCATTCTCATTTGCTTTTTAAAGTACAAAATCGAGAAAGAGTTCCACATGACAAGAGAAAACAAACCACAACAGATGGAAAGGTCGACAGTGGCCCTCTGGTTTGCAGTTTATAGCTCCCAAGTTTCTGAGAGAATGTCCTTGAATGTGGCATTCTGTCAGATTTCGCATTGGCCCTAAACTGCTAGTGTATGTGTCCATAAAATTATTTTTTTAGACAAGGTTGAGTTGCTAAGAATGGATTAAATATGTAGAAGAGGTGAATATTTTGTATTGTTAAATGCATCTTGGGAACAATGTCAGTGTTGCTTATTTTGACCAGTGTCAGTAGAAAATGTTTCCCCTTCAAACACTTGCTATGATCCAGTGGCTCCCAGAACTCTGTGCTTGGAGCACGGCGCCCCTAGCTAGTTCTGACGGCGCACAGAGGTGCCACGGCGCACAGTTTGGGAACCACTGCATTAGGGGTTAGCTGTATCCATATTTCTTCTTCCACTCCCCTCCTTACTGAATTCTATTATCGTCGGAACTCCAGGTTCCTGAGCAGCTGTGTGTCCTCCCAATCTCATTTCATAGCTGTTATCAGAGGTATGGACTGTTGTCTCCTAACCATAACTTGCTAATTTCAGTTTACATTTGCAACCATAACTCCAAAATAACTGAATTTTTAATTTATGATTTTTTTACATAAATGTCAGTGTTACATCCAAAGTTAACGATAAACTTCACTTTAACCTTTGTGTTTTTTGTAAATAATAATTTCACATATTATCTGTCTGAATCACAATACATAATTCATGTTTACATTAATCCTAGCCATGTCAAATATCCACTTTGCACATGCAAACTCACAACAAAGATTCATAGAATACGGATGAGCACAATTTCATAAATTTCACATGCACAAAGTGAATACATAAATTCAGTATAGTGAAATTGTACACATTCACAAATTTAAGGTGATGGTGGGTTTGGGGCATTTCTGGGTAGAACTAGTTAAAAACTACTCATCAGTACTGTATTCTGAATAGTTCAACCCCTTGGGGAGAATGAGCTATTTATTCAGAATTTATTGTGTTGGTTCTGAAAATGGCTGTGTACTTTAATATATTTATCCACTTTATAAGCACTTGCAATATTTTCAGCTAATTTTCTATAAATAATCATTAACCAATAGCATTGGGGTGCATATGCATTCAAAATCGTCATCGACATGACAAACATGGACATTTTTGGAAGATTCACATACCTGTTCTACTATAAAACATTCCACTAATAAGAAATGGGACGTAAGTAAGATTGATACTGAGAAAAATGAATATGTGTGATTGTATACATCTTCCGGTAAAAACAAAATTGCGTCCACTGCTAAAGGTATTCCAGAGTACAAAATATATTTTGGCCAAAAATTGATGCCTAAATATCAAGCACCAAAATATCGTATAGTTTTGCTACACTGAACTTACATATATGTTGTACTTGATGATAAGTTACATAGATGTGAATTACAAAATAGTCAACATTGATGTGTTTGCACTTACCTTCAGGATAGTTTGGTTATCGATGTATATATAGTCCCTGGTATTTTGGCCCTACTGTGTTTTGTACACGATAATCTAACATACCAGGTCCCAGCTATCTCTTAAATATGGCTGAAGCGTCCCTTCAAACTGGATTTATTCATAGTATGTATCAACTATATATGAATAAAGATCCTCATCTCTTTATATGCCTTTCAACAGGTTGTTACGTTGCCAATTATACAACTAAAAAGCAAATTACATGAATTTTGCACATCCATAATAATTTTTATTTTCAAAATCCTTTACATAGCCTGAATCTTATTCGTCAGAGAACCAGCAGCCTGCCATTGCTGAAGTAGCATTTTCAATTCTTTAAGCTTGTGAGGTGTACACAAATGTTGTCAAAATCAGGATATCGGCTTCATTATTCTCCATGCTGAGGATTTACAGGCAGAGATGACCCCATGCTTCTGTCTTTCAGCCCACAATCGATCATGGCTCTGCGTTGTTTTGAGTCGTGCGTCTTGTGGAATTCCATTGGTTCAAATGCATCTGTGTACGGGAACAACAAATAGGGATTCCTTCCTCCCATGAAAACCTGGTTAATTATGGAGCTTAACCCATCAGGGATTGCCTTGGGAAATTATTCAGTCACATCATTGTTAAACCTGTGCCCAAACACCTAGACTTAAACCCTATTTAAGTTGAAAGGGAAGAGGGAAAAATAGCATAAGCTCCATGAACTGCAAGCAGAGCTAAGCAAGAGCGTGGCATTGTACAGTTGTTAAAGGCTTATTATTATGTAACAGTCAAAAATCGTAATATATACACTCAGAACACCAACGGGGCTCATTGTTTACATTGGAGTTAATAGAGTGTGATCAGTATGACAAATTTTGGTTCAAATGAAACACAAATTATTACACAAGAAGCACGTTTTGGTAGCCAAATCAAATCAGAAAATCACATTTGAAATGTAGTCTGGCGAACTCTTCACAGAGATTACTTCACACAGCCTTTGGTACAACATGCTGGTTTCACACACACTCAAAGCAGTGGCAACGCAGGTAGCAGCTGTGCAAGCTACAATCGCACCTTGCCCTGGTACTGCAAAGGCAGAAACAATGCAAGCTTCCCTTGCTCAGAGAAAGGGCACAGCGATAACAAGTAAACACGTCAATAGCAGTGCAGGTTTACTTGTGTGCTCGCATAGAAACACGCACACACAGACATGGAGACGAACTCACACAACCCAATTCAAGCATTCTCACAAACATCCACACACAATCACACAGATAGCCCCCACACATATACACATGCACAGGCAGCAAGAAGAACAGGGCTAGGTTTCCACATACATTAAAACATGTACAGCACTGGCAGCTGCAGTGGCAGATTTAGTGACACGTCTAACAGATGAAGCTTGTGCAACACCTTGGACCTCTAAAAGCTTCTCTCTCTCTAGCCCTCTCTTGGGCGCGCGCGCACGCACGCAGACACACTGAGAAGGTAGAACATGGGAAGTGGCAGCACAAGCCTTAATCACACACTGGGACGAATAACCGTTTAAGTGTCCTATCACTTCCATAGAGCAGGCAGATCAGACACTGAGCAGGCTGTGGCAAGGCAAACTACTATATTTTAAGACCCAACAGCTAAGGCCTTTATTAGCTCAAGTTTCTTTCCTGTGCCAATTATCAGTATGTTGAAGTAAATATTTCGTGATGTTTTTTCCAGACTAGCAGTAGGAATACGTTTTTTCAGGCCCACGGGGTGTCCAATGGTGACCAAGAAAAACGAAAGCACAGTTCAGCTTGCACACGATTAGCTACATCCACAAATCTCAAGTGGAATTTATCCCAGCCCTGTACCAAACAAAACTATATGGACGAGCGAGAAGGGTCCCACTGTGCTGCTGAGGTCTCAAGTAGAAGCAGCTGCTCAGAAGCCCGTGACAAAGGAAGTGTGCGTAACAGAAAAGTAACTGTGCACAGAGTGGCCCAACAGCCACAGGCATAAGGAGACATGCAGTATCTGCCTGAGGGAGATGCACAAAGAGTAGCTACCCAGATGAAAGTTGAACTGGGCAGTGAACGAATTTCATAGGTAGAGTGGCGGCTGCTAAACTGTTCCGAGAGCCTGGGGGTAAAAACTGTTAATATGGAGAGCACAGGATTCCAAGGCTTCTCAGCTGAGCCCTAGGGTTAGAGAGGTAGAACCCCAGAGCGACCGCCTTCACAGTAGAGATGAGGGCCTCAGTCACACATCACAGGCAGTGGGAACCACAAAATAAGGAATAAATAATTAATATTCTTAACACAGAAGAAACCTAGACCAAAACCAGTGCGACATATTCATACTGATGGCCAACGAGGCACCAGGTAAATCAAAAGGAGCGTCATGCAATAGTACCGAAGGTGAGGTTAAAAGTATTTGTGAACTCATTGTCGCATCCACACCTAATAGGCACTCTTCTTCAAATAACAAATGCGAAATGTTGCCCGTAGTTCTGATAATGCACCACCACCTCAAAATATAAAAACGTGGAATCCAAGTATTGATTTGCAGAGCTAGTCAATCCTAAGTAAAGCTATGGAAAAGTATTCGTTGCAGGCACAGTTTCACTAGAAACTTTCCTACTGGGCTGCCTTTAACCACAGTTAGGAAATCGTTTGGAAAGTCTTAA
Source organism: Pleurodeles waltl (assembly GCF_031143425.1). Lineage (NCBI taxonomy): Eukaryota > Metazoa > Chordata > Amphibia > Caudata > Salamandridae > Pleurodeles > Pleurodeles waltl. Next base: position 1,320,435,304 of record NC_090440.1, on the reverse strand, counting down.
AAATTATTAAACTGTCGTTATAAGTTAATAAAAAAATACCATAGAGCGTGAATGTTGATCAAATTTGGATCAATTTTTCGTTGTTTAATACTGTGAGCCAAATGTAGCAAGTGTCAGAACCATGGCAACAGCATACTCAATTATCTAGATGACATAGGTGTTTTACACAAACATGTAGTCACCAGGTTCTTGCAGGAAAAGCTCGATTAATGACAGAGTCAGAGGTGTTCGAAAGGATGGCCTACGAGATGCGTTGTATCGGTAGAAGCAGCGCAATGACGATCGTTCAAGATGACTAATGCCGAGCACACTTCTTCGTGCAGAAATTAAACATCTGTACCCCTTGAAATGAGTCTTGAACATAGAGCAGCTCGTCTTGATAATAAAGTCTTGTCCGTAGCATAGCTTGTCTTGCGGGGCACTACAGGCTGCAAGAGTTCCCAAATATATTGAAATTGTGGGTATTTGTTGGTAGCAGAAACTCTGGGTCACAATGTAACACCAAGGATGGAAGTTCCAATAGTCTATGTACTATAGAGCCTGGGCATAATGCACCCTTTCTCCAGAGAGGAAGAGAGTTGTCCTGTTCTGCAAATAATGTAAACTTATTGGGCCTCATTCACAAAAGAAAACTTACACTTCTGTGTAAGTTTACAACTGTTTGCTATTCACAAAGGGATTTACGAGTAGCATCTGTACAAGTGCAGAGTCTCCGCACATACATTTTATGTGCAGAGACTCTGCAGTTGCAAAGATACTACTCGTACAATGCCTTTGATAATAGCAAACAATCGTAAACTTACACTAATATGTAAGTTTACCTTAGTGAATCAGGCCATTGTGTACTCAGAAATACAGAAGCAACAGAACATTAACTAAAGAAATGTTCCTGATCCACACTACTTTCTATCAATATTTGTAAACATACTTTGGGCGAAGGATGCCCAAATATAAATATTTCAAAGGTGCAATAGGTTGAGAACAATGCACTTGTGTTGTGTTTATGCATACACCCTGATAACTAACAAATTGGCCCGCTGTGCTTAAAAATGTACTGCTGGCCATTGTCCATAAAAGTCTCAGCAAGATATGCAGTTTACAGCAAAACAAATAAAGGCCTCCCCAAGTAATTTTGACTCAAGTTTCAAGATGCCTCTGCCACCCCGGGTAGCCCTTCCCAAAGATTGAGTCTAGTTGCACTCCTGCTCTTGATCATAGAATATCTCCTCTTGATGGAGTATCCTCCAAATTACATAGAAGGCCCTGCTTATCTTATGACGTGCACACCTATGACTAAGTGATATGGTCTTAGTTCATGTTGAACCTGGCTTTTTGACAGGGTCATCCCCAAACTTTTTGCCTCCTTCCTCCCATTTTTTCTGACCTGTTGTTGTTGGCTTTTGACCTCTGGGCACTTTACCACTGCTAACCAGTGCTAAAGTGCATATGCTCTCTGTGTAAATTGTACTATTGATTGGTTTATCCATGATTGGCTATTTAATTTACTTATAAGTCCCCAGTAGAGTGCACTATATGTGCCTAGGGCCTGTAGATTAAATGCTACTAGTGGGCCTGCAGCACTGGTTGTGCCACCCACTTCAGTAGCCCCTTAACCTTGTCTCAGGCCTGCCATTGCAAGGCCTGTGTGTGCAGTTTCACTGCCACTTCGACTTGGCATTTAAAAGTACTTGCCAAGCCTAGAACTCCCCCTTTTCTACATGTAAGTCACCCCTAATGTGTGCCCTAGGTAACCCCTAGAGCAGGGTGCTGTGTGGTTAAAAGGCAGGACATGTACCTGTGTAGTTATATGTTCTGGTAGTGTAAAACTCCTAAATTTGTTTTTACACTACTGTGAGGCCTGCTCCCTTCATAGGCTAACATTGGGGCTGCCCTCATACACTGTTGAAGTGGCAGCTGCTGATCTGAAAGGAGCAGGAAGGTCATATTTAGTATGGCCAGAATGGTAATATAAAATCCTGCTGACTGGTGAAGTCGGATTTAATATTACTATTCTAGAAATGCCACTTTTAGAAAGTGAGCATTTCTTTGCACTTAAATATTTCTGTGCCCTTCAATCCACGTCTGGCTAGGTTTAGTTGACAGCTCCTTGTGCATTCACTCAGACACACCCCAAACACAGGGTACTCAGCCTCACTTGCATACATCTGCATTTTGAATGGGTCTTCCTGGGCTGGGAGAGAGGAGGGACTGCCCTCACACAAAGGACTGCCACACCCCCTACTGGGACTCTGGCAGACAGGATTGAACTGAAAGGGGGCTTGGTGCATTTCTTAGACACTCTTTGAAGTCACCCCCACTACAAAGGCACAACTTAGTATAAAATAGGGCCTCTGCCTTACCTCATCAGACACTTGCTGGAGAAGAAACCTAAACCAGAAACTACATCTTGCCAAGAAGAACTGCCTGGCTGCTCAAAGGACTCACCTGTCTGCTTTCTACAAAGGACTGCTGCCTTGCTGTTGGCCTGCTGCCTTGCTGAACGCCTGTCTGGCTGTGAAAGTGCTCTCCAAGGGCTTGGATGGAGCTTGCCTCCTGTTCCCTGAAGTCTCAGGACCAAAAAGACTTCTCTTTTTCACTTGGACGCTTCATGCGCCGAAATTTTTGACGCACAGCTTGTTCCGCGGCAAGAATAATGCCGCACACCGATGCTGGTCGATGCGACGCCTTCGGGACGACCGGAACTTCGACGCACGGCCTTGCAAGGACAACGCCGCTCGACCTCCAGAGGAGAAATCGACGCGACGCCTGCTGTGAGAGCGAAACTTCGATGCACAGCCCCGCAGAACGACGCGCAGCCGGAAAACAAGCAGGAGAATCCACGCACAGACCCGGGACATCTGGTAATCCCCGCAACCCATAGAAAGAGACTGTCCGGGTGCCGGAAAACGACGCACGACTTCCCCGCGTGAAAAATAACGACGTAAGTCCGTGTGTGCTGGGGAGAAATCGACGCACACACTATTTTTTCCAAGTATCTCTTCTTCTGCGGCCCTTTGTGGAGATTTTCCACTCCAAACCAGGTACTTTGTGCTTGAAAGAGACTTTGTTTACTTTTTAAAGACTTAAGACACTTTATATCACTTTTCAGTGATATCTTCACAAATTCACATTGCAACTTTATTCGTTTTGACCTACAAATATCCTGATAAATATTATATATTTTTCTAAACACTGTGTGGTGTATTTTTGTGGTGCTATATGGTGGTATTGTATGATTTATTGCACAAATACTTTACACATTGCCTTTTAAGTTAAGCCTGACTGCTCGTGCCAAGCTACCAGAGGGTGGACACAGGCTAATTTTGGATTGTGTGTGACTTACCCTGACTAGAGTGAGGGTTCTTGCTTGGACAGAGGGTAACCTGACTGCCAACCAAAAACCCAATTTCTAACAGTCATCATCTGCGCTATCTTAAAACGGACACTGAAAGGTCAATGTTCTAGGTACAGGCCATAAAATAATCTGATTGTGCCTGTTCTAAACAGTATTAACAGATTTCACATGCAACACTTTTCTGACAACTTTCCTAAATTGCCATCTGGGTGTCAATGTATTTTGCATTACCACCCTTTTTAATCAAAACACTCTAACATTTTAGACTAACTTTGTTGTCATTATTGCTAGACTGTCACTTAAAACAGGCGAAAGCATCCATTTGGGGTACACCGTTTTGTACTTTACTATAAACCACTCATATTACTAACTGCAAAAGAACATGAGACCTAATGTGGTTAAAATGTACATTCTGTCGTTTTCTAAAAGAGCAATTAACATGTTTTACGTTTTTATGAACCTCATTCTAACTATAGGTAAAACTATTAATCGAATGATTATTTAACAGAGCGTCCTTGCCCGACAATATACTCTAATCAATATAGTTTATGTTACAGATCATGGTTGATGGTAATTGTGGCACTTGGTTTTATCCCCAATCTTACAATAGGAATGCATTTGTATGTCTCCTTACACAAGCAAAACATGTAGAAGTTTTATTATTTGTTTCCTCGTTAGGATGTGACATAGTGCAAGGATCACTTTGAAGGACTAACACTCTTTGTAAAGAAAATAGCTTCTGTAAATAAGAAATAATGGCCAGCTGCCATTTTTGGAACATAACTAAATAAAATAAAATAAAATCAAACAGGAAACAAGAACTCACTTTACTGCCTCAACAAGTTGAATTCAATTAAGCCTCGGCAGGAAAATCTGGCAGTCAGGCCAGACTAATGCTGCAATGGAGTCAGGTGTGCAGTCAGGTCATTTTTTGCAATTGAACCCACATTTTGCAGAGAGTACTGCAGACTTACTTGTGATAGTATTATTTGTAAGTATGTTTTATCCTATGGTGAGCTCCTTGTCACATTGTTTTACCCTCACTATTTACTTCACGTAGCACCTGGAGAAAATTGCACATGCATCATGCTCCTAGAATGAGGCCGTAAAGAATGGCAGGTTTCAAACAGCTCTTGAGCATACATTGTTGGATAACCACCTCCACGATTCAGTTTTAAGGGGTCCATATGAGTCCAGGACCCAGTTAGCCACTGTCCACTTCTCTCTCATTACCAGACAGCAAGTGGGGAAAAAATGCCATCTTATGAGGCAGTTGGCAATTCCTCTCCAGTTCCTAGTAGGCATGTGTCCACTTCATTCAGTTGTGAAAAACAAGTTCCCACTTATGTATTCTATATTATTTGTTTTTATTTTGGAGTCCACACCCGCAGAGCTTTATGGCGATATATGTAAAATACAATTAGAGAGAGGGAAACTGAGGAAAAGTTAAAAAATAAAATACTTCACTTGGTAGAAAGCCAGGACTTCAAAAGTTGCCTGAAATGGCTGCAGATAGGTAGGTTAAAAAAAAACACAAAGTTTGGACCACTTAAGAAGCAACCAAGGATAGCACAAGGAGTAACACATGACACTCAAGTAGTTGTAGGGCTACAGAGCCAGCACATGTAGTTGTAGGAGTTCAAATGGATAAAACAGGGTTGTGTAGGCACTTGCGGGTTTCATAGAAAGAAACAATGTCTGTTTACCCTAAAGACACAACGTTTCTTCTCAACTACAGCACACATGGTGCATTGCATCAGGACCGCAGAAAAAACAAGCATTGGCATAGCCAATAGATCTCTCCTTTGGGACCTTATAAGTATTTAGCCATGCAGCACATTAAACCTTTATCCGAAATAAACTGTGTTTGTGCATTCCTTCATACACTTGGCATTAGACTGTAATGGTCAGAACATCCATCAGAGGACACGACAATAAAAATAGCATTTGGAAAAAACATGATCATGTAACCATATAGTCAGCCCCTAGAGGGCATAACCACATAAAAAAGAGAAGGGCAGAGAGCACTGCAGTGTAACCATATATTTAGCCCCTAGAGGACATAGGCCTTCATTATGACATTGGCGGAAAATCCTGCTTACTGCCACGCTGACTGCCGCCAACCTACCGCGGCGGCGGCGGACATCCGCTTACCATATTATGGCACACATACATCAATCTGTCACTATTCAGCCACAGACACAAGTCCGCCACACCAAAGGTCAGTGATAAACTGGCGGTATCCAAACCCACACCGTTATGCCAAAAGAACTACTCCCACCACATGATGACCCACGAATCACCACTGCGGACATTCAACAGTAGTAAACCATTGGGGGTATACACCGACGCGCTCAAAATACACACACACATACAAAACAACATCACATTCGACAATTCAAACAACACACACCTGACACCCATACACAAACCACACCCTCACACCCACACCACTATAAAACACACGACCACATTACCCACAACCCCTTACGAATACAAATCATTGGCACAAGACTGACATCACGACTACAGACAAGACCAGACTCTTACACCACCATCACCTATATACCACCCACGCACCTTACGTCACACACCCCAACATATCACCCTACAGACCCTCACCCACACTACTCACACAACAGCTATGGCACCACAAAGACACCCCGATTCTCAGAGGAGGAGCTAAGGGTCATGGTGGAGGAAATCATCCAGGTAAAGCCACAGCTATTTGGAGCACAGGTGCAGCAGATAGCCATTGATAGGAAGATGGAGCTATGGCAGAGGATCGTGGACAGGGTCAACGTGGTGGGATAGCACCCAAGAACCAGGGATGACATCAGGAAGAGGTGGAACGACCTACAGGGAAAGGTACATTCCATTGCAGCAAGACACCAGCTCGCTGTACAGAGGACTGGTAGTGGACCCCCACCTCCTCCCCCACAACTAAGAACATGGGAGGAGCAAGTCTTGGCAATCATGCATCCTTAGGGCCTGGAAGGAGTAGCAGGAGGACTGGACTCTGGTAAGTCAACTCACAATTTCTGTCACCCCCCTACCTGCATGCCATCACATACCCTCACCCTCACCCCCATCACTCCACCACCTCCCACACGCCCTGCCATCACATACCACTCATCCCAATGCCAAGCCCAGCATTCCATACCAATGCATGGACACCACTCACAGCCCTGCATGTCACTAAAGCATGCACACTAGAGAGAATCAGCTAGCCCACCATAGACCAACTCACACAAGTGAAAGCTGCCAGGGAAAACACAACCAAAGAGGGCAACCCACTGATGCACAATATGTCACAAACAGAAACAATAATACTGCATTCACATCCCAACAGGTACCCCAGCTAATGTCACCAGAGAAGAGATGCCAGCAATATCCAGTCCTCCCACAGAAGAGGCCCACAGTGATGACAGTGACTCTGGAAGCCTGGATCAGGATGACCAATCTGGCTAATCAGGAACCTCTGGACAGTCGGTTACCCAGCAACAGTCACACACCACCACAGAGCCTCCCCCTCAGGAAACACCACCACAGCACCCACCCAAGGTACCCATACCTCTGTCCCCAGGACATGTCAATCAGCAATGTGTCCACCACTACAGGGAGCCCAGGGCACACCTCGCCCACAAGACAATCAGGGACCTGGGGCCAGTGGCAGTGGGCACACGGTTCAGGGGACAAAGGCACAGGACAACAGGGAAAATGGGAGGACTGCTGTGCGCCAGGGGGAGGACAGGTGCAGGGAACTCTCCAGGAGGCACTCACTGAGATCCTCGGAGCATACCAACGTTCCCAGGATACGCTGGGCCAGATCCTGATCAACGTGCAGGAAAAGAGGCGGCTGCAGGAGGGACAGAACCAGGGGATCAGGGAGGACGTGCAGGCCACTAACACCACCCTGGTCTCCATTGCAGGGGTTCCGGCAGACATGGCCAACGCTATGAAAGAGGCAGCCTCACAACAGTGGCCCAAGCCGCTAGCCAGACATCTGAACTGCCTTCCACCTCTGCTGCCGCTAGTGGACAGGAGGCCCCCCGCAGGGCCAACAGGCCACCAGTACCGCTCCCCCTGCAGAGGGAGAACCACCCCACAAACGTTCCCGGTGATCCAGGCAGAAGCCAGAGACTATTGCCAAGAGTCCCGCCAGGAAATGACACTCTCCTGACTGTCACCCTTGTGTCCCACTCTGTCACCCTGTCCACCATGAACTGCTATTGCTCCCCTTCCTATGTCCCCTTGGACAATGTACCTGTGCTACAAATAGACTGGAACTATACCCTGGACTTTACTCCATCATCACCCCAGCCCAATGCACTTGCCCCTCTACTCCTTAGCACTTAAATAAACACCCTTTGAAAAAATACAAGTATGGAGTATGTCAAATGATTTAAGTATGTATTTGTTTAACCAGGTTCAAACATTGCATTTCAAATGTACAGTAATGTTCACATTGGAAAGACCTGTAGTTGGCTGCAGTGATCACACCAGGAGCGATAGAGGGGCACCAACATCTGCAAAATGAGTTACCAAAAGGGTACAGTAAGTGGGCATAGAAGCGGGAGAAACAGCATGCCAGTGACGATGTCATTGAAAGCTGAAGTAACACTATCCTACCTGTGTGTCATTGGAAGTATTGTCTGATCACTGCAGTTCTGTTGTCCTCAAATTCATCCTCTGCCTCCTCATCCTCACTGTCCACAGGGTCCACTGCTGTCACACGGCCATCTCCAGCCTCCTCCTTCTTCAGAAAAGTAACATGGCGTGGCAAGGTTGTGCAACATACAGCATGCCACGATGATCTGGCAGACCTTCTTGGGTGAGTAGATGGAGGCAACGAAAACTGGCTTTCAGGAGGCCAAAGGTACGTTCTGTTATCCTTCTTGTATGCCCATGTGCCTCATTGTAACGTTCTTCTGCCCTTGTCCTGGGATTCTTCACAATGGTCAGTAGCCATGATAGGTTGGGGTAACCTGCAAATATGGAGGGACAACATTTAGCCACACAGCATCCCATATGGCCCACATCATACCCATACACCAACATCCACTGGGTTGGAACCAGGGCTCACCTGTTAGCCACACCCTGTGCCTCTGTAGTTGGGCCATCACATTTGGGATGCTGCTCTTCCTCAGGATGAAGGCATCATGCACCGACCCAGGATACTTAGCATTGACATAGGAGACGTACTGGTCCGCCAGGCACCATCTGGACATTCATGGAATGATAACTCTTGATTTCGGAATACCTGTTCATTTTTCCGGGAGGTACAAATGCAATATGTGTTCCATCAATTGCCCCAATTATGGTGGGGATATGTCCCATTGCATAGAAGTCAGACTTCACTGTGGCCAAATCCTCCACTTGGGGGAAAACAATTTAGCTGCACATATGTTTAATCAGGACAGACAACACCCCGGCCAGCACTATTAAGAACGTTGGCTGTGACATTCCTGCTGCCAAGCCCACTGTCACTTGGAAAGAACCAGTTGCCAGGAAATGGAGTACTGATAGAACTTACACAAGAGGGGGGGATCCCAGTGGGGTGACGGATAACAGATATCAGTTTAGGCTCCAGTTGGGCACAGAGGTCCGTGATTGTGGCCCTGTCAAGTCTGTAGGTGAGGATAATGTGCCTGTCCTCCATTTTTGCCAAGTCCATCAGGGGTCTGTACACGGGGGTATGTCTCCACCTACTATTCATCCTCAGCAGTTGCAGTCTAATGGACAAAAGAGTGAGGAACCAGTCACAAACTGAACATTGTAGCCACAACTGTACAATGCATGATGTTTATTTGAAATATATATGTGGAATTTGTCCTGTATGTCCAATTGTGAGCTGTGATGAAGTTATAATCCGGGGCCTACCCCCCTCCTCTGAAATGGCGTCTGTCTGTCCTGTGTGGAGGGACAGGTGGAAGTGAGGTAATTCCACTGACGTTGTGCGCCGTTGTGGAAGGTGGCCGGGAACCGCCGTGCAACTCCTCATTGGATAATATTGGCCCCTATGGGGCACAGTAGCCAATGGTGATGTACGCCGGCGTTGACGGTATGCACCGCTGCGGATGTCACCGCCATTTTCTATCTGTTCTTTCACTTGCTACCTGACCTTCAACAGGAGAAGACCTACACTACATGTGCTGCTGTGACCTATGTCTGGGACCTACCATGGCGCGTGTGACTGGGGAAAGGGCCCCTGCTTTCACCTCGGAGGAGTTGGAGAGACTGGTGGATGGGGTCCTACCCCAGTATGGACTGCTGTATGGGCCTCCAGACCAACAGGTGAGTACACTGTGAGCACAATTCATGGGGCATGAATGCACTGGATTGGTATGTGTGAAGGCCTCATGTAGTGGGGGGTTGGTGGATGTCCCCTAGGCGGCTTACAGCTTGTGTGCTGGGCCCTGTGTGTGCAAATGGCAATGTGAAGGGGTATGGTGGGCCATAAGTGTAACAGACAGGCTGGTCTGACTAATAGCTTTCCCTGTGTCTATTTCTCTGCAGGTCAGCGCCCATCAAAAGAAGGGTATATGGTGTGCCATCGCCAAGGACGTGCGGAACCTGGGGGTCTACGGCAGGCAGAGCACCCACTGTCGGAAACGGTGGGGGGACCTGAGATGCTACGCACGGAAGACGGCGGAGGCCCAGCTGGGGATGGCCTCCCAACGAGGAAGGGGTGCCCGTCGAACCCTGACCCCCCTGATGGTCCGCACACTGGCGGTGGCCTATCCGGAGCTGGATGGGCACTGAGGGCATCACAGCAGCCACAAGGGGGTGAGTACAGTGCCCATCATTACAACTTACGCATGGAAGGGTGGTATCCGGGTGGGGGATGTGTGTCTGTGGGTGCCCCTAGGCCAGGCCTGACATTACAGAGTAGGTCCCATGTCGGGCAGGGTTCTGATGTGATATTCCTCCTACCTAGCTTGTAGACATTCTCTAATGGGCAGAGCTTTGTGGGTCCCAGGTATGCTGTAATTGGCGGTATGTGTTCCTCCCCATGCCCTGGTGGCTAGCATTGGTACTTGCATATTGTGTAGGCCTGTTCCCTGTGAGTGAGGGTGGTATGTACGCCAACGGTGGTGTTGGTGCAGCCATTGACCAGGTGTATCCTTTGTCTCACCCCCGCCCTTTTTGTTTTGTCATCCTGTCCTTATGTGCATTAGCATCACCTGGTGGAGGTGCAGAGGCACCGGCGACGGAGGGAGCTGCATCACACAGGAGCCAGGATGCACAGTCCACCGACACTGAGGGCACCAGTGGGACGGAGGGCGAGGGGAGCACCACGGCGGAGACAGGAGGGGACAGTTCGGACACAGATACCTCCTCCAATGGAAGCTCCCTGGTGGTGGCAGACACCTCTGTGCCCACCCCAGTACAGGTACAGCCGCCACCCCCGGTACTAGCACCGCCCTCCCAGCAGCCTCTCAGCGAGTTGCCCGTGCCCGCTCACCCAGGAAGGTGGGCATCTCCTTTGCCCCAGGCACCTCGGGCCCTGCCCCAGTGAGCCCTGCTGCCCTGAGTGAGGAGGCTATTGACCTCCTGAGATCCATCTCTGTAGGGCAGTCAACCATTGTGAATGCCATCCAGGGGCTGGCAGCCCACATGCAACAGACTAATGCATTTCTGGAGTGCATTCACACTGGCTTGGCGGCCCAACAAAGACCAATCCAGGCTCTGGCCTCCTCTCTGATGGCAGCCATTGTCCCTCTTTCCACCCTCACCCCTCCAACTTCCTCCTCCCAATCCTATTCCCCTCAACCCCAACCTATACCAAGCACACAGGCAGATGAGCAGGCAAACAGGACAACACACAAGAGTGGCACTGGCAAACACAGGCACCATACATCATCCGCGAGGCACTCACACAAACATCATCCAGATGCAGACATACCAACATCCACAGTTTCCACTGTATTCCCCTCCTCCCCTTCTCCACTTCCCTCCTAGTTGCGTCTACACTCACACGCGCATGCACTACATCCTCATCCACTTTCAGCATCACCGCCACACCTAGTAGAACATACACCTCCCTGGCAGACACCTCCACAGCAGCCATGCACACGTCCCATGTGTCCTCTCCCACTGTGTCTGTCACACTTCCTCCCAAGGTACACAAACGCAAGCACTCAGACACCCAACAGCCATCCACCTCACAACAGCATCCAGCCCATGCACTCAAACACAACAGACAGACACCTCCTACAACCACTCCCTCTTCCTCCACTCCCAAACCTTCTCCCTCTTCTCACCCCAGTGTCCCTAAGAAGCTTTTTCTCTCCATCTCTCCACCATTGACCACTTCCCTACCCCCGTCCCTCACTTCTGGCCAGGGTGGCAAAAACCCAGGCAAGCACCTTAGCCGCCCAGTCCACAGGCCCAGTAGTGTCCACACCCACTCGTGGTGGTAAAGGATCCAGGACACCAGGAAGCCTCAAGGAAGGGGTGCCATCTCCAAGTGCTGCCCGCCAGGGCTAGGAGCTTGCTCCAAGTGCTGCAAAGAAATGCAAGGTGCCATTCCCAGCTGCTGCCAGGAAGGGACAGGAGCCTGTGCCAAGTGCTGCAAAGAAGAGCGAGGAGCAATCCCCAGCTGCTGCCAGGAAGGGCAAGGGGCCTGCAACAGCAGGCAGGAAGGACAAGGGGCCTGGTGCTGGGACTCAGTCGGGGCCCCCACCACCAACCATGGTTGTGCAGCCGTCCGAGGCTGCAGGGGATGGGTAGGAGCTTGCCCCCACAACCGCCACCAGCAGCAGCACCATCACCACCACCACCAGCAGTGGGCAGCCATCCGAGGCTGCAGGGGATGGGTAAGAGCTTTCCCCCACAACCGCCACCAGCAGCATCAGCACCACCACCACCACCAGCAGTGGGCAGCCGTCCGAGGCTGCAGGGGATGGGCCGGAGCATACCCCCACAACCGCCACCAGCAGCAGCACCACTACCACTACTGAGCAGCAGTCACTGCCGGCGAACGCTCAGTAGACCTGCCTCCAAGGGCTGTTGAGCGGCCTGCCCCCTGCAAATCCTGTGGGTATGACACCCAGCTGAGAGACTGTGACCTAGAACTCCCCAGGATCAAGAGCACAGGGCACGATGCCCCCTCCAGAACCAGTGGGCATGACACCCACTCACCCCATTCTCCCCAGGATCATAAGCACAGGACACGATGCCCCATCCAGAGCCAGTGGGCAAGTCACCCACTTGAGAGACTGTGGCCTTGCACTCCCCAGGACCAAGCACAGGGCATGTTGCTCCCTCGAAAGCCAGTGGCAAGTCACCCACTCGAGAGACTGTGGCCTTGCACTGCCCAGGACCAAGCATAGGGCATGTTGCCCCCTCCAGAGCAAGTGGGCAAGTCACCCACTCGAGAGACTGTGGCCTTGAACTCCCTAGGACCAAGCACAGGGCATGTTGTCCCCTCCAGAACCAGTCTATTTGTTCCATCTGCCGGCTGACGTGCCCCCCCATTCCCCGTCCCCCTGAGGTACCGCTGTGGTGGCTGTTGTTTCCGCCCTGGTGGTCGGTGTGGTAAAGTGGCTAGATCTTTCCGCCATAGTCGTAATTTGGAGGTAGTTGCAGCCAGCCTGTTTATCACCGACCACCAGGGTTGTAATGAGGGCCATAGTGTATTACACATTTTCAGACCAAGCACGCCTGCTAGAATATTACTACAAACAAGGCCCATAGAACACAAACTACTCCTGGTTGTAAAGCAAAACCTCCAGCCATGAGAGAGCTTAAAAATACATTGAATGTGGGAGAGGTTATGGTTCTCCCCAAACTATTGTGGGGACCCAGAAAGAGCATGTCATGCTGAACGTTTTGGTGATAGTCCCATTGTCCTTGGGCCACCACAGACTGAGTTATGGGCAACAATGTGTTGTAGAAGGAATGCCTTATGGGGGCATGTTTCCCGGGTGTAGTGAATATTGTAGTACTGGCTCTCCCGCTGTGCCGGGGGAGACACATTGAGGATTTCCCTTGTGTTTTTTTCTATTAAAAAGGCACCAGTTTTTATATTTTGCAGCTGCTAAACTTGGGAAGAATTTAGCATGGGGGCTGAACATGTAACTGATGCCTATGTGAAGCACTCCAATCTTCCTATCCAGTTTGCTATATATATATAAAAAAAAAAAAAAGAATCCCCCTCCAGCTAAAAGTCTTTATCGGGTCCAGACCCCACAAACAAACTGAGATGCCAGAAGAAGAAACAACATACTGCCACAAGTGTGAAGCGGAAAGGCAATAGAAAAAAGTGGTGCGACGGCATTAAGGTATATGGCCTATCGTGAAATAATCCATGTAACACCGTCAGTCTCCACGGCGGTAAGAAAACAACTTCAAAACACGACAAACCTAAAGCATTTACCTAAGAAATCAAAGGAATTTTGAAAGGCAGGCCAATGAACGAACGAAAGTGATGGCTGTGGTGAAAGCCCAAAGAAGTAGATTACAGCATGTGGAGAGACTGTGCATGCGGGCTGCATAGGCTTGACCTAAAAAGAAGCCAGTTATTTTGGCTGTATATTTCATCTAACAGTGATAAAGAGCAGGACACATTTAGGGCCTCTTTCAGAAAAAAAAACATTTGCACTCATAAATCAGAAATACCAGTGCAAGTGGCAATATTTAAAACTGGAAGGAATTCAGTAGCGATACCTTACAGTAACCATACAATTGTGTACATTTAGGCTTCAGTAATTCCAAAGGGTGGGGAGTGATCATTACAAAGCATTGTTATGCTTGACAGTTTGTGAATTTACGCAAACACGTATTTGTGGCCATTCACAAACTCCTCTCTTTCCCTTACGGATCCTGGAAATGTCAGGAGATTTAGCCCAGTCAAGTGCTTGAGTTAATCCCTTTCCAGTCTGTGAAAGGGAATGGAATATTCCAAATTAGCTGGATGCGGATAGGAAAAATGGTTTCTAATGCGGGATTATGTAGAAGAAAATGAAAAGAGAAATGAGGCGATTGAAGGTGCTGGGTTTCAATAATACAGAAAACAATTCCGGAAATGAAAACTCCAAAACAAAAGCAAAATCAAATGACTTTTCCTGAGTTATAGCTGGAGAAATGCATGCTCTTGGAAAATTTCGTGAATCTCACAATGTTGTAAATGTTGTAAGTATACACCCGTGTGAGTTCGTTGACCAATGGTGTAGATTTATGCCTTGTGTGAGAATCCGGCCTGGGCAATCAATTCTAACAAGTCTTGTGTGACTTTCATAGAATAAGCCATCTACACGCAGTAAGGGTAGCATAACGCAGATTTCCCCGATACATGCGTCGCGTTTACTTCTTACTTATAAACAATAGTGATTTAAGCTACCACTTTTTTCTGCAGAAGTGCAGCCGACAAAATTCTCTACTCCCACATTGTTGAAATTCTGGAATGCATGCTTTGCAGTGCCTACTGGTATTAGGAAAATCACTTCACTACCAGCATGTTTCTGAAAGAAGAGATTGTGTTACTGAGGTCAAAGTTGTTTAGAGTTCAAAAGCTGAATGATTTATCATCAAGTACACTTCTCACCACGAGTTCTTCATACACCCCACTCACTGAACTCATTGACATCAACTGGTGAACGGTTTTGCCAATGCTGAGTTGTGTAATCTGGGCGGTAGTCCTATGCCTAACCTTTCCTTGGTCTGACAACTCCCATGGCCGCAAGGGGTGGCAGTGAGTTTTATAAGTGAAGTGGGCTAAGATCCCACTGTAAAAAGTAGCTGCACATAGTACAAAACCCCATTTAAGGATATCTACAGACATCTTTTGTATGTCACCGCAATCACTGCCTCATTCAATGGCTACATTTTTCTGTATAGTGTCCATCTTTAAACATTGTCTCACATGCTAGAATCTCTACACCACTTGCCCCACTTATTATTTTTGGTGACCACAACCATGTTCGAAACAACCAGTATCGCTATGTCCATCCCTTGCTTGAATTCATTATTAACGAGGCCTTCTTGCCTCACCAGACATCATCAATAAAGCCCCTCTGCCACCACTCCTCCTGTGTTTTTCTTGTCTCATTATTTGGATACCAATGTCGATGGGTGGTGGAGCTTTGTTTAAAAACTATATTAATATTACCTGAAAGTTGAGAAGAATTGTTTTTTCCTTTTAATCAGAACGTGGAGCTTCAGGGCAAGAAAGTAAGCTGTGCTGCCCATTAGAGATTCATTGTAGAGGTGCTGATCGTGGTGCAGCAGGGAAGCCATGACGGAGGCCGGCTGGTTTATGGGCAGCTAGGCCTGCACTTCCTAGTTCAGGATGTTGGCAAGCTTTACTCCGGCTGTGGCACATAATGGGAGACTAGAGCTTTTTTGACGAGGAGTGGATGAGTTGCCCTGCTGGGCACAGGATTTTAAATGTATATATTTATTTGAAATGCCTTCAGTTTTCTCTGTGGTCATTGAGTATGTTTGATCCTTACTCAATGCGCTGCATAGTTTGGGGCTTAACTTCCATTGGATCATTTGTCTAGCTGTATAAAACATTTTAGGCCCTAAGGGTTAGGGTATCAAGTGTTGGAACAATGGCAGAAAAGAGATCTGCAAACAGATGGCATGTTATCTCTTCTTCCCCAGATGATGAAAGTCCCATTCTGGAGAGGTGTCCCAGGTCAGAGGACTAAAGGATTCAACCTGAGAGTTTACCACCTCTCAGGATTCAGCATATGATTGAGGCAGCAGTCACTAAAGCCTTGTCAGCGAACCTTAGAGACAAATGGAACAATTGTTCTAAGGCACCAAAGACTATTGGTGATGATGATTCCTCTATGTCTGAGTCTGAGACACCAACTACCTCGTCATGCAAATATATGAGAAAAGAAGTGTAGGAAAGTCCTCCTTTTTGCCCTGGTCACCCCCACACTTTTTGGACAGGTACTGGTGGTTACTGGCTCTTGGCTGTGCCATGGGTACTTCTCACCAGTCCCAGGGCCAGTGCTCTGTGTAAAGTGGATATGCAAATTAGGCTAGTTATAATTGGCTAAGTCAAACTACCTATAAGTCCCTTGTATATGGTAGGGCATATAGGTTTATGGACCACAGCATAGGTAGTGCACCCATAGGTGCACTGCTGAGTTGCCCAGTGTCATTTTAAAGGCAGGCTGCCTTGCTGGCTGCTTTTAAATTAAAGTTATATGCAAATTCAACTTTGGAATTAAAAGTAGTTCCAAAGTCTTAAACTACCTTATTTTTACATGTAAGTCCCCCCTAAGGTGTGCCCTATGTGCCCCTTGGGCTGGGTGCCATGTAACTATAAGCAGGGACCTTATAAAAATAGTTTTATAAGCCCTGAAGCCAAATTAGTTTTTCCCTCATTGTAGTGAAAGGCCTTCGTAGGCTAGAATGGGGAGACTTTATTTTAATTTTAAAAGTCCCCTTAATTGACAGATACAAAGAGTTTGGTATCAAATTAATTGTTATAATAAATCCCACAACTTCCAGTTGTGGGATTTAATATAACTTGTTCAGGTAAAGAGTTTTAAACTTTACCTGAAAAGTTGCCAACTTAAGCCCTGCATTGTTTTTGCTGCTGTGTTCTGATTGGCCAGCCTCTGGCAGCCAGGCTGCCTTGATGAGGTGTGAAGTGGCCTGGCTTCACACAAAGAGATGTGCCTGTGGGAGGAGATTTCCCCTCAGCAGATGGTGAGACAGGAAGGGGGAGGGCTGCCAAACTGGTCTTCAAAGGCAGAGAAGGACATTTGGAGCAACCCAGCAACACCCCCACATCCTGCAAACCCAGACAACTAGGTGCCCCCTTGATTAGATTAGGAGAGGGCAGGAGATGGGTGTGTTAAGGATATTTAGCCACACCAGTGGGTGGGCTCAGCCAGATGTAACCTCAAAAAATCACTTTCAGCCATGATGGATTTTTGAGGAATGTTGCCTCCTGGGATTGATTTTTGGCACACTTCCCATGAAGTGGACATCACAGGGGTAAGGACCCTGCACCTGATTGGAGAACCAGGACCTCCCTGTTTTTCACCCAGGAGCAAGGATAAAACTGGCAGACCTGCACCCACACCTCAGATCCCCATCAGATTCCAACAAGGAAGAACCACAAGAGAAGAAGGACTGCCCTGCTGGACCCCTGGCCTGCACCTGGACCCTGCACTCTGAAGGACTGCACCAGCTGCACACTTGGGCTTCATCACAAGAAGGACTTTGCCTGGCTTCAACTGGTTCAAGGAGGGACTCCCTGTTTGCTACAGGTAAAAAATTGCTAACCAGAGTCCCCTGCACCAACTCCTGAAGAAACCAACCAGCTGACCACTGTCCAGTGGCCAAAAAGGAGTTTGTTCCAGGTGCATTCTGGGAGTTGTAGTCCACACCACCAAGGATCATCTCAGAGCCTCTGGAAACTTGGGGTGAGCTGTGGACCCCAAAAGAACCTTAAAGGAACATCTGGGAGAAGATCCAGAAGTTTGGAGAACTTTTGAAAAAAAAGCTCCATAGAGGGACCGACCTGCCGCGGCAACTCTAGCCGGCTTGCCTCAACCGCGACTCGGCCTGACTTGCAGGTTTGTCCCGGTGAAGAAAATCTCCAAAAAAAGAGACTAGGTCCGAACGTAGGAAGTTGACCAGGACCTCCCAGCCAGCTTATCCGAGGAGGGCTCCAAGGACGTCGGATCAAGATCTAGGTTTGCCCCGGTCGAAGGATTTTCACCTCGAAAAAATAACTAAGTCCGAAGGTAAAAATCTCCACGAGGGCTCCCGTGATGCGTATCCGGAGAAGAGTTCCAGGAGGTTGGATTGGACTGGCAGGTTCGTCCCGCTGAAGAAAATCTTCAGAAAAACGACTAAGTGCGAAGGTAAGCCTTTGACCGAGGCCTCCCGCGGGCTGTAGCCGAGCCGGGCTCCATCGCGGTCGGCCTTAAACTTTGACTTTGCCCCGGTCGAGGTGCGACCAGATTGGCGCTTTTTGTTTCTAGGTGCTAGAAAACAATAATTCTTTAAAAATTCATATCTCCGGTTCTCCTTATCCGATTTTATACATTTTTGTGTCATTTTAAAGATAAAAATATAAGCTATTGTTATAAATTGGTTTTGGATTTTTAAACTGTTTCCTGTGTTTTATTTAATTACTGTTTTGTGATATTTGAATGCTTTCCACTCTGTCCCCTAAGTTAAGCCTTGTCGCTCGTTCCAAGTTACCAAGGGTTGAGCTGGATTTAATTTACTGAGACCTAACTGGACCTAAGTGGAGGTTAGTGGCCTATTGCTAAGTGTAGGTACCTACCTGCCCTTACCAATTACCCATTTTCCAACAAGAAGGAATGTAGGGCATTCTCTCACATGGAAGAGACAGCTTGTGGTTCTCTCTTTCATATGGAGGAGGGGGAGGTATTCCATTCCCCAATATGTCAAACCTTCTTCAATAGCCATGTCATTTCAAGGAAAAATTAAGGAGATGGTCATTGGAGAATATGAAGACCTGGATAAGGCTTCAATTCCAAGATTCCTGCAAAAACTGTGCATTTTGAAGGGATTCAACTCTATTCACCATGATATTAAAGTGGATGCAACAAACCGTCATGTGCACTACTGAGCCATCAAACCACTGGCTTACCTGTCAGGCACAAGAGTTTTGGTAATGCTGGCAGCCAACCATAGGGGGAGCTTTGTCCAGTAACCAATGTCAGATCTTTGTGTCATGTTGGGTTAAAAAAGAGGGAGCATTGTTGCTGCATGCCAATGGCCATGCCAAAACTAAAAACCACAAGCCTTGGGACATAAAGAAAGAGTGAGATGTGTATGATCTGAGACACATCCAGTACAGCAAACATCCATTCAATAATGGGAACCACAGGCATGCCACAAAAGAAAATCAAGTACATATGCAGCTGGAAATCTAATTGTCAAAAAACCTGGAATACTACCAAAGGGAAATGCAATTTCTCCTCTGCCCTTTTATACAGAAGGCAAGAGTTGTGGTCCTGGTGAATAGGAGGAGGAATCAGGATCCCAGATGACCACATTTGGTGGGTGCTTCCAAAACTAAATATAGATGTAAATGGGAACAGCAATTACTCAAGTAGTTGGGGATCAGTAAGAGGAACTAAATCTGGGTGATACTAAGTTGCAGCAGATGCTATGATGGTGGGGGGTGCACAGTGCTCTGATTGGCATTTCCTTGAACAGCAGGTTCACCAAGAGTCACCAGGTGGCACCCTCTGCCGTATTGACGCTGGGAAACCACTTCATAATGCTGATGTGGCCACGCAACGTGGTTCAAACAATTAATATGCCAGGAGATGCAGTCGCCCTCTGGGTAGGATGTGTATATCAGATGATATCTAAGGGGGTTGTCTATTTGCTTTATAATGAACGTCTCCTCCTTTCCTGCTATTGTGTTACTGTTAAAGATAGTCACAGGCTAATGGCCTTTCAGATCCAAACCTTGTCTCATGTAGTTATTTTTTTTGCAACCATAATCATTATAATGTTTTCTGGATATGCAACCTCCGTGGTGCTCTGGCGATAATGTCCAGAAAGACAAGAGAAGTATTTGAAGGCCTGGATTATGCCGTGTCCCACTGTCCCACCACAATGCATGGAGTCATGACAGTTTCATAAGCAGTGCAAAAAAGTGCTATGAATTCCACTGATCTTCATATTGTGTGGCAATCTATCACTGATAGTTTACAATGGGTTTACAATGGGTGAAAGCTTTTAAGCTGGCCAAAAGAATCTGCTCAAACAGACCATTGACAGCGAGCATGTAGAAATTGGCCTTTTGTAAACTTGAGACCACGTTGCGTAAAATATATGAGCAGTCTGACAAAACAATATATATATAAGCTCAGCTAGTATGCAGTCAGAATGGCAAATAACAAATACTACTTTTATAAAAGTTGATCTAACTGAAAATACCTCTAAGGAAATCTTCTCTTCTAGGTAGAAACTGAATGATCCGCTTTCATAAAATCATCCCCTAACAGGTTCTGACTAATAAGCCCTCAGAATATTTTCCGGGAAAGGTGGTTAAAATTAGGGAAGATCTTGCAGCTACTCTGTCCCTAGGTCTGGAGAGCTGCACTTCGGACACAAAAGGTAAGAACAAATGATCAGTTAAAGTGCAGGATTTTAGGATACTTCCTATGGAGTAGGTTGAAACCCTTATGTGCCACAGCAAGTCAGTAAGTTGCCCTTTGCCCCTTGGATGTGTGCCCAACACATTGATGCTTGCATAGAGGTGACTCCTCTCATAACATACATCATAAACTCCTCCCTTGATTCTGGAGCAGACTCTCAGGAGTTAAAAAGGGCCAGAATCCTTCCCCTATTAAAATACAGATCCGCGGCTACTGGAGGTGGATATTGAAGTTGAGGCTGTTACTTGTTTTTCTCCTGTTCTTGCTGATTGCAGTCAAGTGATATAAATTGGGGATTTTATACACACTCCAAAAATTCTAAAATGAGCCCCCTTAGGGATCAACACTATCTCTAATCATATTTTTTAAAGATCTTTTTATTGCAGGTTGTGCAAGCAAAGGAACAAAAACAGTAACCATGAAACACAGTAGTATCAAGACAGATCCAGATGATTGCAGTCTCCCATCAGTCTGTAAGATCCCTCCCTCCACCCATCCCCCCAGAAGATTAACAGTATACCTTAGATGTTTTAATGTCCCATGCGCAGGGAGTTGCAACCGGTGCTTTCCATTGGGGCACAGAGCCCACCTTAATGATCATTCCATTTCCCCACACATTTCAGTCCATTTGTGGGGACAGCCCCTGCCCTCATAAACTACCCACTCTGCAGTCATGCACCAGTCCATATCTTTTTCACAATCACACAACTGCAGTGCCAGTTCTGCCCGCCAAAGACGTGCCATATTGTATTTACCTACCATCAACCCAGGGCCTAGCGGCACACTGAGCCACCATAGTGTAATTTTCTTCTACGCTCCGGTGTTATAGTGAGCCAGCCCATATTTGCAAAGCCACCTTGCATGGCATTTCATAGACTTGTAAATATGGACCCCTGTCATGCATAACACTACGTGAAAGGTACATTCCATGAGTGTTGCCTGGGGTGTTTCCATGCAACACCCATGGAACTCAAAGGAATCTGATGCATTCTGACATTTACAAGTCTGTGAATGCGTCAGATTCCTATGTCTCCTCAGGGGTCGCATTCTGCTGCACACACAGAAAGAGGAAAACACCTCTTGTGATTGTTTTTGTGCAGGAAGGTGTTCCTTCCTGCACAAAAACAATCATCCCACAACGCAGGCATCCTTGCACCATGGTGCAAGGGTGCCTCGATTGGCGCTAGGCAGCAATTTGTGCACTATAATAGGGAGAAAGGACAGAAATGAGCTGTATCTTGTGGATACAGCTCATTTCTGCCCTTTCCTAGTGGCGCAGGGAGTGCAGCAAGGTACCTGCTGTGCCGCCCTGCACCATGGGCCTAGTAAATGAGGTCCCCACTGTCATCCATATCTGGTCCATTCAGGTACTCTCAATAGTGCTGAATTGCAGGCAGTTCCATATCATGTGAAAGAACGTTCCCACTTGGCCACAGTCTCTATGGCACAATCTGGTTGCTGCCATCCCCATCTTTACCATATGTCGCCAATCATATTTAATCTTTACTTACAACCAGAAAAATCTCTTCTGCATGGGTACTAAATTATTACCTTTACCTATGCTGTTGATACGCAGCTGGCAATTAATCTAAGGGAAAACCAAGACCTTCCAAATGTGGGACTTGATAATTGTAGGGTACATTTTTTCTTAAAATGAAACCTATCCAAATTAGAAACCTTACCAGCATTTTTCAGAGTTACGCTCTGGAAGAGACCTCTCTTTGAGCCTAAATTCCTAGGTAGCTGTCCTGGTGCAGTGAATGTGGTCATTATGATTTAGGCATTCTAACCATCTCCAATTTAATCTTTGATGCTCATATTAGAACAGAGATAAAGGCTTGTTTTTTAGCCCCAACACACTAATGGATTTTTCACTCCAAGAATTAAGGAAACAAATATATGTGGTAATTTCAGACTAGATATCTCAATTGCCCAAGAAAAGCATTGCCAAGTTACAATGGACTTTGAATGCAATGGTGTAATCAATCTTCAATCTGTGTAACTATATAAGGGTGTTTTCACTGTCTCACTGGGACCCTGCTAGCCAGGGCCCAGTGCTCATAGTGAAGACCCTATGCTGTCAGTATGTTTGTTATGTGTCGCTGGCACCCTGCTAGCCAGGACCCCAGTGCTCATAAGTTTGTGGCCTATATGTGTTCCCTGTGTGATGCCTGTCTCACTGAGGCTCTGCTAACCAGAACGTCAGTGGTTATGCTCTCTCTACTTTCCAAATTTGTCACTAACAGGCTAGTGACTAAATTTACCCATTCACATTGGCATACTGGTACACCCATATAATTCCCTATTATATGGTACTGAGGTACCCAGGGTATTGGGGTTCCAGGAGATCCCTATGGGCTGCAGCATTTCTTTTGCCACCCATAGGGAGCTCTGACAATTCTTACACAGGCCTGCCAGTGCAGCCTGAGTGAAATAACGTCCACGTTATTTCACAGCCATTTACCACTGCACTTAAGTAACTTATAAGTCACCTATATGTCTAACCTTCACCTGGTGAAGGTTGGGTGCAAAGTTACTTAGTGTGTGGGCACCCTGGCACTAGCCAAGGTGCCCCCACATCGTTCAGGGCAAATTCCCCGGGCTTTGTGAGTGCGGGGACACCATTACACGCGTGCACTATACATAGGTCACTATCTATGTACAGCGTCACAATGGTAACTCTGAACATGGCCATGTTACATGTCTAAGATCATGGAATTGTCCCCCAATGCCAATCTGGCATTGGGGGGACAATTCCATGATCCCCTGGGTCTCTAGCATAGTACCTGGGTACTGCCAAACTGCCTTTCCGGGGTCTCCACTGCAGCTGCTGCCAACCCCTCAGACAGGTTTCTGCCCTCCTGGGGTCCAGGCAGCCCTGGCCCAGGAAGGCAGAACAAAGGACTTCATCTGAGAGAGGGTGTAACACCCTCTCCCGTTGGAAACAGGTGTGAGGGCTGGGGAGGAGTAGCCTCCCCAAGCCTCTGGAAATGCTTTGATGGGCACAGATGGTGCCCATCTCTGCATAAGCCAGTCTTCACCGGTTCAGGGATCCCCCAGCTCTGCTCTGGCGCGAAACTGGACTAAGGAAAGGGGAGTGACCACTCCCCTGACCTGCACCTCCCAGCGGAGGTGCCCAGAGCTCCTCCAGTGTGTCCCAGACCTCTGCCATCTTGGAAACAGAGGTGTTTGTGGCACACTGGACTGCTCGGAGTGGCCAGTGCCAGCAGATGACATCAGAGGCTCCTTCTGATAGACTCTTACCTCTCTTGGTAGCCAATCCTCCTTCCTTGGTAGCCAAACCTCCTTTTCTGGCTATTTAGGGTCTCTGCTTTGGGGAATTCTTCAGATAACGAATGCAAGAGCTCATCAGAGTTCCTCTGCATCCCCCTCTTCAGCTTCTACCAAAGGATCGACCGCTGACTGCTCAGGATGCCTGCAAAACCGCAACAAAGTGGCAAGATGACTACTAGCAACCTTGCATCGCTTCATCCTGCTGGCTTTCTCGACTGTTTCCAGGTGGTGCATGCTCTGGGAGTAGCCTGCCTCCTCTCTGCACCAGGAGCTCTGAAGAAATCTCCTGTGGGTCGACGGAATCTTCCCCCTGCAACCGCAGGCACCAAAAGACTGCATCACTGGTCCTCTGGGTCCACTCTCAGCACGGCGAGCGTGGTCCCTGGAACTCAGCAACTCTGTCCAAGTGACTTCCACAGTTCAGTGACTCTTCAGTCCAAGTTTGGTGGAGGTAAGTCCTTGCCTCCCCATGCTAGACTGCATTGCTGGGTACCGCGTGATTTGCAGCTGCTCCGGCTCCTGTGCACTCTTCCAGGATTTCCTTTGTGCACAGCCAAGCCTGGGTCCCCAACACTCTAACCTGCAGTGCACAACCTTCTGAGTTGTCCTCCAGAGTCGTGGGACTCCCTTTTGTGACTTCAGGTGGACTCCGGTTCACTTTTCTTCCAAGTGCCTGTTCAGGTACTTCTGCGGGTGCTGCCTGCTTTTGTGAGAGCTCCCTGACTTGCTGGGCACCCCCTCTGTCTCCAACTCCAAGTGGCGACATCCTGGTCCCTCCTGGGCCACAGCAGCACCCAAAAACCTCTACCACAACCCTTGCAACTAGCAAGGCTTGTTTGCGGTCTTTCTGCGTGTGAACACCTCTGCAAGCTTCATCGCGATGTGGGACATCCATCCTCTGAAGGGGAAGTTCCTAGTCCTCTTCTTTCTTGCAGAACTCCAAGCTTCTTCCAACAGGTGGCAGCTTCCTTGCACCCTCAGCTGGCATTTCCTGGGCTCCTGCCCACTCTCGACACTGTCACGACTATTGGACTTGGTCCCCTTGTCTTACAGGTACTCAGGTCTGGAAATCCACTGTTGTTGCATTGCTGGTCTTTGTTCTTCCTGCAGAATCCCCCTATCACGACTTCTGTGCTCTCTGGGGGTAGTAGGTGCATTTTACACCTACCTTTCAGGGTCTTAGGGTGGGCTATGTTTCTAACCCTCACTGTTTTCTTACAGTCCCAGTGACCCTCTACAAGCTCACATAGGTTTGGGGTCCATTCGTGGTTCGCATTCCACTTTTGGAGTATATGGTTTGTGTTGCCCCTATACCTATGTGCTCCTATTGCAATCTACAGTAATTTTACACTGCTTTCATTACTTTTCTTGCTATTACCTGCATAATTTTGGTTTGTGTACATATATCTTGTGTATATATCTTATCGTCATACTGAGGGTACTCACTGAGATACTTTTGGCATATTGTCATAACAATAAAGTACCTTTATTTTGAGTACTTCTGTGTATTGTGTTTTCTTATGATATTGTGCATATGACACCAGTGGTATAGTAGGAGCTTTACATGTCTACTAGTTCAGCCTAAGCTGCTTTGCCATAGCTACCTTCTATCAGCCTAAGCTGCTAGAAACACCTCTTCTACACTAATAAGGGATAACTGGACCTGGCACAAGGTGTAAGTACCTCTGGTACCCACTACAAGCCAGGCCAGCCTCCTACAATTTCTTATTTGGCATTTCTCACATCTTCTCTCTTTCCTTTGCTAATGTTTTTCTTTATTACTTAGGGGGTTATTACAACTTTGGAGGAGGTGTTAATCCGTCCCAAAAGTGACGGTAAAGTGACGGATATACCACCAGCCGTATTACGAGTTCCATAGGAAATAATGGACTCGTAATACGGCTGGTGGTATATCCGTCACTTTACCGTCACTTTTGGGACGGATTAACACCTCCTCCAAAGTTTTAATAACCCCCTTAATGTACTAAATTATGTAATTCCACTTCAAGAGACTATACTTACTTCTCCTAACCATTGTTCTCAATCCAGACTGGATCATTAATTTGTTTCCAAGTCCCTCTCACAACACATTTTCAATGCTGATATTGAAACCATATTGATTTTGTATTATGCTCCTGTTGCAAGAGCATTAGACCTCCTATCTGTTCATCAAAACAGCAGATGATGGTGCTTTAATAATTTCCTTTTACAATGTTTTTTCTTCAAATTAATATTTCTCCCGAACTGTCACTCGAGATTATTTGGGATAGCTTTAAAGCTTCCTCTACAGACTTTGGTCCTCATTATGACATTGGCAGTAAATCCCACTTACTGCCATGCTGACTGCCGCCAACATACTGCCACCGCCGCGGATATCCGTTCACCATATTCTGACACACACACACCAATCCGTCAGTATTCAGCCACAGACACAAGTCCGCCACACCAAAGGTCAGTGATAAACTGGCAGTATCAAAACCCACACCGTTATGCCAACAGAACAACGGCCATCACATTATGACCCACGAATCACCACGGCTGACATTCAACCGCAGCAAACCACTGGCGGTCCATACCGCCACACTCAAAATACACATACACATACAAAACAACCGCACATTGGACAACTCAAACTACACACACCTGACACCCATACACACACCACACCCACACCACTATAAAACACACACCCACATTACCCACAACCCTTTACGACAAAAAATAATTGCCAACAGAGAGAGACAGCAAGAGCACTCACACAACCAGAGCCACATACCACTCACACCTATACACCACTCACGCACCCCACATCACACACCCCAACACATTGCCCTACACAACAACCATGGCACCACAAAGACACCCCTGGGTGGCTAAGGCTCAGGGTAGAGCCACAGCTATTTGGAGCACAGGTGCAGCAGATATCAATAGCAAGGAAGATGGAGCTATGGCGGAGAATCATGGACAGGGTCAACGCCGTGGGACAGCACCCAAGAACCAGGGATGACATCAGGAAAAGGTGGAATGACCTACAGGGGAAGGTACATTCCATTGCATCAAGACACCAACTCGCTGTATAGAGGACTGGCGGTGGACCCACACCTCCTCCCCCACAACTAACAACATGGGAGGAGCAAGTCTTGGCAATCATGCATCCTGAGGGCCTGGCTGGATTAGGAGGAGGACTGGACTCTGGTAAGTCAACTCTATACTACTACTACCCCCCTACCTGCATGCCAACACATACCCCCACCCTCACCCTCACTCCCATTACTCCACCACCTCCCCCACCCCCCACCATCACATCTCACTCAACCCAATGCCAAGCCCTGCATGCCATACCAATGCATGGACACTACTCACAGCCCTGCATGGACACCAATCACTAAAGCATGCACACTAGAGATAATCAGCTAACCCACCACATACCAACTTACACAAGTGAAAGCTGCCAGTGCAAATCCAACCAAAGAGGGCAAGTCACTGATGCACAATATGTCACACACAGAAAAAATAACACAGCATTTACATCCCCAGAGGTATCCCAGCCAATGTTACAGGAGGAGAGGTGCCAGCACTATCCAGTCCCCCAACTGAAGAGGCCCACAGTGATGACAGCAACTATAGTTGCCTCGATCTGGATGACCAACCTGGCCCATCACGGACCTCTGGACAGTCGGTTACCCAGGCACAGTCACACTCCACCACAGAGCCTTCCCCATCTGGAAACACCACCACTGCACCCATCCAGCGTACCCACACCTCTGTCCCCAGGACACGTCAATCAGCAGTGTGTCCACCTCTACAGGGACCCCTGGCCACACCTCATACCCAAGACAATCAGGGACCTGGGGTCAGTGGGCATATGGTTCAGGGGACAGAGGCACATGAAAACAGGGAGACTTGGAGGACTGCTGTACGCCCGTGGGAGGACAGGCCCAGGCACAAGACTTTACAGGAGGCACTCACAGAGATCCTGGGAGCATACCGACATTCCCAGGACACGATTGGCCAGATCCTGGACAATGTGCAGGAGAACAGGCGGCTGCAGGAGGGACAGTACCAGAGGATCAGGGAGGACTTGCAGACCATCAACACCACCCTGGTCTCCTTTGCAAGGGTGCTGGCAGACATGGCCAACATAATGAGGAGGCAGTCTCACAACAGCGTGTCCCTGCCACTAGCCAGACATCTGAACTGCCTTCCACCTCCGCTGCCGCTAGTGGACAGGAGGCCCCACCACAGGACCAACAGGCCACCAGCACCCCTCCCCCTGCAGAAGGAGAACCACCCCGCAAATGTTCCCTGCGATACAGGCAGAAGCCAGAGACTATTGCCAAGACCCCTGCCAGGAAATGAGACTCTCCTGATTGTCACCCTTGTGTCCCACTCTGTCACCCTGTCCACCTTGAACTGCCATTGCTCCCCTTCCTATGTCCCCATGGACAATGCACTTGCACTACAAATAGACTGGAACAATACCCTTGACTTTCCTCCATCATCACCCCATCCCATTGCACTTGCCCCTCTTCTTTTTAGCACTTAAATGAATACCCTTGGGAAAAAATAGACATACGGAGTATGTAACATTTTTTAACTATGTATTCACTTAACCAGGTTCAAAATTGCAGGTCAACTGTACCGTAATTGTGCACATAAGAAAGACCTGTATTTGTCTGCAGTGATTACACCAAGAGTGATAGTGGGGCACCAACATCTGTAAAATGAATTGCCAAAGGGTACATTAAGTGGGCATAGAAGCGGGAAATAACATCATGCCAGTGCCAAACATATACAAATAATTGACAACGAAATGTGAAGTAACACTGTCTTACATGTTTGTCATTGGAAGTATTGTCGTTTCACTGCTGTTCTGTTGTCCTCATCGTCATCTTCTGCTTCCTCCTCCTCACTGTCCACAGGGTCCAATGCTGCCACACGGCCATCTCCAGCCTCCTCTTGCAGAAAAGGCACATGGCGTCTCAAGGCAAGGTTGTGCAACATGCAGCATGCCACGATTATCTGGCAGACCTTCTTGGGTAGTAGCACCTGTTAGATGGAGGCACCTGAACCTGGCCTTCAGGAGGCCAAAGGTTCTTTCGATTATCTGTCTTGTTCGCCCATGTGCCTCACTGTAACGTTCTTGTCCTGGCATTCCTCACATGGGCCAGCAGCCACAATAGGTTGGGGTAACCAGAGTCACCTGCAAATATTGAGGGACAACATTTAGCCACACACTATCCCATATGGCCAACACCATACCCATACACCAACACCTACTGGGTGGGAACCAGGGCTCACCTATTAGCCACACCCTGTGCCTCTGTAGTTGGGACATCACATTTGGGATGCTGCTATTCCTCAGGATAAAGGCATCATGCACCGACCCAGGATACTTAGCACTGACATGGGAGATGTACTGGTCAGCCAAGCACACCATCTGTACATTCATGGAGTGAAAACTCTTACGATTTCGGTATACCTGTTCATTTTGAGGTTGAGCACAAATGCAATATGAGTTCCATCAATCACCCCAATTACATTGGGGATACGTCCATTGCATAGAAGTCAGCCTTCACTGTGGCCAAATACTCCACCTGGGGAAATACAATGTAGATGCACATGTGTTCAATCAGGGCAGACAACACTCTGGTCAACACTATTAAGAACATTGGCTGTGACATTCCTGCTGCCAAGCCCACTGTCACTTGGAAAGAACAAGTTGCCAAGAAATAGAGCACAGATAGGACTTGCACAAGAGTGGGGATCCCAGTGGGGTGATGGATAGCAGATATCAGGCCAGGCTCCAATTGGGCACACAGCTCTGTGATTGTGGCCCTGTCAAGTCTATAGGTGAGGATGATGTGCCTGTCCTCCATTGTTGCCAAGTCCGCCTGGGGTCTGTACACGTGGGTATGTCTCTATCTCCTATTCATCCGCAGGGGTAGCAATCTAAGGGACAAAGGAGTGAGGAGCCGGTCACAAACTGAACATTGGAGCCACAATAGTACAATGCCTGATGTCCATTTGTATTGGGTAAGTGGGATTTGCCCTGCATGTCCAAATTTTAACTGTGACGCATTTATTATCGAGGGCCTGCCCCCCTCCCTGAAATGGCGTCTGCCTGTCCTGTATGGAGGGACAGATGTAAGTAATTCTGCTGATGTTGTGCGCCATTACGGGAGGCTGTCGGGAACCGCCGTGCAACTCCTCAGTGGTTAACATTGGGCCCTATGGGGTACAGTAGCCAATAGTGATGTACGCCAGCAGTGGCGGCATGCACCGCTGCTGATGTGACCACCATTTTCTATCTGATTCCTCACCTGGTACCGGACCTTCAACAGGAGAGGACCTACACTGCATGTGCTGCTGTGACCTGTGTCTGGAACCTACCATGGCCCGTGTGACTGGGGAAAGGGCCCCTGCCTTCACCTCGGCGGAGTTGGAGCGACTGGTGGATGGGGTCCTGCCCCAGTACGGACTGCTGTATGGGTCTCCAGACCAACAGGTGAGTACACTGTGAGCACGATGCATGTGGCATGAATGCATGGGATGGTGTGTGTGTGAAGGCGTTGTGTAAGGGGGTGGGTGGATGTCCTCTGGGCGACGTATTGGTTGTGTGCTGGGCCATGTGTGTGCAAATGGTGATGTGAAGGGGTATGGTGGGCCATAAGTATAACAGGCAGGACTGTCTGACTGAAACAAGTTTGCTGTGTATTTCTTCTGCAGGTCAGCACCCATCAAAAAAAGGGATTATGGCATGTCATCACCAAGGACATGAGGACCCTGGGGGTCTATGGCAGGCGGAGCACCCACTATCGGAAACGGTGGGAGGACCTGAGATGCTGGGAACAGAAGACCGCGGAAGCCCAGCTGGGGAAGGCCTCCCAATGAGGAAGTCGTGCCCCTCGAACCCTGAACACCCTGATGGCCCACATACTGGCGGTGGCCTATCCTGAGCTGGATGGGCACTTGAGGGCATCACAGCAGCCACAAGGGGGTGAGTATAGTGCCCATCATTACTACTTATGCATTGTAGGGTGGTATCCGGGTGGGGGATGTGTGTCAGTGGGTGCCCCTAGCCCAGGCCTGACATTGCAGAGTAGGTCCCCTGTTGGCAAGGGTCCAGAAGGGATAATGATGCTACCTAGCTCGCAGACATCCACTACTGGTCAGGGCTGCGTGGATCCCAGGTGTGCTGCATTTGGCGGTGTGTGGCCCTCATCATGCCTTGGTGGCTAGCAAAATAACTGGTAGTGCAATGCATAGTGCGTAGGGCTGTTCCCTGTGTGTGAGAGTGGTGTGGACACCAACGGTGGTGTTGGTGCACCCACTGGCCAAGTGTATCCTTTGTCTCTCCTCCCCCTTTTTGATTTGTCACCCCGTCCTTATGTGCATTAGCATCATCTGGCGGAGGAGCAGAGGCACCGGTGACAGAGGGAGCTGCATCCCACAGGACACAGGAGGCAGAGTCCACCGACGCTGAGGGCCCTAGTGGGACGGAGGGCAAGGGGAGCACCACGGCAGGGACTGGAGGGGACAGTTCAGACTCTGATACCTCCTCCGATGGAAGCTCCCTGGTGGTGGTGGACACTTCTGAGACCACCCCAGCTACAGGTACAGCCGCCACCCCCGTACCAGCACCGCCCTCCCAGCAGCCCCTCAGCGAGTTGCCCATGCCCGCTCACCCAGGAGGTTGGGCATCTCCTTTGCCCCAGGCACCTCAGGCCCTGCCCCAGTTAGCCCTGCTGCCCTGAGTTAGGAGGCTATTGACCTCCTGAGATTCATCTCTGTAGGGCAGTCAACTATTGTGAATGCCATCCAGGGGCTGGCAGCCCAAATGCAACAAACTAATGCATTTCTGGAGGGCATTCACACTGGCTTGGTGGCCCAATAGAGGTCAATCCAGGCTCTGGCCTCCTCTCTGAGGGCAGCCATTGCCCATGTTTCCACCCTCCCATCTCCAACTTCCTCTTCCCAATCCCATTCCCCTCAACCCCAACCTAGCCCAAGCACACAGGCAGACGAGCATGCACACAAGACAACACACATGAGTGGCACAGGCAAACACAAGCACCACACATCATCCCACAGCTACTCACACAAACACCATCCAGAAGCAGACATAGCAACATCCACTAATTCCACTGTCTCCCCGTCCTCCTTCTCCTCCACCTCCCTCCCAGTTGTGTCTACACTCATATCTGCATGCACTACACCATCATCCACTACCAGCATCACCACAACACCTAGCAGAACAAACACCTCACTGGCAGACACCTCCACAAGAGCTACAGACATGACCCCTATGTCCTCTCCCACTGTGTCTGTCTCCCCCCTCCTAAAGTACACAAACGCAAGCACTCAGACATCCAACAGCCATCCACCTCACAAAAGCATCCAGCCCATGCACATGCACCCACAATCAGCAGACAGACACCTTCTACAACCACTCCCTCTTCCTCCACTCCCAAACCTTCTCCCTTTTCCCGTCCCAGTGTCCCTAAAAAGCTTTTCCTTGCCCAACTTGACCTCTTCACTACCCCCCCGTCCTACACGTCTGGCCAGGGTGGCAAAAACCCAGTCAAGCACCTCAGCCACCCAGTCCACAGGCCCAGTAATCTCCACATACAGTTGTGGTGGGAAAGGATCCAGGGCACCTCTGCAGAGGGTGAAGGAGCCTGAACCAGGCAGCCTCAAGGAAAAGGTGCCTGCCACAGCTGCTGCCCGGAAGGGCAAGGATCCAGCCCCAGCTGCTGCCAGGAAGGGCAAGGGGCCAGTCCCAGCTGCTGCCAGGAAGGGCAAGGAGCCAGGGGCAGTGTCTCAGATGGAGCCCCCACCATCAACCATGGTTGTGCAGCCGTCCGAGGCTGCAGAGAATGGGCTGGAGCTTCCCTTCACCACCCGCAGCAGCA
This sequence comes from Pleurodeles waltl, assembly GCF_031143425.1. Classification (NCBI taxonomy): domain Eukaryota; kingdom Metazoa; phylum Chordata; class Amphibia; order Caudata; family Salamandridae; genus Pleurodeles; species Pleurodeles waltl. The sequence continues at coordinate 1,320,402,614 of NC_090440.1, read as the reverse complement.
GCAGCACCACCACCACCAGTAGGCAGCCATCCTAGGCTGCAAGAGATGGGCTGGAGCTTCCCCCCACCACCAGCAGCGCCAGCAGCACCACCACCACAACCAGTGGGCAGCCATCCAAGTCTGCAGGGGATGGGCTGGAGCTTCCTCCCACCAGCGGCTGCAGCAGCACCACTTCCACCATTGAGCAGCCATCACCGTCAGCAGACGGTATGTAGTCCTGCCTCCAAGGGCTGCTGTGCGGCCTGACCCCGGAAAATCCAGTGGTTATGACACCCACCTGAGAGACTGTGACCTTCCACTCCCCAGGCTCAAGAGCACAGGGCACAATGCCCCCTCTAGAACCAGTGGGTAAGACACCCACCAAGCCCAGCCTCCCCAGGATCAAGAGCAGAGGGCATTTTGCCCCTTCCAGAGCATGTGGGTAAATCACCCACTTGAGAGACTGTGGCCTTGCACTCCCCAGGACCAAGCACAGGGTATGTTGCCCCATCCAGAGCATGTGGGCAGATCACCCACGTGAGAGACTGTGGCCTTGCACTCCCCAGGACCAATCACAGGGCATGTTGCCCCCTCCAGAGCATGTGGGCAAATCACCCACCTGAGAGACTGTGGCCTTGCACTCACCAGGACCAAGCACAGGGGATGTTGTCCCCTCCAGAGCATGTGGGCAAATCACCCACCTGAGAGACTGTGGCCTTGCACTCCCCATAACCATGAACAGGGCATGTTGCCCCCTCCAGAACGAGGGGTCTTGTTCTGTCTTCCGGCTGAGGTGCCCCCCGTACCCTGTCCCCCTGAGGTGCCTGCCTATTTCCCAACTGATGCCCCTGCAGTGTTCTCTCCGTGTTGGTGCAGGTGACAAGTGGGGCCTTTGACTTTGGCCTGTGGCCCATGCACACTAAGGACTGGGCAGTGTCCCTTGAACTGTACATTTGTATATAGCAGTTACCTTGCATATTTCTTATTTTTACTGTGTTGATCTTATTACACTCACTTTTGATAAATTTATGCTGTCCTTGCATTTTTCATCCGAGGTACAGGGTACAAATGGCTTGGTAATGCAGCTCATTGTGTGTATGGTGTTGGGGGTGGGGTGTGTGTGTTGCGTGTGTGTGCCACTCTCTTTTTCCTCCCCCCCTCCCTTGTGTGCTAGGTGGCTTTACTCACCGTCATCGTCTTCGCTGTCATTGGTCTTCGTGGTGGAACACTGGGAAGACATGCAGCTCAGGCTCCATGGCGGCGCGGTTGTTCCCTGTGTCTCCAATGGTGAGTCCTTTCACTTCTGAGCTCTGTTTCTGCCAGGCTTTTGATGTCGTTGGTACCGCCCTGGAAAAGGTGGCAGTTTCCTGTGTCTTAATGCGGTGGGCAGAACTTTGACTTCAGCCAGGCTGTAGGCGCCCACCACCGTGGTGGCTGTTGTTTTCGCCCTGGCGGTCGGTGTGGTAAAGTGGCTGTCTATCTGAGTTCTCACCTCCATGGTCATAATTTGACGGTACACACCTCCAGCCTGTTGGCGGTATTACCGCCACTTTATCACCAACCTCCAGGGTTGCAATGAGGGCCTTTATATTTACACCTCTTTAAAAAGAAGAAAATATCCTAAAAAAAGACATTGGAAGTCATGAACTACATTAAAGTACCAGAACACTTATATTTTACATCCAAAACCAAGTCTTGTTAGCATTTATTAGTCGAGGCCAAATTTGATTTTCATAAACTCTCTACAGAGAATGTTTCTTATTATTACCTTAAATCCAGGGCTAAATATTATTGAGGACAAAAAAAATCAGGAAAAAGTCTAGCTAATCATCTAAAAGTTCAAACAAATGGGTTAAATTGACACTATACTATGAAATAATACAAAAGATTTTGTTTTTAAAATGCAGATTTATAGATAAATTTGCAACTTTTTATTATTCTCTTTCTACTCGTAAATCTAAACCTCGACCAGATGATATAATACATTATTTCCCATTAATTCAGAATGAGTATAACCTGGTGATTCATTTTTATTTGCTAGAAGACGATATAACTACTCATGACCTTTTTGCGTATAGGAAGTCTGGATCACTGACACAATATTGTGGTAAACTACATAGTTGACTGAAATATTTTGTCAAAAACAGCATTTACGACAATATCGTGCTCCTATACTTATAATAGTTAATACAAAAATAGTGAAAAAATATGGTTGACACTAAAACTGTACAAAAATATACAACAATATTGAGTTTTACATTTTAAACAGTGTTTAAAGTAATAAATGTTAAATATTATAATATATACATTTGTCATAATGTAAATAAATTTCACATATATTTAATACTATATATATATAAATAATATATATATATGTATATAATTTTTTTTATATATATATATTTATTTATTTTTTTCACTGAAAAAAACAAAGGTTACACAAACGTTATAGTTATTTTCCGAATTTACTCATACAAAACTATAGAAATTCAGCAGTTATATTTAGAGTTCAAGTAACTATAACTCATACCTTTGCCATGCAAAGCTAACTACTCCACATATTATATCATTGATGACATCTTCTATGCCATCTTTCATATTCTCACTGCAACATTTGCAATAAAATATTGATGAGACAACGGTGCATTCAGAGGGTGCGAGTTATAGTTACTTGAGAGAACTCTAACTGCTGAATTTCTATGGTTTTGTATGAGTAAATTCAGAACCTAACTATAATGTCCCTGTAACCTTTGTTTTTTTTCAGTGAATTTCTATGGTTTTTCAACGTAAAGTAATTTTAATTACTGTACATTATTCTTTTTGCACGTGTATTTGCGAACATTTGCAAATTAATCATGGCCAGAGATATACAAATGTATTTGCACTTAAATATATCCTAAACTACTGAACAAATTTACACCAAATAACAAAAAGCACAATCTGCATACTGGCAGCTAGCTTTCCGCCAAATTTGGTGTAATTCTGTCTGGTGGATCAGGCTGTAGACATATGGCAAGTCCTAAGGAAATTAACATGGGAAATGCAATTTTTTTTGTGAGAAAGCAGCCTCTTTCTAGCATGGTTACCGTCATTTTTGGCCTGTTTGTGGGTGTTTGTCAGTGTGTTTTTACTGTCTCACTGGGATACTGCTAGCCAGGACCCCAGTGCTCATAGTTTAAAAACCTATTTGTCAGTGTGTTTTGCCTGTCTCACTGAGATCCTGCTAGCCAGGACCCCGGGGCTCATAGTTTGTGGCCTATGTGTGTTGTCAGTATGCTTAACTGTGTCACTGAAGTTCTGCTAACCAGAACTCCAGTGCTTATGCTCTCTCTACTTATCAAATTTGTCACTATAGTTTAGTGACGCCAAATACCAATTTCAATTGGCACATTGGATCCCCCTTATAAGTCCCTCGTATATGGTACCTAGGTACCCAGGGTTCTAGATGATCCTTATGGGCTGCAGCATTTCTTTTGCCACCCATAAGGAGCTAATACAAACCTTTCTTCAGGACTGCCACTGCAGCCTGAGTGAAATAGTGCACACACTATTTCACAGCCATTTCTCACTCCACCAGGAAACTTATGTCACCTAAATGTCTAACCTTTATTCACTGAAGGCTAGGTGCAAAGTTGCTAAGTGTGAGGGCACCCTTGCACTAGCAAAGGTGCCCCCACATCGTCCAGGGCCAATTCCCCGGACTTCATGAGTGCGGGGACACCATTATAAGTGTGAACTACATATATGTCAATACATATATGTAACTTCACAATAGTAACTCTGAACATGGCCATGTAAGATGTCTAAGATCATGGAATTGGACCCCCATTCCAAATCTGGTATTGAGGGCCAATCCCATGCACACTTGGGGCCCCACCATAGACCCCCAGTACTGCCAAACCAGCTCTCTGAGTTTTCCACTGCAGCCCCAGCTGCTTTCACCTCACAGACAGGTTTCCGCCCTCCTGGGGATTGAGCAGCTCAGTCCTAGGAAGGCAGAACAATGCATTTCCTTCAGGAGAGGGGTGTTGCACCCTCTCCCTTTGGAAATAGGTGTTACAGGCATGGAAGGGGTAGTCTCCCAGAGCCTCTGGAAATGGTTTGAATGGCATAAACCTCGCCCTCCTTGCATAATCCAGTCTACACCGGTTCAGGGACCCCCAGTCCCTGCTCTGGAGCAAAACTGGACAAAGGAAAGGGGAGTGACCACTCCCCTGTGCATCACCACCCAGGGGTGGTGCCCAGAGCTCCTCCAGAGTGTCCCTGGCATTAGCCATCTTGGATTCCAAGGTGTGGGGACCCTCGAGAGACCTCTGAGTGGCCAGTGCCAGCAGGTGACGTCAGAGACCCCTCCTGATAGGTACATACCTGAGAAGGTAGCCAATATCCCCCTCTCAAGGCAATCTAGGGTCTCTCCTGAGGGTGTCTCTTTAGATTCAGCTTGCAAGATACCTCCAGGACTCCTCTGCATCCTCTGCTTCAGCTTCTTTCCTGACGCGCTCAGAGGATTTATTACCTATAATTTACGATGTCAATAAAAACACTGTAGTGAAGAACTCTCTTCTCTTTACTTCATATTGCGATGAGGATGAGATACGAACCCAAGCGTGCAAAGCACAATGGATTAGTATAATCCGGTATAAATCGAGAATGAAACTCACACATGCCTAAGAACGCTTTCACACCCGCTTTGTCATTGGGTGGAGGTGCTGCCTTAATGGCATCGATCAAACCAGGGTTTGGGCAAACCCCCTCCGCACAAATCACATGACCCAAATACTCAACAGACTACCTCATAAACTGGCACTTTTCTCTTCTAAGAACAATGTCATGAGCCATGAATTCCTGTGACATTGTCTAAGAATTTTGTTGTGAACCTGCTGATCAGGCACATGAATCAGTACATCGTCCTGAAAGACCACTACATTGGAAATATCCTTCAGAAGAGCACTCATAATCCTTTGAAAAACCGAAGCTGCAGATGCCAACCCAAATGGCATACGGCAAAATTGGAAAACTCCAAAAGGCGAGACAAATGCTGTCAAGTACCTAGACTCCTAATCCAATTCCACCTGATGGTATGCACTAGCCAAGTTAAACTTTGTAAACGTCTTTGCACTTTTAATAGTAGACAACATTTCACTAATGTTAGGTAGAGGATGTGAGTTCACCCATATCTCTTTGTTAAGTGCTCTCAGGTCCACACATATTCTCAATTCCCCATTCTTTTTCCTAGCCACCTCCAATGGAGAAAGCCATAGAGAAGACTCAAGGGGCTCTATGATCCCTTTGTTCTTTAAACTTTCCAATTCCCTTTCCAAGTCTTCCCTAACACTAAATGGTACACTTCTGACCTTATGTTTAACTGACATGGCATTTATCTTCACTTTAATTTTAGCAGCTTCTGTCTGATAGACCTATCCGTTCCTTGACAGATAAATTGGTCTCTGATCAGTTGATCGCCCAACTCTCCAAACTGACATTCCACAGCCAAAAAGCGCAAAGCAGAAATATAAGTGTCCACATCTTCACCAGAACGCTGTTCTCTTTTAAAAAACTTGTGTCTGGCCACCACCAAACTGAGAGGAGCATCAAACCTACTACTCATTTTCTTCACTGCTATTTCTTACTCATCCATTTCGCCTTCATCCATTTGTAAATCCGGTAAATGCTTGAAAATTGCCCTTCCTTCAAATCCGATGGAATGAAGAAGAAGGCATTTCTTTGGTTCTGGTCAAAACCGTACTGCTCCTATTGCCCCTAAATAGATCTCAAAGGCATCATACCACTACCTCCAAACTATATGTGGTTCACCAGGGCTCTCTGTCCTACTATTGCTGATTTTTACTACAAATTTGCAAGTATAATTGAATGAGATGACTGTTATTAGTACGGGGTCACTTTGGTTAGGAATTTCTGGCTTAGAGGGAGTGCGTTCTATTAATTGTGATTATCCCCATTGGGCTTAAATTGAAGATATTTTATCATTTGTATTATGGTCCAGTGGAGTATAAGCTGTGTAGTATCGCACCCCCCCTTCTTTGCAAACAAATATTGATATTTATATATTAAGTGACACGTATTGATATTTAGAGCAGGTTCTCTAATTTCAATTTGGATGTATGATGTGAAGGAGTTTTTCTCCATGAGGTTTCAATGCTAAATTTTGACATGAACTAGCATATTGTTTATGTGTATTTACACTCAGCTTAACATAATGTGAAAGACAAATTATTTTGCAAGTATGTACTTTGATAGTGGATTAGAGATTTTCTGTTTCTATGTCTATGAAGTATTTAGTAGATTTCGATTGGTGGTAATTATCACGTGACCAAGGCTGCTGTGTCAGTCGAAACGCGTTGTGTTTGTGATTAAAGGATTTTTTGTTTTTCCTTGAGCCCTGAGTGTGTGAATATTATTCATGTTTTCTCTTGGCTTACTTATTACCGGTTTGCTCGTGCCGTTTATTTTGCACCACCCCCCTTGGGCTGATTGAGCTCAGTACCGAGCATTTGGAATAGGATATATATATATATATGTATATGTATATATATATATATATGTATATATATGTATCTTAAAAATGTTAACATCTCAATACAAAAGTATATTAATTATTATTAATTAATGCAGTCAATAAAATATGAAAAATGTATCATTCCAAAACACATTTATTAAAAATATTATCAGCATTAAAATAAATTTAAAAATATTAAAAACATTACAATAAATGTAAAAATATAACAAAGTGTAAAATTAAAAAAAAAAACAATGAATGGTATTAAATCTATTTACCCATTTCTATGAAAACTATTGCAGTCTAAGAATTTTAAATACACTGGTCCACATTTTTGTGCAATTGATGTAGGGCAGCCCCGCAAGCCTTCTTGCTCCACAGCCCTGTGCCAATATGATGGGGCAGAAATGCACAGTATTTCTGAAAAATTGTGCATTTCTGTTCTTTCTCCCTGCTCTGGCGCAGAATGTGCTGCCTAGTGCTACTGCAGGCATCCTTTCACTATAGTGCAAGGTTGTCTGCGTTGCTTGCAGGATTGTCTTTGGTGGAGGAAAGGGCATGTTCCTGCAGGAAAACAATCTAGTGAGGCATTTTCCAGAATGCAGCACACTTGGAAATAAGAAATAACGAGGAGAAATAAAAATAATTCACCTTATTATGCCTGTTCTGGAAAGGCGTAAGGTTGTGGCACTGCCCCACGTTTATGTCATTAAGCAAATCTGAGGTAGCATCAAAATTATGGATGTCATGTGGGAAAACCCACAGCAACATCCATGGAACGCCTCCGCTAGGTAGAGTAAGGCAGCAACTTGCACTGTCTTGCCTAACTCCATATCTATGATGCCTTGAAAAGAGTCACAAAGTGGCTTCGTGTGACCTCATAGATATGGGTAGGAGGCTTGCGCCACCAAAGCATCAAAAACGTGAAGCTCCAGTGCCACAAGTCACTGATAAGTATGCCCCACTATTTCCACTCCAAGTTTTGCAATAGGAGGGAAAGTGTTGGACTTCGAAGGGGTTAGATTTACTATTTCTACTCCTGTTACCACATATAAAGGGAAAGTGTTGGACTTTGGAGGGGTTAGAATTACTATTCCTACTCCAGTTGGTGCAACAGTATGAAAATGTTGGATTTTGGAGGGGTTAAATTAACTATTCCCACTCCAGTCAATGCAAAATCAGAGAAAGTGCCGGATTTCAGAATGGTTAAATGTATTATTCCCACTCCAAACTGTGCAGCATCAGTGAAAGTGTTGGCCTTTGGACGGGTAACCTTTACTTTTCTAACTCCAGTGTCTACAACAGTAGGAAATGTGTTGAACTTCAGAGAGGCTAAATTTACTATTCCCACTCCAAGTAACACAATAGTAAGTAAAGTGTTGGACTTTGGAGGGGTTAATATTTACTATTCTCACTCCAAACAGGGCAACAGTAGGGAAAGTTTTGGATCTTGGAGGGGTAAACATACTACTCCCATTACAAACAACACAACAGTAATGAAAGTGTTGGACTTCAGAGGGGTAAAATTCACTATTCCCACTCCAGTCTGCACAACAGTGGGGAAAGTGCTGAACTGTGGATATGTTAATTTCAGCACTCCTACTGCAGCTTAAGCAATAGTAAGGAAAGTACTTCACTTCAAACACATATAAATGAGCAACTGTGAAAATAGAAAAAAGATTAAACTCAATATAAAAATTATTAATGAAGGTAAAAAAATATGTAAATATGTACATCAAGGATTAAAAACATTGAATCAATGTACATAATAATCAATAAAATAATTATTTAGAAATTAATATATCATTGTTATTCAATTATTATTCAGTTAACTTCCCACTATATACCCCTACAAATCTGTCAACCCACAACTAACATGTAAGTAAAATAATTAAGTATTCCATAAAATACATATTTAAAATTCAATTAAGTAATTAGTTTACAAATAATAATAATAAATTAATGAATTAAGTAACATTTAATTAGCATATCAACCTCAGCCCCTACAATCCTAGCATCCCTCAATTGAAATATAAGTAAAATAAATCAGTATTCCATATTTTCCATAATTAAAAATCAATTAAATAATTAAATAGAAATTAACAATAAATTGTTAATATTTTATTACTTACCTTCCCAACCTAGACCCCTACAAGCCAAGCAAGCCCACATCTAAAATATAATTAAAATGAACAAGTATTCCATAAATTATATTATTAAAAATCAATTTAAAAGTATTTACCAATTAATAATTAATTGGTAAGTAATTTTTACTTAATTTACTTCCCACCATATGCACCTACAAACCAACAGGCCTGCTAGGATGCTATGAATCTCCTCATCATTCTCTTTACAAAGAGGAGTACAGCAGCAGTGTTGATGCTAACACTGGAATCCCTTTTAGCCAAAATTAGACATCATTCTAATATACATGGGCTCTAATATTAGGAAATGGAAATTAAGTTTTGAGTTTATGCAGATGATATCCTTCTCTCCATATCTCATCTGGAATCCTCCTTGCAAGCATGTATTGCTTAAGTCCATACATTTTCGAGAGATATAAACTTAATTCTAATGAATGTGAGATTATTCCACTAAACAAGACTACCATTACGCACTTAGCAAATTTACCCTTGGGACTGCCTACAGCAGTTCACATTTATAGGGTCATTAATACAACTTCTGATATACTAGAAAAGACAAAAGTGGAATTACACTGGAGCAAGACTTAAATACCTCATTTTCAATTTCTTTATGGAACAAAATTTGGCTTGAAATACCAACATTTTCCCAGGCTGCTGACACAATCCAAACATATACAATACACCTATTATTACCCCTAGTTACGTTACATCAAAATATTTGCACCACTTTACCCTCTTGTGGGTCATTCAATATTGCCCTTTCTGATCTGAAACATATCTTATATGACTGCCTATATACATATCTGTTTTGGCTAAAAGCTTCAAAACCGATAAACTCTAAATAAAATTCTCATGTACCATTTACTTTTATCAATTTGGTTTTATGAAGCCTTCCAGATGTTTGGAAACATTGTTCATTCAATACTGATAATTTAGATGTATTACTTGCAGCTGCCTTCCAACAAATAATTAAAAATTGGAAAAACGCTACAAACATTTCCTTTCAATCCTTGTGGTATGATGTTTGTTTTAATCCTAAACTGAATGGAGCGTTTGTTAATCCAATCACTCTTGCGATCAAAAGAGACTCTGGGCCTCAGTACGACTTTGGTGGTCCTAGGACTGCCATGGTGTGGTGGCAGTCGCACCATCAACAGGCTGGTGGTGAAGACCGCCATATTATGACCACAGCGGTTTTCCCAACAGAGCACAGCCAAAGCTTGGATGGCACCCCCAGACGACAGCATACACCTGAAGGCCGGCGGAGACCATGTTTCCACCGGACATATTACAAGGAAACCAACAGTATAAAAGGAGACACTCACCTTCAGGAAGCCACACAGCTCTGGCGCCGCCATGAAATCAGAACTACACGTTTTCCCACTGCTCCTGCTCACCCAGAGACACCGAAATCAATGCAGAAGATGATGGCAGCAACCGTGAGTACACACACTTACCTGTCACAGTTGTAAATTGTCAAAGTACGTATGCACACACAACATACCAATCATGAACGCATGGCGAGGACAACACACACATGTAACCTGACACTGGCACCCACACTCACAGACATTCACATAGACCCCCCCATACACAGTACACACACTACAGCCATCACACACACACACACACGTCAAAAAACACACTTACTCCAAGAAACACAGCACTGGCACAGTCACACACAACAATACACAACACCACCAAATGACACGACAACACCACAACTGCAAAACTATCAAAGCATTGGCAAGCACCGACAATACACACTACCCACTGACAAATCATACAAACAACACAACGTACCACTAACAGGGAACAAAAACACACTATCATACAACCATACAGCGCAGAATTCGACATACCCATCAAACACACATCGCAATGTATCTGACATACCATTTCCCACACAAGCACACGCACACAGTCAAACCACACAAAGGCACACAACACTGTGACAAACGCATGTCAACACAAACATCATGCAATACCATGACAACAACATGTCAACAACATTTCCCCAACATCCACATGGCCATCACACAACACACCCCCATCACTGGGGGACAAATGCAATGCACACAACCTCACATGCTGCCCAGACAAAACAGGTAGCACAAGAACCACTCACACACAAATAGTCACACACAAACAATGTCAGCCATTTTCCAAAATGCCCTAAGAAAATAAATCCAAGACAAATATGTAACGTCAAAACCAATAACTGGTTTGTCCAATAATGTAAAATAAATAAGAATAGATATTAAAATGTTCTAGGCCATAAGCCAGTCCAAATATAAATCATTCAACATGCACGTGATGCACATCTTGGCACCCCGAACTTGACTCCTGACTTCCATGTAACCTGCACAGGTAGGAGTATCAAGGGGGCAGGTAGGCACCTCCAGGATTGGTTTGGGCTTAGGCTTGGAAGGGGTCCTTTGGGATTGAGCTTGAAAGGAGGTGTTTAGATCTAAGCTTAGGGGAGGGTTGGGTTCTCTTGGGAGAGGTAGCCTTCTTGGCAGGGGGAGGGGCATGGGTTCTTGCGAGGGGGTAAGGGAAGCCTTGGAAGTGGAAGGGACAGCCCTGGTGAGGGAAATGGAACATTTAGGGGTCTCACAGGGAGGAGAGTAGTTGAGAAAAGGTCAAAACATGAAAGAAACACATTTTTAGACACATTACGACAGTCATCAGAAGGGAATTTAGGAGTGGAGGGTGAGGGAGTGGTTGTCTGATGTGTCGGTGTGGTGCTCTCTGTGGGTAAGATTGGTGTAGTGGCTGGATCTGTGAATGTTGGTGTTGTGTTTGCAAGTGTGTCAGGTATTGTATCTGTGATGCTTGGGTTGGTGGGGGGTGTCAGGGGAGGTCGTTACTATTGATGTGTTTGCAGGTGTATGTTGCTTGTGTGCATGCCGGTGGTGTGTCTTGTGGTGCTTGTGTTTGACTGAGCTACAATGGGATATTGACGTGGATGCACGCTTGTCTGTCTCTGTGCTTCGGCTGGGTCAGGTGGGAGGGGTTTGTGGTTGGGAAGAGGAAGGTAGATAGGGAACGGAACACAAAGGGTGACTGGCTGCTGTCAGTGTGGAGGCCAGAGCCTGAAATGATCCCTGTAGGCCAGCCAGTGCACTGTGAATGCTCCCCAGAAACGCATTACTCTTTGGACAGTCCCTGGATGGCATTCAAAATGGTCGACTGACCCACATAGATGGACCTCAGGAGGTCAATAGCCTCCTCACTGAGATCAGCAGAGCTGACAGGAGCAGGGGCAGAGGTGCCTGCGGAAAAGCAGACACCCACCCTCTTGGATGAGCGGCACAGACAACTGGGTGGGGAGCTACAGGGAGGGCAGTGGTAGTAAGGGGGGTGTCAGACAGAGATGGTGCTGGGGTGATCCCAGATGGATCCTCCACCACCAGGGAGTGTCCACTGGAGGAGGATTCCAACAAAGAAGATGTTGATCCTGGCCCAAGTCCGCTAAAGGCAGCAATGTCTTCCATTGGCAACTTCCATCGCGACTGTGATCACCTCCTCCCATGGTGACTTCCGCCGGCAGACTTAAGTCACTTCCATGTGTCCAGTACAGTAGGTCAGGTGGCTGCCATTTTAAGCACATTACATGTATGGAAGAGTTTAATCATCTGTGTCATTCCCTATTCTCCACATCGTGCAGTACAACTGTGAGTACTGCCTCTATGTTAATTTGTCAATATGTGCATCTGTGCAGTAAATATTGTGTTACAGGAGGACATGTGGTGTTAGAAATGTACACCTACTCAGATGTTCACATGGTTTCTAGAAAACGTACATGATGTACAACAATATGTGTAAGACGTCATATCGGTTGGAGTGACAGCCATGTACAGTAACTGATTAATCTGTGTGCAGTTCAATAGTTAAGTGGGGAAATGTGCCCCAATGAGGGTGGCATTGGGTTAATAGCTATGAGCTGTAATGTAGAAATCTGAGTTTGTAACTAACCTCAACAGCAGATAATTGTAGTTGTGTTACTGACTTTACAAGATGTCTGCATGCTGCATGTCACATACTATTTTTACATTCCTTCACATAGTTTTCCAGCCATGAGGAGAGGAAGACAACCACAGCTGTACCTTCCACTAGTAGACCTGCACACCATGAAGGAGAGACATTGCATCTAGCCCTATTGGCTGAATCGTCACACTACCACGGATCTTTGTGATCAATTGAGGCCTGATCTGATGCCTGCATTCGCAATCTTTAGAGCATACCTCCCATTGTTCAAGTCTTGCCAGTGCTACACTTCCTGGCCACTGGGCCCTTTCAGACTACAGTGGCCCTAACTGCAGGGATGTCTTAGCCCATGTTCAGTCTGGTTTTGAGGGATGGACTGTCTGCATTGTTGAAGCACCGGACAGCTACATCAGTTTCCCCAACATGCAAATTTGGCCTAAGTGAAGGTAGAGTTTTATGCTATGGGACACATTCTACATGTGGTTGGAGCTATAGATGGCACCCATGTAGCCTTTATTCCCTCCCAGTGCCAATGAACAGGTGTACAGGAACAGGAAAAGCTACCCCTCAATCAATGTTCAGGTTGCGTGTTTTGCAGACCAGTACATTTCACAAGTCAGTGCCAAGCATCCTGGATCAGTCCGTGATTCCTTCATCATGTGGAACAGCATTGTCCCACTGCTGATGACACAACTCAACACAGCGAGGGCCTGGCTAGTTGGTAAGTTACAACTGAAATGTGTGTTTGCAATGTATGTCTCCTGCCATCACAATATAGCATGCCCCATATATATGCGTGTGTTGTTTTACCAAATTGTTCACAGGTGACTCTGGGTATCCAAACCATCCTTGGTTGTTGACACCAGTGAGGTTCCCAGCCATGCCAGGGGAAGTCTTCTAAAATGAGGCCCACATGAGGACAAGACGTGTCATTGAACTGACTTTTGGTCTCCCTAAGGAAAGATTTAGGTGCTTGGACAGATCCGGAGGAGCCCTTCTCTACTCACCCAACAAGGATGTCAGGTTATAGTTGCCTGCTGCATGCTCCACAATCTTGCCCTGAGACAACAGATACCATTGATACCAGATGAGGGGGAGCCAGCAGTGCCTGTGGGCGGCAATGCAGAGTTGCCAAGTGATGATGAGCCAGAGGAAGAGGAGCAGGAGACACTAGGGCAGATCTCATCAATCAGTACTTCAACTGACTAAAGGTATATGAAGTAGACGTAATGTTGTATGTCATATTTGCAACCTGAAGTGATGGGTAGCATGTCACTTCCTTCATTGCATCATCTGTGGGGTTGTAGATAGCGCCAATGCCTATGGGTGAGTTGTGCTTGCAAACTGTAATTTGTATTGTGTACAGAAGAGAATGCTCTTCATTATCATGTATTGTTATAGCAGATGCAAAGTTGCACCTCTGGACATGACTTCCCTGAACTGAGGAGTGTATACTGCTATGTCACATCCCTCTTCTCTTACAAACACATTTCTCTAGATCCTGTTTGGCTGATCAACCTTGGAAATGATAGACAATGTCAGAAGCAGATAGAAATTGCAGAGAGACATGAGAAGTGGACATGGCTTATGCCAGGTACTCTGAGTCTGGATTAAGTGGAGTGTGACTGACATTGTTAGACTGTAGGAAATTGGAGTGGAAAAGTGTTTTCCCATCAAGGTCCCCTGTAGGGTACATGAGGTTGTCTAATGCTGTTATTTGTGTTTGATTATCTGTCTGGCTCATGTGTAAATGTGGGACCATAGCCACTCCCCGCACAATGGTAACAGTATTATGTTTTCTACCCGTCACTGTGATGCTACTTTGCCGACCAATGTGCATGTCGCTGTGGACTGACATAGGTGAGTGATGTTGGCGGGGTGGGGGTTCTTTAGCTACAGAGGGTGGGATGTCTAAGGCATGTCCTTCCCCTGGCAGGGCCTCCATTCCACTAGCAGCCACAGATGTAGAAAGGCCTGATGTATCCTTGCTGGTAAAAAGGGTCAGATATTGGATACAAGACCTACTCAGTGTGTTTTTCAAGTCTTTCATCACCCCTGCAATGGAAGCCAAGTGGTCATTTTGTGCCTGCCTCTGCTGCATGACCTCCTGGTGGTTGTCCTACTGCAGCATTTGGATTTCCCCCAACATGGTAATGACTTGGCCAATCATGCCTTGGGAACTTTGTTAGACTCCTGAGACTCGGGAGATGGTATCCTGGTCAGTAGTGTCCCTTTGAGACCCCATCCTCTGGCCCATAGCATCCTTCCTACAAACCCTGTCCCCACGTGTCTGTACCCCTGGTACTGTGTGCCCATTCCCAGTTGTGGCAGGTCCATCATTGTCAGGGGCGGCAAGGTGAGACTCAGGTACCTCTACTGTGGGGCACACAATTGATGACACAGTCCTTGGGACACAGGTTAGGAGGTAAATGGTTGCCTGGTATTTAGATGCAACTGGGCTTGGAGGAGTTGCTGTCAGCAGTGTGAGGCTGACAGTTGTTGACTGACCAGGTGTCCCGATGGGGCAGGTTCTTCGTCAGTGTCCAGACATCCACAGGTGTTGTCCTTAGTGGGGCCCGCATCCAGAGGGTTAGTGTCAGTTTCTGGTATCCTGTCCATGGTGGCAATGGCAAAATTACCTATGGAGGGAGTGGAACACAGAGTTCAGGTTACAATGGGGGTACTGTAGCAGTTGTGTGAGTTGCAGACAGTGCCTTGACATGATCCCTACCAATGACAACGACAGCTGATGCACTATGTAACTTGGATACAACATGAAACACTGCAACTTTAATTCCATACACCATGTTTTATGCTGGTTAACCATGTTGATAGCGATTGTACAGCTGATGGCATCTAATATTGTTAGATAATTGACATTGCTGTTCACCTCTGTTACCTAGTGTACTGTCTGGCACGATAGCTGGCACAAATAAGAGCTGTTATATGCACATTGGTGTCCTTGTAGGAACACAGTATATGAGTTTACAATGGACATTGACCAGTATCGGGATGAACTGCATGTGCATCCAGTCAGCCATCTGGCTGTCCAAACCAGGTTAGTATATTTCTAGCTTGGGAAATGTGATCTGTGGCCATTATATATGGGAACTCAGCTATAGCTGTGTTTTGCTTGGGATGTTAGTGCGAGTACTCCACTGTATTGCTGTAATTGCCATGTACTGTTCCACACTAGTACAATCAAGATGGGCTAGATCGAATATTGGTTTGGCATGCATGACAAGTAATATTTGGTGCAGTGTACTGGTGTTGACTATTTGGGGATTTAGCATTATGGGAGTTGTAGTTTTATGATTAGCCAGTACTTAACATGCCATTTCCAAAGACTGAGAGGATAGATGTGTTTAGTGGACATGTGGCATGGCAGGGAGGGGTATTAGGTGATTTGGAGAGAGTAGTAGTGGCTGGAATGTAATTTGGGGTGGGTATTTGTGGTGAGGGAGCATGCTGGTCAAGACAATTGTGTGACATGAATGTTGTTGGTACTTACCAGATTCCACCCCCCCCCCCAGGTATTCCTTTCAGGGCCTCAGGATGCAGGATGTCAAAGATCTTCTCCTGCCATGATGTGATAGTCGGGGCAGGAGGTGGGTGCCCACCACCAGTCTTCTGTACTGCAAGTTGGTGCCTGGATGCCATGGAATGGACCTGCCCCCTGAGGTCGTTCCACCTGTTCCTGATGTCCTTCATTGTGCGTGGATAACTGCCTACACTGTTGACTATCCTTTGCCACAACTCAATTTTTTTGGCAGTAGATGTTTGTTGGACCTGTGCTCTGAACAGGTGTAGCTCTACCCTAACAATTTCATCCACCATAACCCTCAACTCCTCATCAGTGAAACGTGTGTTTTTGTGGGGACATGGTAGTGGTTGTGTAGACGATGTGGTTGTTTTCAAAGTGAAAGGGTGCAGAGTTGGGTAAATGGTGAGATGTAGGTGGTGTGATGTGAGTGGGTGATGGGTGTTGTGGAATGTGTGTGGTGTATTTTGTATGTTTTGCAGGTGTGTGATGTATGCATTGTGAAGTGTAAATGGGTGACTATTCTTGCTAATTTTAAATCTGTGGGATGTTGGTTGTCTGTGGCTGTGTGTGGTGTTTTGATTGCAAAGGATTTTGTGTTGTGTAGGAGTGTGTTATATAGTGCAGTGAGTAGGTGTGATGGCTGTATGGATGTGCATCAGGTGTAGGATATTCAAACTATCCAATGTGGTGTGGTGTTCTGACAGAAGTGAGTTGAGAATGCCACTGTTTGCATCGCCAATGGTTTTCCGTCATGGAAGAACCGCTGTCATGATTTGTGATTTGAAATATGATGGGTGGGTTTTTGTGGGGCTGGCAGTGCTGGCGGTGGGACCACCTCTTTTGCATCCTCCACTGTTCTGGCAGTTTCGGAAATTTTACTGTTTTTTGGTGGACTTCACAGTGCGACTCTTATTATGGTGGTCAGATTACCACCATGTCAGTCTTTTGGTGCCCACCACCGCAGCGGTCTTGCCAAAAGACCACCAAAGTCGTAATGAGGCCCATCATCTGGTCAGCAGTAACTGTTTTTCTAGACTTCTTTGCTTTATCTGTAAGCCACCATCAACAGTTGATTGAAGTACCTAAACCTCCGTGGCTTCCAGAATAAGACAAACATTATTGCCTAATTTGTTAATTTTGTTTTTATTGACATTACTCTACACTTTTATTACCTAAGTAATGGAATGTTCTATTCCATTGTCTGTTAAAATGTTGGGTATGTCTATATTCTGTATACATGCTATTTGCTTTTTCTTTTTTCTTTCCTTTCTACTTGTTCCTTTACTTTTATTTATACTTTAGCCTTTTCTTATACACATTATAACAATATATTAATGATTGTACTGTTTTTTTCTGATGCCTGCGAAACATTGTTTTTATCATTTGATGGTTAGTTAGAAGGTCCAGATCAAAGAA
The DNA here is from genome assembly GCF_031143425.1 of Pleurodeles waltl. Classification (NCBI taxonomy): domain Eukaryota; kingdom Metazoa; phylum Chordata; class Amphibia; order Caudata; family Salamandridae; genus Pleurodeles; species Pleurodeles waltl. The sequence goes on along the minus strand of NC_090440.1, from coordinate 1,320,385,024 downwards.
AGGTTTTCTGAAATGTAAGCAAACAATTAATTCTATCACACACTTTTCCCAATGTTTTTGGTAAGAAGCAATAACTTCTACTCTCCTATTAAGGGAAACTAGTAAAATGTTCCTGTAATTAGCAGTCTGACACAGTACCCAGCAGCAAACAATGTACTCCTTTTCTTTACAGCACTGTCCAGGACTGAATGAGCTAAGGATTCCTTCACCCACTGAGTCCTGAAAGCAATCCTCTCCTCACCCTACAAAGGGTGTCCCCTGATCCCTTGTGTCCATAGTAGGTCTGGGGATGATTTACGAAATGTAACTCACACCTGTGTAATTTATCTCTGAGCTACCCTGCCTGGAAACAAGTGTCAATACAGGTGATATCAAACTGCATGGTATACTGACAAATACACAGTAATTATTTTCCTCAAAAGTAACACCATCCTGTTTTAATCGAATGGTGATTTGCAAATATTTGTAACGGAATGAACAGTTGTTTTCACTTGTTTACTTATACCTGGGAGTAAATGTTGCAGAAACCCTGGGAAAGTGCTTCAAATACAAAGTTGTACAACATTTTCCTCAGCAATGGCAATAGATTTCCTATAATCTTATTCTTGGTGATTTTCCAAAAGTTCTCCAAAAATTATTTCACTACCATCAGTACTGTGGGAAACGTGTTCTACAGGTGAACTCAAGAATCATGCAAAGCTTGGCAAACTGTGGGGCATATTTATAGGCCCCTAGCGCCACCTTTTGCTACATTAATGTAATTTATTTTGACGTTAATGTGGCCCAACAAGGCCAAAATCCCCCCTCCATATTTACAGGGTGGCACAATGCATGCATTGCACCAGTCTGTAACCCTTTGCCCTACATTCTGCCTGCATTAGGCATAATGTATGCAAAGGGGGCGTTCCCCTGTTAGGAGAGCCAGTAAAATGGTGCAAGAAAATCTATGAGATTTCCTTCCACCATTTATTATGGCACTTTGCACGCCTGCTCAAGAGCAGGCATTAAAAGGGGGCTTCAATTCTTTAGAATGGGCCCCTATGTACTCTGCAGGAGTAGCACCAATATTTTGGCGCTACTCCTGCAGAGTACATCAATAGCGTCATAAAAAATGACACTATTGCTCCCTACCCTGTGCCATGTTGTGGCGCTTCACTCAGTGCAGCGCCACTTTCCATAAATCTGCCCCTTGTGTTCGCCATTTCACCCGACTTCAATAATTTAGGGCTTTATTTAGAATTTGGCAGTTGGGATACTCCCTCAAAACATGGTGGATATCATGTCCACCATATTACATGTGCCATATGCTATAATGCACTTATAGTATGGTGGACAGGACATCTACCATGTTTGCGATGGAGTAAACCATCTGTTAAAATCTAAATAAGGCTCTCAGTTTGAAACTTTGTACACGATTACCAACTATGAACGTTTTGAACGGGACTATAGGACTAGGGTTTAGCATACAGAAAAAATATTAAAATCTGGAGTTTCTCTCCTTTCCTAACTATATGCTTGCTGGATCTATTAACACACACAGGCCCTTATTTACTAACGTTTTGCACAGGGATTTAAGCAATCCAAACTGTGTTAGCCTTGTAACGTTTGTGGTGCTAAATCGGGAATGTGTGCCAGTTGCTTGAAAAGAGTGGTATGAAAATAGTTGTTCCTTGAATTTTGCCAGCTTAAGCATGCTATGATGTATGTAAAATTAGCCTGCATAAGTGAAGACATTTTTTTAATTAACCAAACCCATCACAAACAGTCACAATTTACAAATGTTTGGTAGCACGATCTTTCTGTAGCCTACATTTTCACATAAAATCACAATACATAGTTAGATGTGTGTGGGGGAGCCAGGCAGAATATATGTTTAAGATACTTGGTTACGAGGAGATATAGAGGCAATCATCCAGTGCGCAGTGCTGGAACTGGGTCGAGCAGGGAACCTTATCTTTCTTCTTAGATGAAGTTGAGAAACTTCACTTGGCTCCACAAACAGCTAAGCAAACTTATACCCTATCCCTAGTATTCTTTGCATAAATTTGGAACTTTAGGAGATACAATGCGATGCACTTGATCAAAAGATACATGTAGAAGTTAAATCAGAGTGGTGGATCCCTGTGGAAGTCCAACAAATATTTTGACAAATGAAAAAACATAATCATAAGGCTTAACAAGAAAACAAGTATCCATCCTTACCAGCTTTGTGGGGTGACATTCTTTTAATCTTTTAGCGATACTCGAAAATATCAATAATCATGAGAGCAGTCAGACCTGAAACAATAACTTTTAAGATTTCGTAACATGGAGCTATGATGCAGTAGTAGCTCTTTGAAGTGTCTTAAAAGGCATGTCAACACATAGAAATAAGCACTGGTTTTAAAATTAATTTTTCAAAGCACAACGTTCAGAAAAAAGCATTGTCTCATTCGAAGGATCATAATCAACTCCACCAGCGGGTCCCAACCTATGGTCCGCAACCCACCAAGTGTCCGGGGAACTTACTCCAGGGGGTCCACAGTCCTGGGCAGGTAGGAAGGCACTTCTCCAGCTGGGGCCTCTGACAGAAACACCTGCATGTTTTTATATTTTTTTACTTCCTACTCGTCTAAGGTATCACAGATGGTTAATATGCCTGCTGCAAAGAACGTGTATCATGAAAAGAATAGTATTTTATGTGCATAGCACAGTGAGTTACTACTTTTGTCACAGAGATTCTTTTGTTACTGTGCAGTTCATAAGTTACAATCGTAATCTAGCACAGTGTGCTATGAACTGCCATCAAAGAGCTGCATGCAGACTGCATGGCACAAATTAGAAAGTTATGTTTTTTTCCCCAGTCTTTCATTCTCCTTATGCAGCTTTAAAAGATATGCCTTCGCAGAAATACATTCTTATTATTAAAGTCAATGCAAACCACTGTGTTATGTTCTTAATCCTGAGTTTGTGCATCTCCAGACCACGCCGTCTTGGAAAATGCCTGCCAGTGTGGATGTCATTTGAATCCTACACCTTGTAGTCGCCGGTAAAAGTACTCCAACACCCTCCACTGGTATTAGAGGTGCTATAAAACAAATGAATTACATGTGATAGAGATGCTCTGGATAGATGAGAGGCCTTATAGTTTTATTTCCTTTCCCTACCAAATATTTATGTGAAAAGGGTTTCTCAGATCTTATGTACCTAAAAAATAAAAAAATAAATTGCTTGGGAAATGTGGAATTTGACCTGAGGATTCAGCTTTCCCAAATAGAACTAAACATTGAAAAGGCAACTTTCCCACTAAAAGTTTTCGATTCTTGCATTTTTTTTCAATATAAAATAAATATATCTTTAGTAACTCGAGTATTTGTTTAGTGTGTACTTGTTGAGGTATTTTTTGCGAATTACTGTAATAATGTTTGAAATTTAAATAGTATAAATTGCTTGGGGCTCCCCGGCTTCCAGTAGTGATTTAGTCGGGGTCCTCAGGAGTCAAAAGGTTGGGAACCACTGAACAACACAAACCCAAACTCTTATATTTCATAGACTTTAAGCTGGTGCAGTGCAATTCTACTCAATCAGGCCAGTAAAAACATTATATTTGAATTTTCCAACTGCTGCAGAAATTACGTACACATGTGTAATGCACAACTTTTTTCTCAGTCCTGTTGGTGCACATGTCCAGTTAATGCAAAACTGCATTGCCCAAGTTTAATTGCTATGTAACATCGTCTCATATAGAGTTAAATGTGACTGATTTTGAAAAGTACGTTTCTTTTGCTAATATTAAAGTGTGTATTTGTACTGTCAAAAATCCGTGTTGAAAACCTCGCCCACGCTAGTTTATGCACTTCCAGTTACGTTCTGGGACTGCTGGCCCTCAGAACTAAAACAAATACTTGCAAAATATTCTCTATTATGATGCGACATCAAATCAACGAGTGAGTTCTGAGATTATCAAAACCTTTTTCTTCAAAAAAATTACTCTAATAGAAAAAAATAAGTAGGTCCTCCCGGAAGAGTTCCTGGATATCGGCAATTATATACATGCTTTACAAATAAAAACGTTCTGTGAATCTTAAAATGTTGTTTCTTAAGAATATAATAAAAGAGAAAGAGCTACATAGTTTGGAAGGTAATAGAAAAAAATAAGTAGGTCCTCCCGGAAGAGTTCCTGGATATCGGCAATTATATACATGCTTTACAAATAAAAACGTTCTGTGAATCTTAAAATGTTGTTTCTTAAGGATATAACAAAAGAGTAAGAGCTACATAGTTTGGAAGGTTATATGCATTTTCCACCAGTTGTTTGTTACCACAAAATTCCTTTCTGTGAAATAGCATCAGCCAGATAAACAAAGCCACTCCAAAGGAAATGTTTAACATCCTTAGTGGGGGATGGGATCTGATAAAGCAGGAATTTGCCCTGTGCTTACATCAAATGTGTCCTGCTATCACATCAGGCTCTAATCACAAGAGCAACAGTAAGTTAATAATAAAGTATAAGCAAAAACACTGTCACTGAGGGAACTGCCTTGTGGTGTGGAGGAGCTCCTTGTGAAAGGGCAAAATGCAGTCACTCAAAGTGAAGTTACCTAGGGGCATATTTATACTCTGTTTGCGCCGGATTTGCATTGTTTTTTTAAACGCAAATCCGACGCAAAACTAACTCCATATTTATACTTTGGCGTTAGACCCGTCTAGCGCCAAAGATCTTGGAGTTTGTGTCATTTTTTAGCGTGGACACCTTCCTTGCGTTAATGATATGCAAGGTAGGCATTCCCTTCTAAAAAATGACTCCGAGGCATGTGCGCCGTATTTACACTCCCAGGCAAAAATGACGCCCGGGAGTGGGAGGTTAAAAAAATATGACGTCCAGCCGCTTTAGTGTCATTTTTTTAACGCCTGGTCAGGGCAGGCGTTAAGGGACCTGTGGGCTCGGAAGGAGCCCAGAGGTGCCCTCCCATGCCCCCAGGGACAGCCCCTGCTACCCCCCTTGCCCACCCCAGGAGGACACCCAAGGATGGAGGGACCCATCCCAGGGAACTTAAGGTAAGTTCAGGTAAGTTTTTTTTTTTTTTTTTTGTGGCATAGGGGGGCCTGATTTGTGCCCCCCTACATGCCACTATGCCCAGGGGACATATGTCCCCTGGGCATGGCCATTGGGCAAGGGGGCATGACTCCTGTCTTTGCTAAGACAGGAGTCATTTAAATGGGGTTTGGGAGTCAAAACAAATGGCGCAAATCGGGTTGAGGCGAAAATTTTGCCTCAGCCTGACTTGCCCCATTTTTTGACTCCCAAGCTCCATTTTCCCCTACGCCGGCGCTGCCTGGTGTAAGTCATTTTTTTTTACGCACACCAGGCAGCTCCGCCGGCTAACGTCATTCCATAAATAAGGCGCCCGCATGGCGCTTTGGAATGGCGTTAGCCGGCGTTAAATTTTTTGACGCACAACTGCATTGGCGCAGTTGTGCGCCAAAAAGTATAAATACGGCCCCTAGTGGCTAAAGAAGGCTGACCCCTCTGCCCCATGCTACATGCTGTAGTGGGTGGAAGCAAAATGTGAATAGCAGAACAGACCAATGGATGACGAGGGCTGGCTAAAAGCTCATTTAAGTGAATATATTATGCAAATAATTGTAGTAAAATCAAAAGGTCTTGGCTAACCCCACACCTAATGAAAATATGTAGCATTACTTTTATGTTAACTTTTAAGAACCATAAAAAAGACTGCATAATAAATATTGATATAAGGGGAAGCATCAATACATTAATAATATTTTATTTATATAGCTCTAGGACAGTTTATATACCATACTCATTACTCAGTCAGAGAAATGTCAATCATTTTATAAATCTTGGAACAATGAAAGGCTGAGACATCATTGGTAATATTTGAAGCTGCACTTCACAAACAGAAATCAACTGGAATAATAACAACTTGCTTTTCCTACAGCAGTCCTGGAGGTTATAAGTGCTGTAATTATATACATGGAACCCCATTTACCAAACTGCGGGGAGGATGATAGGACGGCTGAGACGGTTTTTGTCAGGATTTCAGCTGGTGACCTTCCTATCACTGCTTTGTTCAAGCAGCAACACTTGGCTCATAGAGCTATCAATGTGGCTCTGTGAGTGATACATTCTCTGAGCTATTGAGCTATCTAAAACATTGTCACAAAAAGCTATTATTGATCAACTGGCTTTAACTTTAAGACATTTCCAATCACAGTAAGGCAATCCAGCTGAGAAGGGGTGGAATGACCCCAAAGAAACTTTAGCAGCCCACTGAGAAAAGTATGCACTTCACATAATGTTTACAAGCCTGGATAACTGGCTTTTGACAATTAAATGTGAGGCAGTCCCCATATATGACGGCAGCCCAGCTAAAAAGTGGGACACTTCCTGCTTAAATGCATAGCAACCTGCGGAAAAGATTATGTGCACGTAAATGTCCCCACATCATTAACCCTATGCCAGTGTTCTAAAACAACTCATCAACCCCACCATGTTTTCAGAAAGAACAAAATCTCACACTTGGTTATCATTACCATCATATGAGGACATATGGGCAAGATGGCAAGAACAAAAAGTAGGAAGCAGCATGAATGCAAACAAGCACTGCATTATTTCCCTACATTTAGAAAAGCATAAATTGCATACCTGCTTGCATCTCTTGCCTTCAAATATGTAGGTGGCACTGTATGACATCACAGAGAGCACAATGAAGAGCACACCTAAGCAATTAAAACCCATGACAGTAAGTAGGACTGCTAGCACTTCATGCTGTTATCAAGGGCAGTATATTTCAAGTGCATCAGTATCGACTCTTCAGTCATGTCGCCCCGTCGTGTCAATCACAAACTCATGCACCTAAAAAGCTGCTGGATTATGAACTTCGGACAGCAAATAAGTGGCCTCAGGATGGCACAGAATTGCGTGTATGTTCGGACTGGATTTTGTGGCCATGAGGATGAGTGGGAAAGGACTACCCCAATATTTATTGTGGCCAAGGGAAGGAGTGTTTAGAGCAGTGGAAACATATATAATGTTGAAGTACTTGGATAAAAGTTGAAGAGGAGGTAAAAGAATGTAGGTGGAGGTAGAGGTACAACTCTATATTTAAGGATAGTTCATAGGGAAGAATAAACCTTCTTTGGGTCCACTCTCCACATACATGAAAAATGAGAGGGTAGACAGAAAGGAGAGAGAAATACTGGCGAGGGGGAGCCCCCTCTGAAAGGGGAAACAAGTCTATGACATCTTGTAAAAAACGAGAATTCTGTGCTTTTTACAACAGAAGGATGAACTAAACAGTCTAGAGTTGCCATTTGTTTGAAAACAATTGAAACACTGGGTTTGTGGAGAAAGTATGCCCAAAACAGGTTTCTGGAGGCATGTTCTTTTCCAGACTCACCTACTTATCATTAGTCATGGAGTACAGGACTTTATTCTTGCACCTTATGTTTTGTAAAGAAGTCTACTGACCATTCTGTGCACTCTTTATAGAAGTTCTCAATTCCCCCGTAGGGTGAGATTTATGTGAGAGTGCAGGTGTGCGTGGGTGTGTGTGTGCGAGGGGCTGCATGTGTGTGTGCACACATGCTTGTGTGTGTATGTGTGCTGCATCCCCTTCTCTTCTGTATGTCATCATCATTTAACTTTATTTCGGTTATAAAAAAAACATAAAAGTACACCTAAATAAAACATCAAAATAAAACATAACGATAAAATCAGTCCAAAGCAATAAAAACCTTAAACAAAATTACATTTTAAATTCCGAAAGGACAGCAGCTTAATAGGGCCTTTGAGCAAAGTCATGTTATCTAACTATTATGCTTGGACAAGCGATGCAGAAGGGCACTTAAGATCATATAAAAAAGACATTGACTCAATTAAAGTTAGAATGCAATGAAGACGGACGACCTAGTAACTAAAATCATTTAAAAAAATGATCGCAGTAAAAATTAAAGTGCCTGGTGCATTATAAACATTTTACTTCTTTTTCTGAATTTAAGTAACCGGCAATCGAGTAAACAACACAGCTCCTAATATCTGTCCCATATATTCTCAGGGCAGTATGCTTATGGTCAAGCACCAAGAGGTTGCTTGACAAAGGGATGATCCAGCGATCATGCTGTTTGGAATAAACACCACAAAAAACACAGGAGGTGCTTGCCATTCTCCACTGTTAGACAGCCTATAGGAA